>NW_028123935.1:600000-1124641 GCF_965194805.1 Balaenoptera borealis | reverse complement strand
GCACTGCAATTCACAAACCTGCAGAGTTATAAATGATAACTCTCGTCCACAAATATATTGAGGGAAGGCAAAGAAGAGGATTTGAAATCAAGGCAGAATTGCAGGAAACAGATTTCAGGAGGTAGATACGAATCGCCTTTAAAGCACATGAAAAGCGGCAAAACGTTGACAATGATGCCCTTGGCCAAAAAGGGCGTATGCGTTTTTTCCTGAATATATTCAGGAAAAAACGCATACGCCCTTTTTGGCCAACCAAGCCACCTGGAAAGGCAAATCAGCGCTACAAAGAAGTCTCGCTTCCCATCGGTCAAAAGGGCCATGCTGAAAAAAGTGTCAAAACCAGAAATGCAGGACAGGCCATGGAGAAATGGGAGCCTTGCTAAACTGATGGGCGGGATGTAAATTGCCAAGAGCCACTCCGGAGAAGTGTCCGGTGAGTCCTGAAACATCTGAAAAAACACAGCTTAGAGAGCATAGGGCACTTCCACTCATGGGGGTATAAATTGGGAAAATTAAAAATCAGCAAGACACAAGCACCCCAAAGTTTAGGGCTGCTCTGTTGACCAGGACCTCCACTTCATTCCACCTTAAATATCCCAGGAAAGAGAAAAATGGATAAAGAAGTTGTGGTCCTTATGTACAATGGAATATCACTCAGCCATGAAATCAATGTCGTAAGGTTAGTAGCAGCATGATGAGTGGATTTAGGTACGACGATTCTAAGTGAAATAAGTCACACAGAAAAGGACACTTCTCATAAGGTATCACTGATAGAGGGAATGTAAAAACCGTTACACTTGAACTGAATTACAAAACAGAACAGAGTCACACATGCAGAAAACACACTATGGCTGCTTAACGGGAAAGGTGAGGTGGGGTGATACATAAAACAAGGGTATCAAATTAGCTCAGATACCGTTCCATAAACCCAATATGTAATAGACAAGACCTACTCCTTGCTCAGAGAACTGGACTCAGCACGCCCTATTCACCGCACAAGAATATATCTGACTAATAATAATCGTAAAACCTATGTATTGATATCTGTCTGTTAGTGTGTCAAGTGGGTGTAAAGCGGCATAAACACAGCAGTGAAAAGCAGTTAAACCCCATTATAAAAATAAATTACTTTGAAACACCCATGAAACAAAGACAGTGAAAGAGAGAGAAATTCTTACACAATGCGTTCAGGGGCTGTGATGCAACCTGGATTGACCATATCTAGACGCACAGCTGGATGAGACATAAGGGTGGACACTCTTGGGGCTGAGAGGTTTGGTGAGGTTGGGTGAGCAAACGCAGACCCTTTAAAGGAATACTGCGTGGTACCCATCGCATGGGTCCCAAATCTCCAGGTTCAAGGGCATCTTCCTACATCAAAAACATGCATGAGAAACCCAGAAGATGGTACACCGTGTGATGGGGAAAGGTTTCTAAAACGCACCTCATTTCTCAACTCCTTGTGCCCGGGTTTGCCATTCCAGCCGCTTTACTAGCAAGCTCCCTACTTGGAGCATCAGCACCTTTAACCTCCTGTTCCATACAGGTTGCAATTTGTCCTGAGGATAAACGGGAAGACGTGGAACCAACGAGAGACTAGCTCTTGGTGTTGGGACAGGCACAGGTCACTCTATTCTCCCATCAGAAAGAAGAATTAACCACAGGCTCACCCTGACCCCCGGAACCAGAACAGGGCCTGAAGCCATTCTGCGATTTTGCGGCCAGCTCCCATAAAAACGAGTTGTAAAATGGAGGTTCAGGGCACTGCAATTCACAAACCTGCAGAGTTATTAATGATAACTCTCGTCCACAAATATATTGAGGGAAGGCAAAGAAGAGGATTTGAAATCAAGGCAGAATTGCAGGAAACAGATTTCAGGAGGTAGATACGAATCGCCTTTAAAGCACATGAAAAGCGGCAAAACGTTGACAATGATGCCCTTGGCCAAAAAGGGCGTATGCGTTTTTTCCTGAATATATTCAGGAAAAAACGCATACGCCCTTTGTGGCCAACCAAGCAACCTGGAAAGGCAAATCAGCGCTACAAAGAAGTCTCGCTTCCCATCGGTCAAAAGGGTCATGCTGAAAAAAGTGTCAAAACCAGAAATGCAGGACAGGCCATGGAGAAATGGGAGCCTTGCTACACTGATGGGCGGGATGTAAATTGCCAAGAGCCACTCCGGAGAAGTGTCCGGTGAGTCCTGAAACATCTGAAAAACACAGCTTAGAGAGCATAGGGCACTTCCACTCATGGGGGTATAAATTGGGAAAATTAAAAATCAGCAAGACACAAGCACCCCAAAGTTTAGGGCTGCTCTGTTGACCAGGACCTCCACTTCATTCCACCTTAAATATCCCAGGAAAGAGAAAAATGGATAAAGAAGTTGTGATCCTTATGTACAATGGAATATCACTCAGCCATGAAATCAATGTCGTAAGGTTAGTAGCAGCATGATGAGAGGATTTAGGTACAACGATTCTAAGTGAAATAAGTCACACAGAAAAGGACACTTCTCATAAGGTATCACTGATAGAGGGAATGTAAAAACCGTTACACTTGAACTGAATTACAAAACAGAACAGAGTCACACATGCAGAAAACACACTATGGCTGCTTAACGGGAAAGGTGAGGTGGGGTGATACATAAAACAAGGGTATCAAATTAGCTCAGATACCGTTCCATAAACCCAATATGTAATAGACAAGACCTACTCCTTGCTCAGAGAACTGGACTCAACACGCCCTATTCACCGCACAAGAATATATCTGACTAATAATAATCGTAAAACCTATGTATTGATATCTGTCTGTTAGTGTGTCAAGTGGGTGTAAAGCGGCATAAACACAGCAGTGAAAAGCAGCTAAACCCCATTATAAAAATAAATTACTTTGAAACACCCATGAAACAAAGACAGTGAAAGAGAGAGAAATTCTTACACAATGCGTTCAGGGGCTGTGATGCAACCTGGATTGACCATATCTAGACGCACAGCTGGATGAGACATAAGGGTGGACACTCTTGGGGCTGAGAGGTTTGGTGAGGTTGGGTGAGCAAACGCAGACCCTTTAAAGGAATACTGCGTGGTACCCATCGCATGGGTCCCAAATCTCCGGTTCAAGGGCATCTTCCTACATCAAAAACATGCATGAGAAACCCAGAAGATGGTACACCGTGTGATGGGGAAAGGTTTCTAAAACGCACCTCATTTCTCAACTCCTTGTGCCCGGGTTCGCCATTCCAGCCGCTTTACTAGCAAGCTCCCTACTTGGAGCATCAGCACCTTTAACCTCCTGTTCCATGCGGGTTGCAATTTGTCCTGAGGATAAACGGGAAGACGTGGAACCAACGAGAGACTAGCTCTTGGTGTTGGGACAGGCACAGGTCACTCTATTTTCCCATCAGAAAGAAGAATTAACCACAGGCTCAGCCTGACCCCCGGAACCAGAACAGGGCCTGAAGCCATTCTGCGATTTTGCGGCCAGCTCCCATAAAAACGAGTTGTAAAATGGAGGTTCAGGGCACTGCAATTCACAAACCTGCAGAGTTATAAATGATAACTGTCGTCCACAAATATATTGAGGGAAGGCAAAGAAGAGGATTTGAAATCAAGGCAGAATTGCAGGAAACAGATTTCAGGAGGTAGATACGAATCGCCTTTAAAGCACATGAAAAGCGGCAAAACGTTGACAATGATGCCCTTGGCCAAAAAGGGCGTATGCGTTTTTTCCTGAATATATTCAGGAAAAAACGCATACGCCCTTTTTGGCCAACCAAGCACCCTGGAAAGGCAAATCAGCGCTACAAAGAAGTCTCGCTTCCCATCGGTCAAAAGGGCCATGCTGAAAAAAGTGTCAAAACCAGAAATGCAGGACAGGCCATGGAGAAATGGGAGCCTTGCTACACTGATGGGCGGGATGTAAATTGCCAAGAGCCACTCCGGAGAAGTGTCCGGTGAGTCCTGAAACATCTGAAAAACACAGCTTAGAGAGCATAGGGCACTTCCACTCATGGGGGTATAAATTGGGAAAATTAAAAATCAGCAAGACACAAGCACCCCAAAGTTTAGGGCTGCTCTGTTGACCAGGACCTCCACTTCATTCCACCTTAAATATCCCAGGAAAGAGAAAAATGGATAAAGAAGTTGTGGTCCTTATGTACAATGGAATATCACTCAGCCATGAAATCAATGTCGTAAGGTTAGTAGCAGCATGATGAGTGGATTTAGGTACGACGATTCTAAGTGAAATAAGTCACACAGAAAAGGACACTTCTCATAAGGTATCACTGATAGAGGGAATGTAAAAACCGTTACACTTGAACTGAATTACAAAACAGAACAGAGTCACACATGCAGAAAACACACTATGGCTGCTTAACGGGAAAGGTGAGGTGGGGTGATACATAAAACAAGGGTATCAAATTAGCTCAGATACCGTTCCATAAACCCAATATGTAATAGACAAGACCTACTCCTTGCTCAGAGAACTGGACTCAACACACCCTATTCACCGCACAAGAATATATCTGACTAATAATAATCGTAAAACCTATGTATTGATATCTGTCTGTTAGTGTGTCAAGTGGGTGTAAAGCGGCATAAACACAGCAGTGAAAAGCAGCTAAACCCCATTATAAAAATAAATTACTTTGAAACACCCATGAAACAAAGACAGTGAAAGAGAGAGAAATTCTTACACAATGCGTTCAGGGGCTGTGATGCAACCTGGATTGACCATATCTAGACCCACAGCTGGATGAGACATAAGGGTGGACACTCTTGGGGCTGAGAGGTTTGGTGAGGTTGGGTGAGCAAACGCAGACCCTTTAAAGGAATACTGCGTGGTACCCATCGCATGGGTCCCAAATCTCCAGGTTCAAGGGCATCTTCCTACATCAAAAACATGCATGAGAAACCCAGAAGATGGTACACCGTGTGATGGGGAAAGGTTTCTAAAACGCACCTCATTTCTCATCTCCTTGTGCCCGGGTTCGCCATTCCAGCCGCTTTACTAGCAAGCTCCCTACTTGGAGCATCAGCACCTTTAACCTCCTGTTCCATACAGGTTGCAATTTGTCCTGAGGATAAACGGGAAGACGTGGAACCAACGAGAGACTAGCTCTTGGTGTTGAGACAGGCACAGGTCACTCTATTTTCCCATCAGAAAGAAGAATTAACCACAGGCTCAGCCTGCCCCCTGGAACCAGAACAGGGCCTGAAGCCATTCTGCGATTTTGCGGCCAGCTCCCATAAAAACGAGTTGTAAAATGGAGGTTCAGGGCACTGCAATTCACAAACCTGCAGAGTTATAAATGATAACTCTCGTCCACAAATATATTGAGGGAAGGCAAAGAAGAGGATTTGAAATCAAGGCAGAATTGCAGGAAACAGATTTCAGGAGGTAGATACGAATCGCCTTTAAAGCACATGAAAAGCGGCAAAACGTTGACAATGATGCCCTTGGCCAAAAAGGGCGTATGCGTTTTTTCCTGAATATATTCAGGAAAAAACGCATACGCCCTTTTTGGCCAACCAAGCCACCTGGAAAGGCAAATCAGCGCTACAAAGAAGTCTCGCTTCCCATCGGTCAAAAGGCCCATGCTGAAAAAAGTGTCAAAACCAGAAATGCAGGACAGGCCATGGAGAAATGGGAGCCTTGCTACACTGATGGGCGGGATGTAAATTGCCAAGAGCCACTCCGGAGAAGTGTCCGGTGAGTCCTGAAACATCTGAAAAACACAGCTTAGAGAGCATAGGGCACTTCCACTCATGGGGGTATAAATTGGGAAAATTAAAAATCAGCAAGACACAAGCACCCCAAAGTTTAGGGCTGCTCTGTTGACCAGGACCTCCACTTCATTCCACCTTAAATATCCCAGGAAAGAGAAAAATGGATAAAGAAGTTGTGGTCCTTATGTACATTGGAATATCACTCAGCCAGGAAATCAATGTCGTAAGGTTAGTAGCAGCATGATGAGTGGATTTAGGTACGACGATTCTAAGTGAAATAAGTCACACAGAAAAGGACACTTCTCATAAGGTATCACTGATAGAGGGAATGTAAAAACCGTTACACTTGAACTGAATTACAAAACAGAACAGAGTCACACATGCAGAAAACACACTATGGCTGCTTAACGGGAAAGGTGAGGTGGGGTGATACATAAAACAAGGGTATCAAATTAGCTCAGATACCGTTCCATAAACCCAATATGTAATAGACAAGACCTACTCCTTGCTCAGAGAACTGGACTCAACACGCCCTATTCACCGCACAAGAATATATCTGACTAATAATAATCGTAAAACCTATGTATTGATATCTCTCTGTTAGTGTGTCAAGTGGGTGTAAAGCGGCATAAACACAGCAGTGAAAAGCAGCTAAACCCCATTATAAAAATAAATTACTTTGAAACACCCAAGAAACAAAGACAGTGAAAGAGAGAGAAATTCTTACACAATGCGTTCAGGGGCTGTGATGCAACCTGGATTGACCATATCTAGACGCACAGCTGGATGAGACATAAGGGTGGACACTCTTGGGGCTGAAAGGTTTGGTGAGGTTGGGTGAGCAAACGCAGACCCTTTAAAGGAATACTGCGTGGTACCCATCGCATGGGTCCCAAATCTCCAGGTTCAAGGGCATCTTCCTACATCAAAAACATGCATGAGAAACCCAGAAGATGGTACACCGTGTGATGGGGAAAGGTTTCTAAAACGCACCTCATTTCTCAACTCCTTGTGCCCGGGTTCGCCATTCCAGCCGCTTTACTAGCAAGCTCCCTACTTGGAGCATCAGCACCTTTAACCTCCTGTTCCATGCAGGTTGCAATTTCTCATGAGGATAAACGGGAAGACGTGGAACCAACGAGAGACTAGCTCTTGGTGTTGGGACAGGCACAGGTCACTCTATTTTCCCATCAGAAAGAAGAATTAACCACAGGCTCAGCCTGACCCCCGGAACCAGAACAGGGCCTGAAGCCATTCTGCGATTTTGCGGCCAGCTCCCATAAAAACGAGTTGTAAAATGGAGGTTCAGGGCACTGCAATTCACAAACCTGCAGAGTTATAAATGATAACTCCCGTCCACAAATATATTGAGGGAAGGCAAAGAAGAGGATTTGAAATCAAGGCAGAATTGCAGGAAACAGATTTCAGGAGGTAGATACGAATCGCCTTTAAAGCACATGAAAAGCGGCAAAACGTTGACAATGATGCCCTTGGCCAAAAAGGGCGTATGTGTTTTTTCCTGAATATATTCAGGAAAAAACGCATACGCCCTTTTTGGCCAACCAAGCCACCTGGAAAGGCAAATCAGCGCTACAAAGAAGTCTCGCTTCCCATCGGTCAAAAGGGCCATGCTGAAAAAAGTGTCAAAACCAGAAATGCAGGACAGGCCATGGAGAAATGGGAGCCTTGCTACACTGATGGGCGGGATGTAAATTGCCAAGAGCCACTCCGGAGAAGTGTCCGGTGAGTCCTGAAACATCTGAAAAACACAGCTTAGAGAGCATAGGGCACTTCCACTCATGGGGGTATAAATTGGGAAAATTAAAAATCAGCAAGACACAAGCACCCCAAAGTTTAGGGCTGCTCTGTTGACCAGGACCTCCACTTCATTCCACCTTAAATATCCCAGGAAAGAGAAAAATGGATAAAGAAGTTGTGGTCCTTATGTACAATGGAATATCACTCAGCCAGGAAATCAATGTCGTAAGGTTAGTAGCAGCATGATGAGTGGATTTAGGTACGACGATTCTAAGTGAAATAAGTCACACAGAAAAGGACACTTCTCATAAGGTATCACTGATAGAGGGAATGTAAAAACCGTTACACTTGAACTGAATTACAAAACAGAACAGAGTCACACATGCAGAAAACACACTATGGCTGCTTAACGGGAAAGGTGAGGTGGGGTGATACATAAAACAAGGGTATCAAATTAGCTCAGATACCGTTCCATAAACCCAATATGTAATAGACAAGACCTACTCCTTGCTCAGAGAACTGGACTCAACACACCCTATTCACCGCACAAGAATATATCTGACTAATAATAATCGTAAAACCTATGTATTGATATCTGTCTGTTAGTGTGTCAAGTGGGTGTAAAGCGGCATAAACACAGCAGTGAAAAGCAGCTAAACCCCATTATAAAAATAAATTACTTTGAAACACCCATGAAACAAAGACAGTGAAAGAGAGAGAAATTCTTACACAATGCGTTCAGGGGCTGTGATGCAACCTGGATTGACCATATCTAGACCCACAGCTGGATGAGACATAAGGGTGGACACTCTTGGGGCTGAGAGGTTTGGTGAGGTTGGGTGAGCAAACGCAGACCCTTTAAAGGAATACTGCGTGGTACCCATCGCATGGGTCCCAAATCTCCAGGTTCAAGGGCATCTTCCTACATCAAAAACATGCATGAGAAACCCAGAAGATGGTACACCGTGTGATGGGGAAAGGTTTCTAAAACGCACCTCATTTCTCATCTCCTTGTGCCCGGGTTCGCCATTCCAGCTGCTTTACTAGCAAGCTCCCTACTTGGAGCATCAGCACCTTTAACCTCCTGTTCCATACAGGTTGCAATTTGTCCTGAGGATAAACGGGAAGACGTGGAACCAACGAGAGACTAGCTCTTGGTGTTGGGACAGGCACAGGTCACTCTATTTTCCCATCAGAAAGAAGAATTAACCACAGGCTCAGCCTGCCCCCCGGAACCAGAACAGGGCCTGAAGCCATTCTGCGATTTTGCCGTCAGCTCCCATAAAAACGAGTTGTAAAATGGAGGTTCAGGGCACTGCAATTCACAAACCTGCAGAGTTATAAATGATAACTCTCGTCCACAAATATATTGAGGGAAGGCAAAGAAGAGGATTTGAAATCAAGGCAGAATTGCAGGAAACAGATTTCAGGAGGCAGATACGAATCGCCTTTAAAGCACATGAAAAGCGGCAAAACGTTGACAATGATGCCCTTGGCCAAAAAGGGCGTATGCGTTTTTTCCTGAATATATTCAGGAAAAAACGCATACGCCCTTTTTGGTCAACCAAGGAACCTGGAAAAGCAAATCAGCGCTACAAAGAAGTCTCGCTTCCCATCGGTCAAAAGGGCCATGCTGAAAAAAGTGTCAAAACCAGAAATGCAGGACAGGCCATGGAGAAATGGGAGCCTTGCTACACTGATGGGCGGGATGTAAATTGCCAAGAGCCACTCTGGAGAAGTGTCCGGTGAGTCCTGAAACATCTGAAAAACACAGCTTAGAGAGCATAGGGCACTTCCACTCATGGGGGTATAAATTGGGAAAATTAAAAATCAGCAAGACACAAGCACCCCAAAGTTTAGGGCTGCTCTGTTGACCAGGACCTCCACTTCATTCCACCTTAAATATCCCAGGAAAGAGAAAAATGGATAAAGAAGTTGTGGTCCTTATGTACAATGGAATATCACTCAGCCATGAAATCAATGTCGTAAGGTTAGTAGCAGCATGATGAGTGGATTTAGGTACGACGATTCTAAGTGAAATAAGTCACACAGAAAAGGACACTTCTCATAAGGTATCACTGATAGAGGGAATGTAAAAACCGTTACACTTGAACTGAATTACAAAACAGAACAGAGTCACACATGCAGAAAACACACTATGGCTGCTTAACGGGAAAGGTGAGGTGGGGTGATACATAAAACAAGGGTATCAAATTAGCTCAGATACCGTTCCATAAACCCAATATGTAATAGACAAGACCTACTCCTTGCTCAGAGAACTGGACTCAACACACCCTATTCACCGCACAAGAATATATCTGACTAATAATAATCGTAAAACCTATGTATTGATATCTGTCTGTTAGTGTGTCAAGTGGGTGTAAAGCGGCATAAACACAGCAGTGAAAAGCAGCTAAACCCCATTATAAAAATAAATTACTTTGAAACACCCATGAAACAAAGACAGTGAAAGAGAGAGAAATTCTTACACAATGCGTTCAGGGGCTGTGATGCAACCTGGATTGACCATATCTAGACGCACAGCTGGATGAGACATAAGGGTGGACACTCTTGGGGCTGAGAGGTTTGGTGAGGTTGGGTGAGCAAACGCAGACCCTTTAAAGGAATACTGCGTGGTACCCATCGCATGGGTCCCAAATCTCCAGGTTCAAGGGCATCTTCCTACATCAAAAACATGCATGAGAAACCCAGAAGATGGTACACCGTGTGATGGGGAAAGGTTTCTAAAACGCACCTCATTTCTCATCTCCTTGTGCCCGGGTTCGCCATTCCAGCCGCTTTACTAGCAAGCTCCCTACTTGGAGCATCAGCACCTTTAACCTCCTGTTCCATACAGGTTGCAATTTGTCCTGAGGATAAACGGGAAGACGTGGAACCAACGAGAGACTAGCTCTTGGTGTTGAGACAGGCACAGGTCACTCTATTTTCCCATCAGAAAGAAGAATTAACCACAGGCTCAGCCTGCCCCCTGGAACCAGAACAGGGCCTGAAGCCATTCTGCGATTTTGCGGCCAGCTCCCATAAAAACGAGTTGTAAAATGGAGGTTCAGGGCACTGCAATTCACAAACCTGCAGAGTTATAAATGATAACTCTCGTCCACAAATATATTGAGGGAAGGCAAAGAAGAGGATTTGAAATCAAGGCAGAATTGCAGGAAACAGATTTCAGGAGGTAGATACGAATCGCCTTTAAAGCACATGAAAAGCGGCAAAACGTTGACAATGATGCCCTTGGCCAAAAAGGGCGTATGCGTTTTTTCCTGAATATATTCAGGAAAAAACGCATACGCCCTTTTTGGCCAACCAAGCCACCTGGAAAGGCAAATCAGCGCTACAAAGAAGTCTCGCTTCCCATCGGTCAAAAGGCCCATGCTGAAAAAAGTGTCAAAACCAGAAATGCAGGACAGGCCATGGAGAAATGGGAGCCTTGCTACACTGATGGGCGGGATGTAAATTGCCAAGAGCCACTCCGGAGAAGTGTCCGGTGAGTCCTGAAACATCTGAAAAACACAGCTTAGAGAGCATAGGGCACTTCCACTCATGGGGGTATAAATTGGGAAAATTGAAAATCAGCAAGACACAAGCACCCCAAAGTTTAGGGCTGCTCTGTTGACCAGGACCTCCACTTCATTCCACCTTAAATATCCCAGGAAAGAGAAAAATGGATAAAGAAGTTGTGGTCCTTATGTACAATGGAATATCACTCAGCCATGAAATCAATGTCGTAAGGTTAGTAGCAGCATGATGAGTGGATTTAGGTACGACGATTCTAAGTGAAATAAGTCACACAGAAAAGGACACTTCTCATAAGGTATCACTGATAGAGGGAATGTAAAAACCGTTACACTTGAACTGAATTACAAAACAGAACAGAGTCACACATGCAGAAAACACACTATGGCTGCTTAACGGGAAAGGTGAGGTGGGGTGATACATAAAACAAGGGTATCAAATTAGCTCAGATACCGTTCCATAAACCCAATATGTAATAGACAAGACCTACTCCTTGCTCAGAGAACTGGACTCAGCACGCCCTATTCACCACACAAGAATATATCTGACTAATAATAATCGTAAAACCTATGTATTGATATCTGTCTGTTAGTGTGTCAAGTGGGTGTAAAGCGGCATAAACACAGCAGTGAAAAGCAGTTAAACCCCATTATAAAAATAAATTACTTTGAAACACCCATGAAACAAAGACAGTGAAAGAGAGAGAAATTCTTACACAATGCGTTCAGGGGCTGTGATGCAACCTGGATTGACCATATCTAGACGCACAGCTGGATGAGACATAAGGGTGGACACTCTTGGGGCTGAGAGGTTTGGTGAGGTTGGGTGAGCAAACGCAGACCCTTTAAAGGAATACTGCGTGGTACCCATCGCATGGGTCCCAAATCTCCAGGTTCAAGGGCATCTTCCTACATCAAAAACATGCATGAGAAACCCAGAAGATGGTACACCGTGTGATGGGGAAAGGTTTCTAAAACGCACCTCATTTCTCAACTCCTTGTGCCCGGGTTTGCCATTCCAGCCGCTTTACTAGCAAGCTCCCTACTTGGAGCATCAGCACCTTTAACCTCCTGTTCCATACAGGTTGCAATTTGTCCTGAGGATAAACGGGAAGACGTGGAACCAACGAGAGACTAGCTCTTGGTGTTGGGACAGGCACAGGTCACTCTATTCTCCCATCAGAAAGAAGAATTAACCACAGGCTCACCCTGACCCCCGGAACCAGAACAGGGCCTGAAGCCATTCTGCGATTTTGCGGCCAGCTCCCATAAAAACGAGTTGTAAAATGGAGGTTCAGGGCACTGCAATTCACAAACCTGCAGAGTTATTAATGATAACTCTCGTCCACAAATATATTGAGGGAAGGCAAAGAAGAGGATTTGAAATCAAGGCAGAATTGCAGGAAACAGATTTCAGGAGGTAGATACGAATCGCCTTTAAAGCACATGAAAAGCGGCAAAACGTTGACAATGATGCCCTTGGCCAAAAAGGGCGTATGCGTTTTTTCCTGAATATATTCAGGAAAAAACGCATACGCCCTTTGTGGCCAACCAAGCAACCTGGAAAGGCAAATCAGCGCTACAAAGAAGTCTCGCTTCCCATCGGTCAAAAGGGTCATGCTGAAAAAAGTGTCAAAACCAGAAATGCAGGACCGGCCATGGAGAAATGGGAGCCTTGCTACACTGATGGGCGGGATGTAAATTGCCAAGAGCCACTCCGGAGAAGTGTCCGGTGAGTCCTGAAACATCTGAAAAACACAGCTTAGAGAGCATAGGGCACTTCCACTCATGGGGGTATAAATTGGGAAAATTAAAAATCAGCAAGACACAAGCACCCCAAAGTTTAGGGCTGCTCTGTTGACCAGGACCTCCACTTCATTCCACCTTAAATATCCCAGGAAAGAGAAAAATGGATAAATAAGTTGTGATCCTTATGTACAATGGAATATCACTCAGCCATGAAATCAATGTCGTAAGGTTAGTAGCAGCATGATGAGAGGATTTAGGTACAACGATTCTAAGTGAAATAAGTCACACAGAAAAGGACACTTCTCATAAGGTATCACTGATAGAGGGAATGTAAAAACCGTTACACTTGAACTGAATTACAAAACAGAACAGAGTCACACATGCAGAAAACACACTATGGCTGCTTAACGGGAAAGGTGAGGTGGGGTGATACATAAAACAAGGGTATCAAATTAGCTCAGATACCGTTCCATAAACCCAATATGTAATAGACAAGACCTACTCCTTGCTCAGAGAACTGGACTCAACACGCCCTATTCACCGCACAAGAATATATCTGACTAATAATAATCGTAAAACCTATGTATTGATATCTCTCTGTTAGTGTGTCAAGTGGGTGTAAAGCGGCATAAACACAGCAGTGAAAAGCAGCTAAACCCCATTATAAAAATAAATTACTTTGAAACACCCATGAAACAAAGACAGTGAAAGAGAGAGAAATTCTTACACAATGCGTTCAGGGGCTGTGATGCAACCTGGATTGACCATATCTAGACGCACAGCTGGATGAGACATAAGGGTGGACACTCTTGGGGCTGAGAGGTTTGGTGAGGTTGGGTGAGCAAACGCAGACCCTTTAAAGGAATACTGCGTGGTACCCATCGCATGGGTCCCAAATCTCCGGTTCAAGGGCATCTTCCTACATCAAAAACATGCATGAGAAACCCAGAAGATGGTACACCGTGTGATGGGGAAAGGTTTCTAAAACGCACCTCATTTCTCAACTCCTTGTGCCCGGGTTCGCCATTCCAGCCGCTTTACTAGCAAGCTCCCTACTTGGAGCATCAGCACCTTTAACCTCCTGTTCCATGCGGGTTGCAATTTGTCCTGAGGATAAACGGGAAGACGTGGAACCAACGAGAGACTAGCTCTTGGTGTTGGGACAGGCACAGGTCACTCTATTTTCCCATCAGAAAGAAGAATTAACCACAGGCTCAGCCTGACCCCCGGAACCAGAACAGGGCCTGAAGCCATTCTGCGATTTTGCGGCCAGCTCCCATAAAAACGAGTTGTAAAATGGAGGTTCAGGGCACTGCAATTCACAAACCTGCAGAGTTATAAATGATAACTGTCGTCCACAAATATATTGAGGGAAGGCAAAGAAGAGGATTTGAAATCAAGGCAGAATTGCAGGAAACAGATTTCAGGAGGTAGATACGAATCGCCTTTAAAGCACATGAAAAGCGGCAAAACGTTGACAATGATGCCCTTGGCCAAAAAGGGCGTATGCGTTTTTTCCTGAATATATTCAGGAAAAAACGCATACGCCCTTTTTGGCCAACCAAGCACCCTGGAAAGGCAAATCAGCGCTACAAAGAAGTCTCGCTTCCCATCGGTCAAAAGGGCCATGCTGAAAAAAGTGTCAAAACCAGAAATGCAGGACAGGCCATGGAGAAATGGGAGCCTTCCTACACTGATGGGCGGGATGTAAATTGCCAAGAGCCACTCCGGAGAAGTGTCCGGTGAGTCCTGAAACATCTGAAAAACACAGCTTAGAGAGCATAGGGCACTTCCACTCATGGGGGTATAAATTGGGAAAATTGAAAATCAGCAAGACACAAGCACCCCAAAGTTTAGGGCTGCTCTGTTGACCAGGACCTCCACTTCATTCCACCTTAAATATCCCAGGAAAGAGAAAAATGGATAAAGAAGTTGTGGTCCTTATGTACAATGGAATATCACTCAGCCATGAAATCAATGTCGTAAGGTTAGTAGCAGCATGATGAGTGGATTTAGGTACGACGATTCTAAGTGAAATAAGTCACACAGAAAAGGACACTTCTCATAAGGTATCACTGATAGAGGGAATGTAAAAACCGTTACACTTGAACTGAATTACAAAACAGAACAGAGTCACACATGCAGAAAACACACTATGGCTGCTTAACGGGAAAGGTGAGGTGGGGTGATACATAAAACAAGGGTATCAAATTAGCTCAGATACCGTTCCATAAACCCAATATGTAATAGACAAGACCTACTCCTTGCTCAGAGAACTGGACTCAGCACGCCCTATTCACCGCACAAGAATATATCTGACTAATAATAATCGTAAAACCTATGTATTGATATCTGTCTGTTAGTGTGTCAAGTGGGTGTAAAGCGGCATAAACACAGCAGTGAAAAGCAGTTAAACCCCATTATAAAAATAAATTACTTTGAAACACCCATGAAACAAAGACAGTGAAAGAGAGAGAAATTCTTACACAATGCGTTCAGGGGCTGTGATGCAACCTGGATTGACCATATCTAGACGCACAGCTGGATGAGACATAAGGGTGGACACTCTTGGGGCTGAGAGGTTTGGTGAGGTTGGGTGAGCAAACGCAGACCCTTTAAAGGAATACTGCGTGGTACCCATCGCATGGGTCCCAAATCTCCAGGTTCAAGGGCATCTTCCTACATCAAAAACATGCATGAGAAACCCAGAAGATGGTACACCGTGTGATGGGGAAAGGTTTCTAAAACGCACCTCATTTCTCAACTCCTTGTGCCCGGGTTTGCCATTCCAGCCGCTTTACTAGCAAGCTCCCTACTTGGAGCATCAGCACCTTTAACCTCCTGTTCCATACAGGTTGCAATTTGTCCTGAGGATAAACGGGAAGACGTGGAACCAACGAGAGACTAGCTCTTGGTGTTGGGACAGGCACAGGTCACTCTATTCTCCCATCAGAAAGAAGAATTAACCACAGGCTCACCCTGACCCCCGGAACCAGAACAGGGCCTGAAGCCATTCTGCGATTTTGCGGCCAGCTCCCATAAAAACGAGTTGTAAAATGGAGGTTCAGGGCACTGCAATTCACAAACCTGCAGAGTTATTAATGATAACTCTCGTCCACAAATATATTGAGGGAAGGCAAAGAAGAGGATTTGAAATCAAGGCAGAATTGCAGGAAACAGATTTCAGGAGGTAGATACGAATCGCCTTTAAAGCACATGAAAAGCGGCAAAACGTTGACAATGATGCCCTTGGCCAAAAAGGGCGTATGCGTTTTTTCCTGAATATATTCAGGAAAAAACGCATACGCCCTTTGTGGCCAACCAAGCAACCTGGAAAGGCAAATCAGCGCTACAAAGAAGTCTCGCTTCCCATCGGTCAAAAGGGTCATGCTGAAAAAAGTGTCAAAACCAGAAATGCAGGACAGGCCATGGAGAAATGGGAGCCTTGCTACACTGATGGGCGGGATGTAAATTGCCAAGAGCCACTCCGGAGAAGTGTCCGGTGAGTCCTGAAACATCTGAAAAACACAGCTTAGAGAGCATAGGGCACTTCCACTCATGGGGGTATAAATTGGGAAAATTAAAAATCAGCAAGACACAAGCACCCCAAAGTTTAGGGCTGCTCTGTTGACCAGGACCTCCACTTCATTCCACCTTAAATATCCCAGGAAAGAGAAAAATGGATAAAGAAGTTGTGATCCTTATGTACAATGGAATATCACTCAGCCATGAAATCAATGTCGTAAGGTTAGTAGCAGCATGATGAGAGGATTTAGGTACAACGATTCTAAGTGAAATAAGTCACACAGAAAAGGACACTTCTCATAAGGTATCACTGATAGAGGGAATGTAAAAACCGTTACACTTGAACTGAATTACAAAACAGAACAGAGTCACACATGCAGAAAACACACTATGGCTGCTTAACGGGAAAGGTGAGGTGGGGTGATACATAAAACAAGGGTATCAAATTAGCTCAGATACCGTTCCATAAACCCAATATGTAATAGACAAGACCTACTCCTTGCTCAGAGAACTGGACTCAACACGCCCTATTCACCGCACAAGAATATATCTGACTAATAATAATCGTAAAACCTATGTATTGATATCTCTCTGTTACTGTGTCAAGTGGGTGTAAAGCGGCATAAACACAGCAGTGAAAAGCAGCTAAACCCCATTATAAAAATAAATTACTTTGAAACACCCATGAAACAAAGACAGTGAAAGAGAGAGAAATTCTTACACAATGCGTTCAGGGGCTGTGATGCAACCTGGATTGACCATATCTAGACGCACAGCTGGATGAGACATAAGGGTGGACACTCTTGGGGCTGAGAGGTTTGGTGAGGTTGGGTGAGCAAACGCAGACCCTTTAAAGGAATACTGCGTGGTACCCATCGCATGGGTCCCAAATCTCCGGTTCAAGGGCATCTTCCTACATCAAAAACATGCATGAGAAACCCAGAAGATGGTACACCGTGTGATGGGGAAAGGTTTCTAAAACGCACCTCATTTCTCAACTCCTTGTGCCCGGGTTCGCCATTCCAGCCGCTTTACTAGCAAGCTCCCTACTTGGAGCATCAGCACCTTTAACCTCCTGTTCCATGCGGGTTGCAATTTGTCCTGAGGATAAACGGGAAGACGTGGAACCAACGAGAGACTAGCTCTTGGTGTTGAGACAGGCACAGGTCACTCTATTTTCCCATCAGAAAGAAGAATTAACCACAGGCTCAGCCTGCCCCCTGGAACCAGAACAGGGCCTGAAGCCATTCTGCGATTTTGCGGCCAGCTCCCATAAAAACGAGTTGTAAAATGGAGGTTCAGGGCACTGCAATTCACAAACCTGCAGAGTTATAAATGATAACTCTCGTCCACAAATATATTGAGGGAAGGCAAAGAAGAGGATTTGAAATCAAGGCAGAATTGCAGGAAACAGATTTCAGGAGGTAGATACGAATCGCCTTTAAAGCACATGAAAAGCGGCAAAACGTTGACAATGATGCCCTTGGCCAAAAAGGGCGTATGCGTTTTTTCCTGAATATATTCAGGAAAAAACGCATACGCCCTTTTTGGCCAACCAAGCCACCTGGAAAGGCAAATCAGCGCTACAAAGAAGTCTCGCTTCCCATCGGTCAAAAGGCCCATGCTGAAAAAAGTGTCAAAACCAGAAATGCAGGACAGGCCATGGAGAAATGGGAGCCTTGCTACACTGATGGGCGGGATGTAAATTGCCAAGAGCCACTCCGGAGAAGTGTCCGGTGAGTCCTGAAACATCTGAAAAACACAGCTTAGAGAGCATAGGGCACTTCCACTCATGGGGGTATAAATTGGGAAAATTGAAAATCAGCAAGACACAAGCACCCCAAAGTTTAGGGCTGCTCTGTTGACCAGGACCTCCACTTCATTCCACCTTAAATATCCCAGGAAAGAGAAAAATGGATAAAGAAGTTGTGGTCCTTATGTACAATGGAATATCACTCAGCCATGAAATCAATGTCGTAAGGTTAGTAGCAGCATGATGAGTGGATTTAGGTACGACGATTCTAAGTGAAATAAGTCACACAGAAAAGGACACTTCTCATAAGGTATCACTGATAGAGGGAATGTAAAAACCGTTACACTTGAACTGAATTACAAAACAGAACAGAGTCACACATGCAGAAAACACACTATGGCTGCTTAACGGGAAAGGTGAGGTGGGGTGATACATAAAACAAGGGTATCAAATTAGCTCAGATACCGTTCCATAAACCCAATATGTAATAGACAAGACCTACTCCTTGCTCAGAGAACTGGACTCAGCACGCCCTATTCACCGCACAAGAATATATCTGACTAATAATAATCGTAAAACCTATGTATTGATATCTGTCTGTTAGTGTGTCAAGTGGGTGTAAAGCGGCATAAACACAGCAGTGAAAAGCAGTTAAACCCCATTATAAAAATAAATTACTTTGAAACACCCATGAAACAAAGACAGTGAAAGAGAGAGAAATTCTTACACAATGCGTTCAGGGGCTGTGATGCAACCTGGATTGACCATATCTAGACGCACAGCTGGATGAGACATAAGGGTGGACACTCTTGGGGCTGAGAGGTTTGGTGAGGTTGGGTGAGCAAACGCAGACCCTTTAAAGGAATACTGCGTGGTACCCATCGCATGGGTCCCAAATCTCCAGGTTCAAGGGCATCTTCCTACATCAAAAACATGCATGAGAAACCCAGAAGATGGTACACCGTGTGATGGGGAAAGGTTTCTAAAACGCACCTCATTTCTCAACTCCTTGTGCCCGGGTTTGCCATTCCAGCCGCTTTACTAGCAAGCTCCCTACTTGGAGCATCAGCACCTTTAACCTCCTGTTCCATACAGGTTGCAATTTGTCCTGAGGATAAACGGGAAGACGTGGAACCAACGAGAGACTAGCTCTTGGTGTTGGGACAGGCACAGGTCACTCTATTCTCCCATCAGAAAGAAGAATTAACCACAGGCTCACCCTGACCCCCGGAACCAGAACAGGGCCTGAAGCCATTCTGCGATTTTGCGGCCAGCTCCCATAAAAACGAGTTGTAAAATGGAGGTTCAGGGCACTGCAATTCACAAACCTGCAGAGTTATTAATGATAACTCTCGTCCACAAATATATTGAGGGAAGGCAAAGAAGAGGATTTGAAATCAAGGCAGAATTGCAGGAAACAGATTTCAGGAGGTAGATACGAATCGCCTTTAAAGCACATGAAAAGCGGCAAAACGTTGACAATGATGCCCTTGGCCAAAAAGGGCGTATGCGTTTTTTCCTGAATATATTCAGGAAAAAACGCATACGCCCTTTGTGGCCAACCAAGCAACCTGGAAAGGCAAATCAGCGCTACAAAGAAGTCTCGCTTCCCATCGGTCAAAAGGGTCATGCTGAAAAAAGTGTCAAAACCAGAAATGCAGGACAGGCCATGGAGAAATGGGAGCCTTGCTACACTGATGGGCGGGATGTAAATTGCCAAGAGCCACTCCGGAGAAGTGTCCGGTGAGTCCTGAAACATCTGAAAAACACAGCTTAGAGAGCATAGGGCACTTCCACTCATGGGGGTATAAATTGGGAAAATTAAAAATCAGCAAGACACAAGCACCCCAAAGTTTAGGGCTGCTCTGTTGACCAGGACCTCCACTTCATTCCACCTTAAATATCCCAGGAAAGAGAAAAATGGATAAAGAAGTTGTGATCCTTATGTACAATGGAATATCACTCAGCCATGAAATCAATGTCGTAAGGTTAGTAGCAGCATGATGAGAGGATTTAGGTACAACGATTCTAAGTGAAATAAGTCACACAGAAAAGGACACTTCTCATAAGGTATCACTGATAGAGGGAATGTAAAAACCGTTACACTTGAACTGAATTACAAAACAGAACAGAGTCACACATGCAGAAAACACACTATGGCTGCTTAACGGGAAAGGTGAGGTGGGGTGATACATAAAACAAGGGTATCAAATTAGCTCAGATACCGTTCCATAAACCCAATATGTAATAGACAAGACCTACTCCTTGCTCAGAGAACTGGACTCAACACGCCCTATTCACCGCACAAGAATATATCTGACTAATAATAATCGTAAAACCTATGTATTGATATCTGTCTGTTAGTGTGTCAAGTGGGTGTAAAGCGGCATAAACACAGCAGTGAAAAGCAGCTAAACCCCATTATAAAAATAAATTACTTTGAAACACCCATGAAACAAAGACAGTGAAAGAGAGAGAAATTCTTACACAATGCGTTCAGGGGCTGTGATGCAACCTGGATTGACCATATCTAGACGCACAGCTGGATGAGACATAAGGGTGGACACTCTTGGGGCTGAGAGGTTTGGTGAGGTTGGGTGAGCAAACGCAGACCCTTTAAAGGAATACTGCGTGGTACCCATCGCATGGGTCCCAAATCTCCGGTTCAAGGGCATCTTCCTACATCAAAAACATGCATGAGAAACCCAGAAGATGGTACACCGTGTGATGGGGAAAGGTTTCTAAAACGCACCTCATTTCTCAACTCCTTGTGCCCGGGTTCGCCATTCCAGCCGCTTTACTAGCAAGCTCCCTACTTGGAGCATCAGCACCTTTAACCTCCTGTTCCATGCGGGTTGCAATTTGTCCTGAGGATAAACGGGAAGACGTGGAACCAACGAGAGACTAGCTCTTGGTGTTGGGACAGGCACAGGTCACTCTATTTTCCCATCAGAAAGAAGAATTAACCACAGGCTCAGCCTGACCCCCGGAACCAGAACAGGGCCTGAAGCCATTCTGCGATTTTGCGGCCAGCTCCCATAAAAACGAGTTGTAAAATGGAGGTTCAGGGCACTGCAATTCACAAACCTGCAGAGTTATAAATGATAACTCCCGTCCACAAATATATTGAGGGAAGGCAAAGAAGAGGATTTGAAATCAAGGCAGAATTGCAGGAAACAGATTTCAGGAGGTAGATACGAATCGCCTTTAAAGCACATGAAAAGCGGCAAAACGTTGACAATGATGCCCTTGGCCAAAAAGGGCGTATGCGTTTTTTCCTGAATATATTCAGGAAAAAACGCATACGCCCTTTTTGGCCAACCAAGCACCCTGGAAAGGCAAATCAGCGCTACAAAGAAGTCTCGCTTCCCATCGGTCAAAAGGGCCATGCTGAAAAAAGTGTCAAAACCAGAAATGCAGGACAGGCCATGGAGAAATGGGAGCCTTGCTACACTGATGGGCGGGATGTAAATTGCCAAGAGCCACTCCGGAGAAGTGTCCGGTGAGTCCTGAAACATCTGAAAAACACAGCTTAGAGAGCATAGGGCACTTCCACTCATGGGGGTATAAATTGGGAAAATTGAAAATCAGCAAGACACAAGCACCCCAAAGTTTAGGGCTGCTCTGTTGACCAGGACCTCCACTTCATTCCACCTTAAATATCCCAGGAAAGAGAAAAATGGATAAAGAAGTTGTGGTCCTTATGTACAATGGAATATCACTCAGCCATGAAATCAATGTCGTAAGGTTAGTAGCAGCATGATGAGTGGATTTAGGTACGACGATTCTAAGTGAAATAAGTCACACAGAAAAGGACACTTCTCATAAGGTATCACTGATAGAGGGAATGTAAAAACCGTTACACTTGAACTGAATTACAAAACAGAACAGAGTCACACATGCAGAAAACACACTATGGCTGCTTAACGGGAAAGGTGAGGTGGGGTGATACATAAAACAAGGGTATCAAATTAGCTCAGATACCGTTCCATAAACCCAATATGTAATAGACAAGACCTACTCCTTGCTCAGAGAACTGGACTCAGCACGCCCTATTCACCGCACAAGAATATATCTGACTAATAATAATCGTAAAACCTATGTATTGATATCTGTCTGTTAGTGTGTCAAGTGGGTGTAAAGCGGCATAAACACAGCAGTGAAAAGCAGTTAAACCCCATTATAAAAATAAATTACTTTGAAACACCCATGAAACAAAGACAGTGAAAGAGAGAGAAATTCTTACACAATGCGTTCAGGGGCTGTGATGCAACCTGGATTGACCATATCTAGACGCACAGCTGGATGAGACATAAGGGTGGACACTCTTGGGGCTGAGAGGTTTGGTGAGGTTGGGTGAGCAAACGCAGACCCTTTAAAGGAATACTGCGTGGTACCCATCGCATGGGTCCCAAATCTCCAGGTTCAAGGGCATCTTCCTACATCAAAAACATGCATGAGAAACCCAGAAGATGGTACACCGTGTGATGGGGAAAGGTTTCTAAAACGCACCTCATTTCTCAACTCCTTGTGCCCGGGTTTGCCATTCCAGCCGCTTTACTAGCAAGCTCCCTACTTGGAGCATCAGCACCTTTAACCTCCTGTTCCATACAGGTTGCAATTTGTCCTGAGGATAAACGGGAAGACGTGGAACCAACGAGAGACTAGCTCTTGGTGTTGGGACAGGCACAGGTCACTCTATTCTCCCATCAGAAAGAAGAATTAACCACAGGCTCACCCTGACCCCCGGAACCAGAACAGGGCCTGAAGCCATTCTGCGATTTTGCGGCCAGCTCCCATAAAAACGAGTTGTAAAATGGAGGTTCAGGGCACTGCAATTCACAAACCTGCAGAGTTATTAATGATAACTCTCGTCCACAAATATATTGAGGGAAGGCAAAGAAGAGGATTTGAAATCAAGGCAGAATTGCAGGAAACAGATTTCAGGAGGTAGATACGAATCGCCTTTAAAGCACATGAAAAGCGGCAAAACGTTGACAATGATGCCCTTGGCCAAAAAGGGCGTATGCGTTTTTTCCTGAATATATTCAGGAAAAAACGCATACGCCCTTTGTGGCCAACCAAGCAACCTGGAAAGGCAAATCAGCGCTACAAAGAAGTCTCGCTTCCCATCGGTCAAAAGGGTCATGCTGAAAAAAGTGTCAAAACCAGAAATGCAGGACAGGCCATGGAGAAATGGGAGCCTTGCTACACTGATGGGCGGGATGTAAATTGCCAAGAGCCACTCCGGAGAAGTGTCCGGTGAGTCCTGAAACATCTGAAAAACACAGCTTAGAGAGCATAGGGCACTTCCACTCATGGGGGTATAAATTGGGAAAATTAAAAATCAGCAAGACACAAGCACCCCAAAGTTTAGGGCTGCTCTGTTGACCAGGACCTCCACTTCATTCCACCTTAAATATCCCAGGAAAGAGAAAAATGGATAAAGAAGTTGTGATCCTTATGTACAATGGAATATCACTCAGCCATGAAATCAATGTCGTAAGGTTAGTAGCAGCATGATGAGAGGATTTAGGTACAACGATTCTAAGTGAAATAAGTCACACAGAAAAGGACACTTCTCATAAGGTATCACTGATAGAGGGAATGTAAAAACCGTTACACTTGAACTGAATTACAAAACAGAACAGAGTCACACATGCAGAAAACACACTATGGCTGCTTAACGGGAAAGGTGAGGTGGGGTGATACATAAAACAAGGGTATCAAATTAGCTCAGATACCGTTCCATAAACCCAATATGTAATAGACAAGACCTACTCCTTGCTCAGAGAACTGGACTCAACACGCCCTATTCACCGCACAAGAATATATCTGACTAATAATAATCGTAAAACCTATGTATTGATATCTCTCTGTTAGTGTGTCAAGTGGGTGTAAAGCGGCATAAACACAGCAGTGAAAAGCAGCTAAACCCCATTATAAAAATAAATTACTTTGAAACACCCATGAAACAAAGACAGTGAAAGAGAGAGAAATTCTTACACAATGCGTTCAGGGGCTGTGATGCAACCTGGATTGACCATATCTAGACGCACAGCTGGATGAGACATAAGGGTGGACACTCTTGGGGCTGAGAGGTTTGGTGAGGTTGGGTGAGCAAACGCAGACCCTTTAAAGGAATACTGCGTGGTACCCATCGCATGGGTCCCAAATCTCCGGTTCAAGGGCATCTTCCTACATCAAAAACATGCATGAGAAACCCAGAAGATGGTACACCGTGTGATGGGGAAAGGTTTCTAAAACGCACCTCATTTCTCAACTCCTTGTGCCCGGGTTCGCCATTCCAGCCGCTTTACTAGCAAGCTCCCTACTTGGAGCATCAGCACCTTTAACCTCCTGTTCCATGCGGGTTGCAATTTGTCCTGAGGATAAACGGGAAGACGTGGAACCAACGAGAGACTAGCTCTTGGTGTTGGGACAGGCACAGGTCACTCTATTTTCCCATCAGAAAGAAGAATTAACCACAGGCTCAGCCTGACCCCCGGAACCAGAACAGGGCCTGAAGCCATTCTGCGATTTTGCGGCCAGCTCCCATAAAAACGAGTTGTAAAATGGAGGTTCAGGGCACTGCAATTCACAAACCTGCAGAGTTATAAATGATAACTGTCGTCCACAAATATATTGAGGGAAGGCAAAGAAGAGGATTTGAAATCAAGGCAGAATTGCAGGAAACAGATTTCAGGAGGTAGATACGAATCGCCTTTAAAGCACATGAAAAGCGGCAAAACGTTGACAATGATGCCCTTGGCCAAAAAGGGCGTATGCGTTTTTTCCTGAATATATTCAGGAAAAAACGCATACGCCCTTTTTGGCCAACCAAGCACCCTGGAAAGGCAAATCAGCGCTACAAAGAAGTCTCGCTTCCCATCGGTCAAAAGGGCCATGCTGAAAAAAGTGTCAAAACCAGAAATGCAGGACAGGCCATGGAGAAATGGGAGCCTTGCTACACTGATGGGCGGGATGTAAATTGCCAAGAGCCACTCCGGAGAAGTGTCCGGTGAGTCCTGAAACATCTGAAAAACACAGCTTAGAGAGCATAGGGCACTTCCACTCATGGGGGTATAAATTGGGAAAATTGAAAATCAGCAAGACACAAGCACCCCAAAGTTTAGGGCTGCTCTGTTGACCAGGACCTCCACTTCATTCCACCTTAAATATCCCAGGAAAGAGAAAAATGGATAAAGAAGTTGTGGTCCTTATGTACAATGGAATATCACTCAGCCATGAAATCAATGTCGTAAGGTTAGTAGCAGCATGATGAGTGGATTTAGGTACGACGATTCTAAGTGAAATAAGTCACACAGAAAAGGACACTTCTCATAAGGTATCACTGATAGAGGGAATGTAAAAACCGTTACACTTGAACTGAATTACAAAACAGAACAGAGTCACACATGCAGAAAACACACTATGGCTGCTTAACGGGAAAGGTGAGGTGGGGTGATACATAAAACAAGGGTATCAAATTAGCTCAGATACCGTTCCATAAACCCAATATGTAATAGACAAGACCTACTCCTTGCTCAGAGAACTGGACTCAACACGTCCTATTCACCGCACAAGAATATATCTGACTAATAATAATCGTAAAACCTATGTATTGATATCTCTCTGTTAGTGTGTCAAGTGGGTGTAAAGCGGCATAAACACAGCAGTGAAAAGCAGCTAAACCCCATTATAAAAATAAATTACTTTGAAACACCCATGAAACAAAGACAGTGAAAGAGAGAGAAATTCTTACACAATGCGTTCAGGGGCTGTGATGCAACCTGGATTGACCATATCTAGACGCACAGCTGGATGAGACATAAGGGTGGACACTCTTGGGGCTGAGAGGTTTGGTAAGGTTGGGTGAGCAAACGCAGACCCTTTAAAGGAATACTGCGTGGTACCCATCGCATGGGTCCCAAATCTCCAGGTTCAAGGGCATCTTCCTACATCAAAAACATGCATGAGAAACCCAGAAGATGGTACACCGTGTGATGGGGAAAGGTTTCTAAAACGCACCTCATATCTCATCTCCTTGTGCCCGGGTTCGCCATTCCAGCTGCTTTACTAGCAAGCTCCCTACTTGGAGCATCAGCACCTTTAACCTCCTGTTCCATACAGGTTGCAATTTGTCCTGAGGATAAACCGGAAGACGTGGAACCAACGAGAGACTAGCTCTTGGTGTTGGGACAGGCACAGGTCACTCTATTTTCCCATCAGAAAGAAGAATTAACCACAGGCTCAGCCTGCCCCCCGGAACCAGAACAGGGCCTGAAGCCATTCTGCGATTTTGCCGTCAGCTCCCATAAAAACGAGTTGTAAAATGGAGGTTCAGGGCACTGCAATTCACAAACCTGCAGAGTTATAAATGATAACTCTCGTCCACAAATATATTGATGGAAGGCAAAGAAGAGGATTTGAAATCAAGGCAGAATTGCAGGAAACAGATTTCAGGAGGCAGATACGAATCGCCTTTAAAGCACATGAAAAGCGGCAAAACGTTGACAATGATGCCCTTGGCCAAAAAGGGCGTATGCGTTTTTTCCTGAATATATTCAGGAAAAAACGCATACGCCCTTTTTGGCCAACCAAGGAACCTGGAAAAGCAAATCAGCGCTACAAAGAAGTCTCGCTTCCCATCGGTCAAAAGGGCCATGCTGAAAAAAGTGTCAAAACCAGAAATGCAGGACAGGCCATGGAGAAATGGGAGCCTTGCTACACTGATGGGCGGGATGTAAATTGCCAAGAGCCACTCTGGAGAAGTGTCCGGTGAGTCCTGAAACATCTGAAAAACACAGCTTAGAGAGCATAGGGCACTTCCACTCATGGGGGTATAAATTGGGAAAATTAAAAATCAGCAAGACACAAGCACCCCAAAGTTTAGGGCTGCTCTGTTGACCAGGACCTCCACTTCATTCCACCTTAAATATCCCAGGAAAGAGAAAAATGGATAAAGAAGTTGTGGTCCTTATGTACAATGGAATATCACTCAGCCATGAAATCAATGTCGTAAGGTTAGTAGCAGCATGATGAGTGGATTTAGGTACGACGATTCTAAGTGAAATAAGTCACACAGAAAAGGACACTTCTCATAAGGTATCACTGATAGAGGGAATGTAAAAACCGTTACACTTGAACTGAATTACAAAACAGAACAGAGTCACACATGCAGAAAACACACTATGGCTGCTTAACGGGAAAGGTGAGGTGGGGTGATACATAAAACAAGGGTATCAAATTAGCTCAGATACCGTTCCATAAACCCAATATGTAATAGACAAGACCTACTCCTTGCTCAGAGAACTGGACTCAACACACCCTATTCACCGCACAAGAATATATCTGACTAATAATAATCGTAAAACCTATGTATTGATATCTGTCTGTTAGTGTGTCAAGTGGGTGTAAAGCGGCATAAACACAGCAGTGAAAAGCAGCTAAACCCCATTATAAAAATAAATTACTTTGAAACACCCATGAAACAAAGACAGTGAAAGAGAGAGAAATTCTTACACAATGCGTTCAGGGGCTGTGATGCAACCTGGATTGACCATATCTAGACCCACAGCTGGATGAGACATAAGGGTGGACACTCTTGGGGCTGAGAGGTTTGGTGAGGTTGGGTGAGCAAACGCAGACCCTTTAAAGGAATACTGCGTGGTACCCATCGCATGGGTCCCAAATCTCCAGGTTCAAGGGCATCTTCCTACATCAAAAACATGCATGAGAAACCCAGAAGATGGTACACCGTGTGATGGGGAAAGGTTTCTAAAACGCACCTCATTTCTCATCTCCTTGTGCCCGGGTTCGCCATTCCAGCCGCTTTACTAGCAAGCTCCCTACTTGGAGCATCAGCACCTTTAACCTCCTGTTCCATACAGGTTGCAATTTGTCCTGAGGATAAACGGGAAGACGTGGAACCAACGAGAGACTAGCTCTTGGTGTTGAGACAGGCACAGGTCACTCTATTTTCCCATCAGAAAGAAGAATTAACCACAGGCTCAGCCTGCCCCCTGGAACCAGAACAGGGCCTGAAGCCATTCTGCGATTTTGCGGCCAGCTCCCATAAAAACGAGTTGTAAAATGGAGGTTCAGGGCACTGCAATTCACAAACCTGCAGAGTTATAAATGATAACTCTCGTCCACAAATATATTGAGGGAAGGCAAAGAAGAGGATTTGAAATCAAGGCAGAATTGCAGGAAACAGATTTCAGGAGGTAGATACGAATCGCCTTTAAAGCACATGAAAAGCGGCAAAACGTTGACAATGATGCCCTTGGCCAAAAAGGGCGTATGCGTTTTTTCCTGAATATATTCAGGAAAAAACGCATACGCCCTTTTTGGCCAACCAAGCCACCTGGAAAGGCAAATCAGCGCTACAAAGAAGTCTCGCTTCCCATCGGTCAAAAGGCCCATGCTGAAAAAAGTGTCAAAACCAGAAATGCAGGACAGGCCATGGAGAAATGGGAGCCTTGCTACACTGATGGGCGGGATGTAAATTGCCAAGAGCCACTCCGGAGAAGTGTCCGGTGAGTCCTGAAACATCTGAAAAACACAGCTTAGAGAGCATAGGGCACTTCCACTCATGGGGGTATAAATTGGGAAAATTAAAAATCAGCAAGACACAAGCACCCCAAAGTTTAGGGCTGCTCTGTTGACCAGGACCTCCACTTCATTCCACCTTAAATATCCCAGGAAAGAGAAAAATGGATAAAGAAGTTGTGGTCCTTATGTACATTGGAATATCACTCAGCCAGGAAATCAATGTCGTAAGGTTAGTAGCAGCATGATGAGTGGATTTAGGTACGACGATTCTAAGTGAAATAAGTCACACAGAAAAGGACACTTCTCATAAGGTATCACTGATAGAGGGAATGTAAAAACCGTTACACTTGAACTGAATTACAAAACAGAACAGAGTCACACATGCAGAAAACACACTATGGCTGCTTAACGGGAAAGGTGAGGTGGGGTGATACATAAAACAAGGGTATCAAATTAGCTCAGATACCGTTCCATAAACCCAATATGTAATAGACAAGACCTACTCCTTGCTCAGAGAACTGGACTCAACACGCCCTATTCACCGCACAAGAATATATCTGACTAATAATAATCGTAAAACCTATGTATTGATATCTGTCTGTTAGTGTGTCAAGTGGGTGTAAAGCGGCATAAACACAGCAGTGAAAAGCAGCTAAACCCCATTATAAAAATAAATTACTTTGAAACACCCATGAAACAAAGACAGTGAAAGAGAGAGAAATTCTTACACAATGCGTTCAGGGGCTGTGATGCAACCTGGATTGACCATATCTAGACCCACAGCTGGATGAGACATAAGGGTGGACACTCTTGGGGCTGAGAGGTTTGGTGAGGTTGGGTGAGCAAACGCAGACCCTTTAAAGGAATACTGCGTGGTACCCATCGCATGGGTCCCAAATCTCCAGGTTCAAGGGCATCTTCCTACATCAAAAACATGCATGAGAAACCCAGAAGATGGTACACCGTGTGATGGGGAAAGGTTTCTAAAACGCACCTCATTTCTCATCTCCTTGTGCCCGGGTTCGCCATTCCAGCTGCTTTACTAGCAAGCTCCCTACTTGGAGCATCAGCACCTTTAACCTCCTGTTCCATACAGGTTGCAATTTGTCCT
Organism: Balaenoptera borealis; assembly: GCF_965194805.1. Taxonomy (NCBI): domain Eukaryota; kingdom Metazoa; phylum Chordata; class Mammalia; order Artiodactyla; family Balaenopteridae; genus Balaenoptera; species Balaenoptera borealis. Next base: position 1,094,925 of record NW_028123935.1, on the reverse strand, counting down.
GAGGATAAACGGGAAGACGTGGAACCAACGAGAGACTAGCTCTTGGTGTTGGGACAGGCACAGGTCACTCTATTTTCCCATCAGAAAGAAGAATTAACCACAGGCTCAGCCTGCCCCCCGGAACCAGAACAGGGCCTGAAGCCATTCTGCGATTTTGCCGTCAGCTCCCATAAAAACGAGTTGTAAAATGGAGGTTCAGGGCACTGCAATTCACAAACCTGCAGAGTTATAAATGATAACTGTCGTCCACAAATATATTGAGGGAAGGCAAAGAAGAGGATTTGAAATCAAGGCAGAATTGCAGGAAACAGATTTCAGGAGGTAGATACGAATCGCCTTTAAAGCACATGAAAAGCGGCAAAACGTTGACAATGATGCCCTTGGCCAAAAAGGGCGTATGCGTTTTTTCCTGAATATATTCAGGAAAAAACGCATACGCCCTTTTTGGCCAACCAAGCACCCTGGAAAGGCAAATCAGCGCTACAAAGAAGTCTCGCTTCCCATCGGTCAAAAGGGCCATGCTGAAAAAAGTGTCAAAACCAGAAATGCAGGACAGGCCATGGAGAAATGGGAGCCTTGCTACACTGATGGGCGGGATGTAAATTGCCAAGAGCCACTCCGGAGAAGTGTCCGGTGAGTCCTGAAACATCTGAAAAACACAGCTTAGAGAGCATAGGGCACTTCCACTCATGGGGGTATAAATTGGGAAAATTGAAAATCAGCAAGACACAAGCACCCCAAAGTTTAGGGCTGCTCTGTTGACCAGGACCTCCACTTCATTCCACCTTAAATATCCCAGGAAAGAGAAAAATGGATAAAGAAGTTGTGGTCCTTATGTACAATGGAATATCACTCAGCCATGAAATCAATGTCGTAAGGTTAGTAGCAGCATGATGAGTGGATTTAGGTACGACGATTCTAAGTGAAATAAGTCACACAGAAAAGGACACTTCTCATAAGGTATCACTGATAGAGGGAATGTAAAAACCGTTACACTTGAACTGAATTACAAAACAGAACAGAGTCACACATGCAGAAAACACACTATGGCTGCTTAACGGGAAAGGTGAGGTGGGGTGATACATAAAACAAGGGTATCAAATTAGCTCAGATACCGTTCCATAAACCCAATATGTAATAGACAAGACCTACTCCTTGCTCAGAGAACTGGACTCAACACGTCCTATTCACCGCACAAGAATATATCTGACTAATAATAATCGTAAAACCTATGTATTGATATCTCTCTGTTAGTGTGTCAAGTGGGTGTAAAGCGGCATAAACACAGCAGTGAAAAGCAGCTAAACCCCATTATAAAAATAAATTACTTTGAAACACCCATGAAACAAAGACAGTGAAAGAGAGAGAAATTCTTACACAATGCGTTCAGGGGCTGTGATGCAACCTGGATTGACCATATCTAGACGCACAGCTGGATGAGACATAAGGGTGGACACTCTTGGGGCTGAGAGGTTTGGTAAGGTTGGGTGAGCAAACGCAGACCCTTTAAAGGAATACTGCGTGGTACCCATCGCATGGGTCCCAAATCTCCAGGTTCAAGGGCATCTTCCTACATCAAAAACATGCATGAGAAACCCAGAAGATGGTACACCGTGTGATGGGGAAAGGTTTCTAAAACGCACCTCATATCTCATCTCCTTGTGCCCGGGTTCGCCATTCCAGCTGCTTTACTAGCAAGCTCCCTACTTGGAGCATCAGCACCTTTAACCTCCTGTTCCATACAGGTTGCAATTTGTCCTGAGGATAAACCGGAAGACGTGGAACCAACGAGAGACTAGCTCTTGGTGTTGGGACAGGCACAGGTCACTCTATTTTCCCATCAGAAAGAAGAATTAACCACAGGCTCAGCCTGCCCCCCGGAACCAGAACAGGGCCTGAAGCCATTCTGCGATTTTGCCGTCAGCTCCCATAAAAACGAGTTGTAAAATGGAGGTTCAGGGCACTGCAATTCACAAACCTGCAGAGTTATAAATGATAACTCTCGTCCACAAATATATTGATGGAAGGCAAAGAAGAGGATTTGAAATCAAGGCAGAATTGCAGGAAACAGATTTCAGGAGGCAGATACGAATCGCCTTTAAAGCACATGAAAAGCGGCAAAACGTTGACAATGATGCCCTTGGCCAAAAAGGGCGTATGCGTTTTTTCCTGAATATATTCAGGAAAAAACGCATACGCCCTTTTTGGCCAACCAAGGAACCTGGAAAAGCAAATCAGCGCTACAAAGAAGTCTCGCTTCCCATCGGTCAAAAGGGCCATGCTGAAAAAAGTGTCAAAACCAGAAATGCAGGACAGGCCATGGAGAAATGGGAGCCTTGCTACACTGATGGGCGGGATGTAAATTGCCAAGAGCCACTCTGGAGAAGTGTCCGGTGAGTCCTGAAACATCTGAAAAACACAGCTTAGAGAGCATAGGGCACTTCCACTCATGGGGGTATAAATTGGGAAAATTAAAAATCAGCAAGACACAAGCACCCCAAAGTTTAGGGCTGCTCTGTTGACCAGGACCTCCACTTCATTCCACCTTAAATATCCCAGGAAAGAGAAAAATGGATAAAGAAGTTGTGGTCCTTATGTACAATGGAATATCACTCAGCCATGAAATCAATGTCGTAAGGTTAGTAGCAGCATGATGAGTGGATTTAGGTACGACGATTCTAAGTGAAATAAGTCACACAGAAAAGGACACTTCTCATAAGGTATCACTGATAGAGGGAATGTAAAAACCGTTACACTTGAACTGAATTACAAAACAGAACAGAGTCACACATGCAGAAAACACACTATGGCTGCTTAACGGGAAAGGTGAGGTGGGGTGATACATAAAACAAGGGTATCAAATTAGCTCAGATACCGTTCCATAAACCCAATATGTAATAGACAAGACCTACTCCTTGCTCAGAGAACTGGACTCAACACACCCTATTCACCGCACAAGAATATATCTGACTAATAATAATCGTAAAACCTATGTATTGATATCTGTCTGTTAGTGTGTCAAGTGGGTGTAAAGCGGCATAAACACAGCAGTGAAAAGCAGCTAAACCCCATTATAAAAATAAATTACTTTGAAACACCCATGAAACAAAGACAGTGAAAGAGAGAGAAATTCTTACACAATGCGTTCAGGGGCTGTGATGCAACCTGGATTGACCATATCTAGACCCACAGCTGGATGAGACATAAGGGTGGACACTCTTGGGGCTGAGAGGTTTGGTGAGGTTGGGTGAGCAAACGCAGACCCTTTAAAGGAATACTGCGTGGTACCCATCGCATGGGTCCCAAATCTCCAGGTTCAAGGGCATCTTCCTACATCAAAAACATGCATGAGAAACCCAGAAGATGGTACACCGTGTGATGGGGAAAGGTTTCTAAAACGCACCTCATTTCTCATCTCCTTGTGCCCGGGTTCGCCATTCCAGCCGCTTTACTAGCAAGCTCCCTACTTGGAGCATCAGCACCTTTAACCTCCTGTTCCATACAGGTTGCAATTTGTCCTGAGGATAAACGGGAAGACGTGGAACCAACGAGAGACTAGCTCTTGGTGTTGAGACAGGCACAGGTCACTCTATTTTCCCATCAGAAAGAAGAATTAACCACAGGCTCAGCCTGCCCCCTGGAACCAGAACAGGGCCTGAAGCCATTCTGCGATTTTGCGGCCAGCTCCCATAAAAACGAGTTGTAAAATGGAGGTTCAGGGCACTGCAATTCACAAACCTGCAGAGTTATAAATGATAACTCTCGTCCACAAATATATTGAGGGAAGGCAAAGAAGAGGATTTGAAATCAAGGCAGAATTGCAGGAAACAGATTTCAGGAGGTAGATACGAATCGCCTTTAAAGCACATGAAAAGCGGCAAAACGTTGACAATGATGCCCTTGGCCAAAAAGGGCGTATGCGTTTTTTCCTGAATATATTCAGGAAAAAACGCATACGCCCTTTTTGGCCAACCAAGCCACCTGGAAAGGCAAATCAGCGCTACAAAGAAGTCTCGCTTCCCATCGGTCAAAAGGCCCATGCTGAAAAAAGTGTCAAAACCAGAAATGCAGGACAGGCCATGGAGAAATGGGAGCCTTGCTACACTGATGGGCGGGATGTAAATTGCCAAGAGCCACTCCGGAGAAGTGTCCGGTGAGTCCTGAAACATCTGAAAAACACAGCTTAGAGAGCATAGGGCACTTCCACTCATGGGGGTATAAATTGGGAAAATTAAAAATCAGCAAGACACAAGCACCCCAAAGTTTAGGGCTGCTCTGTTGACCAGGACCTCCACTTCATTCCACCTTAAATATCCCAGGAAAGAGAAAAATGGATAAAGAAGTTGTGGTCCTTATGTACATTGGAATATCACTCAGCCAGGAAATCAATGTCGTAAGGTTAGTAGCAGCATGATGAGTGGATTTAGGTACGACGATTCTAAGTGAAATAAGTCACACAGAAAAGGACACTTCTCATAAGGTATCACTGATAGAGGGAATGTAAAAACCGTTACACTTGAACTGAATTACAAAACAGAACAGAGTCACACATGCAGAAAACACACTATGGCTGCTTAACGGGAAAGGTGAGGTGGGGTGATACATAAAACAAGGGTATCAAATTAGCTCAGATACCGTTCCATAAACCCAATATGTAATAGACAAGACCTACTCCTTGCTCAGAGAACTGGACTCAACACGCCCTATTCACCGCACAAGAATATATCTGACTAATAATAATCGTAAAACCTATGTATTGATATCTGTCTGTTAGTGTGTCAAGTGGGTGTAAAGCGGCATAAACACAGCAGTGAAAAGCAGCTAAACCCCATTATAAAAATAAATTACTTTGAAACACCCATGAAACAAAGACAGTGAAAGAGAGAGAAATTCTTACACAATGCGTTCAGGGGCTGTGATGCAACCTGGATTGACCATATCTAGACCCACAGCTGGATGAGACATAAGGGTGGACACTCTTGGGGCTGAGAGGTTTGGTGAGGTTGGGTGAGCAAACGCAGACCCTTTAAAGGAATACTGCGTGGTACCCATCGCATGGGTCCCAAATCTCCAGGTTCAAGGGCATCTTCCTACATCAAAAACATGCATGAGAAACCCAGAAGATGGTACACCGTGTGATGGGGAAAGGTTTCTAAAACGCACCTCATTTCTCATCTCCTTGTGCCCGGGTTCGCCATTCCAGCTGCTTTACTAGCAAGCTCCCTACTTGGAGCATCAGCACCTTTAACCTCCTGTTCCATACAGGTTGCAATTTGTCCTGAGGATAAACGGGAAGACGTGGAACCAACGAGAGACTAGCTCTTGGTGTTGGGACAGGCACAGGTCACTCTATTTTCCCATCAGAAAGAAGAATTAACCACAGGCTCAGCCTGCCCCCCGGAACCAGAACAGGGCCTGAAGCCATTCTGCGATTTTGCCGTCAGCTCCCATAAAAACGAGTTGTAAAATGGAGGTTCAGGGCACTGCAATTCACAAACCTGCAGAGTTATAAATGATAACTCTCGTCCACAAATATATTGATGGAAGGCAAAGAAGAGGATTTGAAATCAAGGCAGAATTGCAGGAAACAGATTTCAGGAGGCAGATACGAATCGCCTTTAAAGCACATGAAAAGCGGCAAAACGTTGACAATGATGCCCTTGGCCAAAAAGGGCGTATGCGTTTTTTCCTGAATATATTCAGGAAAAAACGCATACGCCCTTTTTGGTCAACCAAGGAACCTGGAAAAGCAAATCAGCGCTACAAAGAAGTCTCGCTTCCCATCGGTCAAAAGGGCCATGCTGAAAAAAGTGTCAAAACCAGAAATGCAGGACAGGCCATGGAGAAATGGGAGCCTTGCTACACTGATGGGCGGGATGTAAATTGCCAAGAGCCACTCTGGAGAAGTGTCCGGTGAGTCCTGAAACATCTGAAAAACACAGCTTAGAGAGCATAGGGCACTTCCACTCATGGGGGTATAAATTGGGAAAATTAAAAATCAGCAAGACACAAGCACCCCAAAGTTTAGGGCTGCTCTGTTGACCAGGACCTCCACTTCATTCCACCTTAAATATCCCAGGAAAGAGAAAAATGGATAAAGAAGTTGTGGTCCTTATGTACAATGGAATATCACTCAGCCATGAAATCAATGTCGTAAGGTTAGTAGCAGCATGATGAGTGGATTTAGGTACGACGATTCTAAGTGAAATAAGTCACACAGAAAAGGACACTTCTCATAAGGTATCACTGATAGAGGGAATGTAAAAACCGTTACACTTGAACTGAATTACAAAACAGAACAGAGTCACACATGCAGAAAACACACTATGGCTGCTTAACGGGAAAGGTGAGGTGGGGTGATACATAAAACAAGGGTATCAAATTAGCTCAGATACCGTTCCATAAACCCAATATGTAATAGACAAGACCTACTCCTTGCTCAGAGAACTGGACTCAACACACCCTATTCACCGCACAAGAATATATCTGACTAATAATAATCGTAAAACCTATGTATTGATATCTGTCTGTTAGTGTGTCAAGTGGGTGTAAAGCGGCATAAACACAGCAGTGAAAAGCAGCTAAACCCCATTATAAAAATAAATTACTTTGAAACACCCATGAAACAAAGACAGTGAAAGAGAGAGAAATTCTTACACAATGCGTTCAGGGGCTGTGATGCAACCTGGATTGACCATATCTAGACCCACAGCTGGATGAGACATAAGGGTGGACACTCTTGGGGCTGAGAGGTTTGGTGAGGTTGGGTGAGCAAACGCAGACCCTTTAAAGGAATACTGCGTGGTACCCATCGCATGGGTCCCAAATCTCCAGGTTCAAGGGCATCTTCCTACATCAAAAACATGCATGAGAAACCCAGAAGATGGTACACCGTGTGATGGGGAAAGGTTTCTAAAACGCACCTCATTTCTCATCTCCTTGTGCCCGGGTTCGCCATTCCAGCCGCTTTACTAGCAAGCTCCCTACTTGGAGCATCAGCACCTTTAACCTCCTGTTCCATACAGGTTGCAATTTGTCCTGAGGATAAACGGGAAGACGTGGAACCAACGAGAGACTAGCTCTTGGTGTTGAGACAGGCACAGGTCACTCTATTTTCCCATCAGAAAGAAGAATTAACCACAGGCTCAGCCTGCCCCCTGGAACCAGAACAGGGCCTGAAGCCATTCTGCGATTTTGCGGCCAGCTCCCATAAAAACGAGTTGTAAAATGGAGGTTCAGGGCACTGCAATTCACAAACCTGCAGAGTTATAAATGATAACTCTCGTCCACAAATATATTGAGGGAAGGCAAAGAAGAGGATTTGAAATCAAGGCAGAATTGCAGGAAACAGATTTCAGGAGGTAGATACGAATCGCCTTTAAAGCACATGAAAAGCGGCAAAACGTTGACAATGATGCCCTTGGCCAAAAAGGGCGTATGCGTTTTTTCCTGAATATATTCAGGAAAAAACGCATACGCCCTTTTTGGCCAACCAAGCCACCTGGAAAGGCAAATCAGCGCTACAAAGAAGTCTCGCTTCCCATCGGTCAAAAGGCCCATGCTGAAAAAAGTGTCAAAACCAGAAATGCAGGACAGGCCATGGAGAAATGGGAGCCTTGCTACACTGATGGGCGGGATGTAAATTGCCAAGAGCCACTCCGGAGAAGTGTCCGGTGAGTCCTGAAACATCTGAAAAACACAGCTTAGAGAGCATAGGGCACTTCCACTCATGGGGGTATAAATTGGGAAAATTAAAAATCAGCAAGACACAAGCACCCCAAAGTTTAGGGCTGCTCTGTTGACCAGGACCTCCACTTCATTCCACCTTAAATATCCCAGGAAAGAGAAAAATGGATAAAGAAGTTGTGGTCCTTATGTACATTGGAATATCACTCAGCCAGGAAATCAATGTCGTAAGGTTAGTAGCAGCATGATGAGTGGATTTAGGTACGACGATTCTAAGTGAAATAAGTCACACAGAAAAGGACACTTCTCATAAGGTATCACTGATAGAGGGAATGTAAAAACCGTTACACTTGAACTGAATTACAAAACAGAACAGAGTCACACATGCAGAAAACACACTATGGCTGCTTAACGGGAAAGGTGAGGTGGGGTGATACATAAAACAAGGGTATCAAATTAGCTCAGATACCGTTCCATAAACCCAATATGTAATAGACAAGACCTACTCCTTGCTCAGAGAACTGGACTCAACACGCCCTATTCACCGCACAAGAATATATCTGACTAATAATAATCGTAAAACCTATGTATTGATATCTCTCTGTTAGTGTGTCAAGTGGGTGTAAAGCGGCATAAACACAGCAGTGAAAAGCAGCTAAACCCCATTATAAAAATAAATTACTTTGAAACACCCAAGAAACAAAGACAGTGAAAGAGAGAGAAATTCTTACACAATGCGTTCAGGGGCTGTGATGCAACCTGGATTGACCATATCTAGACGCACAGCTGGATGAGACATAAGGGTGGACACTCTTGGGGCTGAAAGGTTTGGTGAGGTTGGGTGAGCAAACGCAGACCCTTTAAAGGAATACTGCGTGGTACCCATCGCATGGGTCCCAAATCTCCAGGTTCAAGGGCATCTTCCTACATCAAAAACATGCATGAGAAACCCAGAAGATGGTACACCGTGTGATGGGGAAAGGTTTCTAAAACGCACCTCATTTCTCAACTCCTTGTGCCCGGGTTCGCCATTCCAGCCGCTTTACTAGCAAGCTCCCTACTTGGAGCATCAGCACCTTTAACCTCCTGTTCCATGCAGGGTGCAATTTGTCCTGAGGATAAACGGGAAGACGTGGAACCAACGAGAGACTAGCTCTTGGTGTTGGGACAGGCACAGGTCACTCTATTTTCCCATCAGAAAGAAGAATTAACCACAGGCTCAGCCTGACCCCCGGAACCAGAACAGGGCCTGAAGCCATTCTGCGATTTTGCGGCCAGCTCCCATAAAAACGAGTTGTAAAATGGAGGTTCAGGGCACTGCAATTCACAAACCTGCAGAGTTATAAATGATAACTCCCGTCCACAAATATATTGAGGGAAGGCAAAGAAGAGGATTTGAAATCAAGGCAGAATTGCAGGAAACAGATTTCAGGAGGTAGATACGAATCGCCTTTAAAGCACATGAAAAGCGGCAAAACGTTGACAATGATGCCCTTGGCCAAAAAGGGCGTATGTGTTTTTTCCTGAATATATTCAGGAAAAAACGCATACGCCCTTTTTGGCCAACCAAGCCACCTGGAAAGGCAAATCAGCGCTACAAAGAAGTCTCGCTTCCCATCGGTCAAAAGGGCCATGCTGAAAAAAGTGTCAAAACCAGAAATGCAGGACAGGCCATGGAGAAATGGGAGCCTTGCTACACTGATGGGCGGGATGTAAATTGCCAAGAGCCACTCCGGAGAAGTGTCCGGTGAGTCCTGAAACATCTGAAAAACACAGCTTAGAGAGCATAGGGCACTTCCACTCATGGGGGTATAAATTGGGAAAATTAAAAATCAGCAAGACACAAGCACCCCAAAGTTTAGGGCTGCTCTGTTGACCAGGACCTCCACTTCATTCCACCTTAAATATCCCAGGAAAGAGAAAAATGGATAAAGAAGTTGTGGTCCTTATGTACAATGGAATATCACTCAGCCAGGAAATCAATGTCGTAAGGTTAGTAGCAGCATGATGAGTGGATTTAGGTACGACGATTCTAAGTGAAATAAGTCACACAGAAAAGGACACTTCTCATAAGGTATCACTGATAGAGGGAATGTAAAAACCGTTACACTTGAACTGAATTACAAAACAGAACAGAGTCACACATGCAGAAAACACACTATGGCTGCTTAACGGGAAAGGTGAGGTGGGGTGATACATAAAACAAGGGTATCAAATTAGCTCAGATACCGTTCCATAAACCCAATATGTAATAGACAAGACCTACTCCTTGCTCAGAGAACTGGACTCAACACACCCTATTCACCGCACAAGAATATATCTGACTAATAATAATCGTAAAACCTATGTATTGATATCTGTCTGTTAGTGTGTCAAGTGGGTGTAAAGCGGCATAAACACAGCAGTGAAAAGCAGCTAAACCCCATTATAAAAATAAATTACTTTGAAACACCCATGAAACAAAGACAGTGAAAGAGAGAGAAATTCTTACACAATGCGTTCAGGGGCTGTGATGCAACCTGGATTGACCATATCTAGACGCACAGCTGGATGAGACATAAGGGTGGACACTCTTGGGGCTGAGAGGTTTGTTGAGGTTGGGTGAGCAAACGCAGACCCTTTAAAGGAATACTGCGTGGTACCCATCGCATGGGTCCCAAATCTCCAGGTTCAAGGGCATCTTCCTACATCAAAAACATGCATGAGAAACCCAGAAGATGGTACACCGTGTGATGGGGAAAGGTTTCTAAAACGCACCTCATTTCTCATCTCCTTGTGCCCGGGTTCGCCATTCCAGCCGCTTTACTAGCAAGCTCCCTACTTGGAGCATCAGCACCTTTAACCTCCTGTTCCATACAGGTTGCAATTTGTCCTGAGGATAAACGGGAAGACGTGGAACCAACGAGAGACTAGCTCTTGGTGTTGAGACAGGCACAGGTCACTCTATTTTCCCATCAGAAAGAAGAATTAACCACAGGCTCAGCCTGCCCCCTGGAACCAGAACAGGGCCTGAAGCCATTCTGCGATTTTGCGGCCAGCTCCCATAAAAACGAGTTGTAAAATGGAGGTTCAGGGCACTGCAATTCACAAACCTGCAGAGTTATAAATGATAACTCTCGTCCACAAATATATTGAGGGAAGGCAAAGAAGAGGATTTGAAATCAAGGCAGAATTGCAGGAAACAGATTTCAGGAGGTAGATACGAATCGCCTTTAAAGCACATGAAAAGCGGCAAAACGTTGACAATGATGCCCTTGGCCAAAAAGGGCGTATGCGTTTTTTCCTGAATATATTCAGGAAAAAACGCATACGCCCTTTTTGGCCAACCAAGCCACCTGGAAAGGCAAATCAGCGCTACAAAGAAGTCTCGCTTCCCATCGGTCAAAAGGCCCATGCTGAAAAAAGTGTCAAAACCAGAAATGCAGGACAGGCCATGGAGAAATGGGAGCCTTGCTACACTGATGGGCGGGATGTAAATTGCCAAGAGCCACTCCGGAGAAGTGTCCGGTGAGTCCTGAAACATCTGAAAAACACAGCTTAGAGAGCATAGGGCACTTCCACTCATGGGGGTATAAATTGGGAAAATTAAAAATCAGCAAGACACAAGCACCCCAAAGTTTAGGGCTGCTCTGTTGACCAGGACCTCCACTTCATTCCACCTTAAATATCCCAGGAAAGAGAAAAATGGATAAAGAAGTTGTGGTCCTTATGTACATTGGAATATCACTCAGCCAGGAAATCAATGTCGTAAGGTTAGTAGCAGCATGATGAGTGGATTTAGGTACGACGATTCTAAGTGAAATAAGTCACACAGAAAAGGACACTTCTCATAAGGTATCACTGATAGAGGGAATGTAAAAACCGTTACACTTGAACTGAATTACAAAACAGAACAGAGTCACACATGCAGAAAACACACTATGGCTGCTTAACGGGAAAGGTGAGGTGGGGTGATACATAAAACAAGGGTATCAAATTAGCTCAGATACCGTTCCATAAACCCAATATGTAATAGACAAGACCTACTCCTTGCTCAGAGAACTGGACTCAACACGCCCTATTCACCGCACAAGAATATATCTGACTAATAATAATCGTAAAACCTATGTATTGATATCTCTCTGTTAGTGTGTCAAGTGGGTGTAAAGCGGCATAAACACAGCAGTGAAAAGCAGCTAAACCCCATTATAAAAATAAATTACTTTGAAACACCCAAGAAACAAAGACAGTGAAAGAGAGAGAAATTCTTACACAATGCGTTCAGGGGCTGTGATGCAACCTGGATTGACCATATCTAGACGCACAGCTGGATGAGACATAAGGGTGGACACTCTTGGGGCTGAAAGGTTTGGTGAGGTTGGGTGAGCAAACGCAGACCCTTTAAAGGAATACTGCGTGGTACCCATCGCATGGGTCCCAAATCTCCAGGTTCAAGGGCATCTTCCTACATCAAAAACATGCATGAGAAACCCAGAAGATGGTACACCGTGTGATGGGGAAAGGTTTCTAAAACGCACCTCATTTCTCAACTCCTTGTGCCCGGGTTCGCCATTCCAGCCGCTTTACTAGCAAGCTCCCTACTTGGAGCATCAGCACCTTTAACCTCCTGTTCCATGCAGGTTGCAATTTGTCCTGAGGATAAACGGGAAGACGTGGAACCAACGAGAGACTAGCTCTTGGTGTTGGGACAGGCACAGGTCACTCTATTTTCCCATCAGAAAGAAGAATTAACCACAGGCTCAGCCTGACCCCCGGAACCAGAACAGGGCCTGAAGCCATTCTGCGATTTTGCGGCCAGCTCCCATAAAAACGAGTTGTAAAATGGAGGTTCAGGGCACTGCAATTCACAAACCTGCAGAGTTATAAATGATAACTCCCGTCCACAAATATATTGAGGGAAGGCAAAGAAGAGGATTTGAAATCAAGGCAGAATTGCAGGAAACAGATTTCAGGAGGTAGATACGAATCGCCTTTAAAGCACATGAAAAGCGGCAAAACGTTGACAATGATGCCCTTGGCCAAAAAGGGCGTATGTGTTTTTTCCTGAATATATTCAGGAAAAAACGCATACGCCCTTTTTGGCCAACCAAGCCACCTGGAAAGGCAAATCAGCGCTACAAAGAAGTCTCGCTTCCCATCGGTCAAAAGGGCCATGCTGAAAAAAGTGTCAAAACCAGAAATGCAGGACAGGCCATGGAGAAATGGGAGCCTTGCTACACTGATGGGCGGGATGTAAATTGCCAAGAGCCACTCCGGAGAAGTGTCCGGTGAGTCCTGAAACATCTGAAAAACACAGCTTAGAGAGCATAGGGCACTTCCACTCATGGGGGTATAAATTGGGAAAATTAAAAATCAGCAAGACACAAGCACCCCAAAGTTTAGGGCTGCTCTGTTGACCAGGACCTCCACTTCATTCCACCTTAAATATCCCAGGAAAGAGAAAAATGGATAAAGAAGTTGTGGTCCTTATGTACATTGGAATATCACTCAGCCAGGAAATCAATGTCGTAAGGTTAGTAGCAGCATGATGAGTGGATTTAGGTACGACGATTCTAAGTGAAATAAGTCACACAGAAAAGGACACTTCTCATAAGGTATCACTGATAGAGGGAATGTAAAAACCGTTACACTTGAACTGAATTACAAAACAGAACAGAGTCACACATGCAGAAAACACACTATGGCTGCTTAACGGGAAAGGTGAGGTGGGGTGATACATAAAACAAGGGTATCAAATTAGCTCAGATACCGTTCCATAAACCCAATATGTAATAGACAAGACCTACTCCTTGCTCAGAGAACTGGACTCAACACGCCCTATTCACCGCACAAGAATATATCTGACTAATAATAATCGTAAAACCTATGTATTGATATCTCTCTGTTAGTGTGTCAAGTGGGTGTAAAGCGGCATAAACACAGCAGTGAAAAGCAGCTAAACCCCATTATAAAAATAAATTACTTTGAAACACCCAAGAAACAAAGACAGTGAAAGAGAGAGAAATTCTTACACAATGCGTTCAGGGGCTGTGATGCAACCTGGATTGACCATATCTAGACGCACAGCTGGATGAGACATAAGGGTGGACACTCTTGGGGCTGAAAGGTTTGGTGAGGTTGGGTGAGCAAACGCAGACCCTTTAAAGGAATACTGCGTGGTACCCATCGCATGGGTCCCAAATCTCCGGTTCAAGGGCATCTTCCTACATCAAAAACATGCATGAGAAACCCAGAAGATGGTACACCGTGTGATGGGGAAAGGTTTCTAAAACGCACCTCATTTCTCAACTCCTTGTGCCCGGGTTCGCCATTCCAGCCGCTTTACTAGCAAGCTCCCTACTTGGAGCATCAGCACCTTTAACCTCCTGTTCCATGCAGGTTGCAATTTGTCCTGAGGATAAACGGGAAGACGTGGAACCAACGAGAGACTAGCTCTTGGTGTTGGGACAGGCACAGGTCACTCTATTTTCCCATCAGAAAGAAGAATTAACCACAGGCTCAGCCTGACCCCCGGAACCAGAACAGGGCCTGAAGCCATTCTGCGATTTTGCGGCCAGCTCCCATAAAAACGAGTTGTAAAATGGAGGTTCAGGGCACTGCAATTCACAAACCTGCAGAGTTATAAATGATAACTCCCGTCCACAAATATATTGAGGGAAGGCAAAGAAGAGGATTTGAAATCAAGGCAGAATTGCAGGAAACAGATTTCAGGAGGTAGATACGAATCGCCTTTAAAGCACATGAAAAGCGGCAAAACGTTGACAATGATGCCCTTGGCCAAAAAGGGCGTATGTGTTTTTTCCTGAATATATTCAGGAAAAAACGCATACGCCCTTTTTGGCCAACCAAGCCACCTGGAAAGGCAAATCAGCGCTACAAAGAAGTCTCGCTTCCCATCGGTCAAAAGGGCCATGCTGAAAAAAGTGTCAAAACCAGAAATGCAGGACAGGCCATGGAGAAATGGGAGCCTTGCTACACTGATGGGCGGGATGTAAATTGCCAAGAGCCACTCCGGAGAAGTGTCCGGTGAGTCCTGAAACATCTGAAAAACACAGCTTAGAGAGCATAGGGCACTTCCACTCATGGGGGTATAAATTGGGAAAATTAAAAATCAGCAAGACACAAGCACCCCAAAGTTTAGGGCTGCTCTGTTGACCAGGACCTCCACTTCATTCCACCTTAAATATCCCAGGAAAGAGAAAAATGGATAAAGAAGTTGTGGTCCTTATGTACAATGGAATATCACTCAGCCAGGAAATCAATGTCGTAAGGTTAGTAGCAGCATGATGAGTGGATTTAGGTACGACGATTCTAAGTGAAATAAGTCACACAGAAAAGGACACTTCTCATAAGGTATCACTGATAGAGGGAATGTCAAAACCGTTACACTTGAACTGAATTACAAAACAGAACAGAGTCACACATGCAGAAAACACACTATGGCTGCTTAACGGGAAAGGTGAGGTGGGGTGATACATAAAACAAGGGTATCAAATTAGCTCAGATACCGTTCCATAAACCCAATATGTAATAGACAAGACCTACTCCTTGCTCAGAGAACTGGACTCAACACACCCTATTCACCGCACAAGAATATATCTGACTAATAATAATCGTAAAACCTATGTATTGATATCTGTCTGTTAGTGTGTCAAGTGGGTGTAAAGCGGCATAAACACAGCAGTGAAAAGCAGCTAAACCCCATTATAAAAATAAATTACTTTGAAACACCCATGAAACAAAGACAGTGAAAGAGAGAGAAATTCTTACACAATGCGTTCAGGGGCTGTGATGCAACCTGGATTGACCATATCTAGACCCACAGCTGGATGAGACATAAGGGTGGACACTCTTGGGGCTGAGAGGTTTGGTGAGGTTGGGTGAGCAAACGCAGACCCTTTAAAGGAATACTGCGTGGTACCCATCGCATGGGTCCCAAATCTCCAGGTTCAAGGGCATCTTCCTACATCAAAAACATGCATGAGAAACCCAGAAGATGGTACACCGTGTGATGGGGAAAGGTTTCTAAAACGCACCTCATTTCTCATCTCCTTGTGCCCGGGTTCGCCATTCCAGCCGCTTTACTAGCAAGCTCCCTACTTGGAGCATCAGCACCTTTAACCTCCTGTTCCATGCGGGTTGCAATTTGTCCTGAGGATAAACGGGAAGACGTGGAACCAACGAGAGACTAGCTCTTGGTGTTGAGACAGGCACAGGTCACTCTATTTTCCCATCAGAAAGAAGAATTAACCACAGGCTCAGCCTGCCCCCTGGAACCAGAACAGGGCCTGAAGCCATTCTGCGATTTTGCGGCCAGCTCCCATAAAAACGAGTTGTAAAATGGAGGTTCAGGGCACTGCAATTCACAAACCTGCAGAGTTATAAATGATAACTCTCGTCCACAAATATATTGAGGGAAGGCAAAGAAGAGGATTTGAAATCAAGGCAGAATTGCAGGAAACAGATTTCAGGAGGTAGATACGAATCGCCTTTAAAGCACATGAAAAGCGGCAAAACGTTGACAATGATGCCCTTGGCCAAAAAGGGCGTATGCGTTTTTTCCTGAATATATTCAGGAAAAAACGCATACGCCCTTTTTGGCCAACCAAGCCACCTGGAAAGGCAAATCAGCGCTACAAAGAAGTCTCGCTTCCCATCGGTCAAAAGGCCCATGCTGAAAAAAGTGTCAAAACCAGAAATGCAGGACAGGCCATGGAGAAATGGGAGCCTTGCTACACTGATGGGCGGGATGTAAATTGCCAAGAGCCACTCCGGAGAAGTGTCCGGTGAGTCCTGAAACATCTGAAAAACACAGCTTAGAGAGCATAGGGCACTTCCACTCATGGGGGTATAAATTGGGAAAATTGAAAATCAGCAAGACACAAGCACCCCAAAGTTTAGGGCTGCTCTGTTGACCAGGACCTCCACTTCATTCCACCTTAAATATCCCAGGAAAGAGAAAAATGGATAAAGAAGTTGTGGTCCTTATGTACAATGGAATATCACTCAGCCATGAAATCAATGTCGTAAGGTTAGTAGCAGCATGATGAGTGGATTTAGGTACGACGATTCTAAGTGAAATAAGTCACACAGAAAAGGACACTTCTCATAAGGTATCACTGATAGAGGGAATGTAAAAACCGTTACACTTGAACTGAATTACAAAACAGAACAGAGTCACACATGCAGAAAACACACTATGGCTGCTTAACGGGAAAGGTGAGGTGGGGTGATACATAAAACAAGGGTATCAAATTAGCTCAGATACCGTTCCATAAACCCAATATGTAATAGACAAGACCTACTCCTTGCTCAGAGAACTGGACTCAGCACGCCCTATTCACCGCACAAGAATATATCTGACTAATAATAATCGTAAAACCTATGTATTGATATCTCTCTGTTAGTGTGTCAAGTGGGTGTAAAGCGGCATAAACACAGCAGTGAAAAGCAGTTAAACCCCATTATAAAAATAAATTACTTTGAAACACCCATGAAACAAAGACAGTGAAAGAGAGAGAAATTCTTACACAATGCGTTCAGGGGCTGTGATGCAACCTGGATTGACCATATCTAGACGCACAGCTGGATGAGACATAAGGGTGGACACTCTTGGGGCTGAGAGGTTTGGTGAGGTTGGGTGAGCAAACGCAGACCCTTTAAAGGAATACTGCGTGGTACCCATCGCATGGGTCCCAAATCTCCAGGTTCAAGGGCATCTTCCTACATCAAAAACATGCATGAGAAACCCAGAAGATGGTACACCGTGTGATGGGGAAAGGTTTCTAAAACGCACCTCATTTCTCAACTCCTTGTGCCCGGGTTTGCCATTCCAGCCGCTTTACTAGCAAGCTCCCTACTTGGAGCATCAGCACCTTTAACCTCCTGTTCCATACAGGTTGCAATTTGTCCTGAGGATAAACGGGAAGACGTGGAACCAACGAGAGACTAGCTCTTGGTGTTGGGACAGGCACAGGTCACTCTATTCTCCCATCAGAAAGAAGAATTAACCACAGGCTCACCCTGACCCCCGGAACCAGAACAGGGCCTGAAGCCATTCTGCGATTTTGCGGCCAGCTCCCATAAAAACGAGTTGTAAAATGGAGGTTCAGGGCACTGCAATTCACAAACCTGCAGAGTTATTAATGATAACTCTCGTCCACAAATATATTGAGGGAAGGCAAAGAAGAGGATTTGAAATCAAGGCAGAATTGCAGGAAACAGATTTCAGGAGGTAGATACGAATCGCCTTTAAAGCACATGAAAAGCGGCAAAACGTTGACAATGATGCCCTTGGCCAAAAAGGGCGTATGCGTTTTTTCCTGAATATATTCAGGAAAAAACGCATACGCCCTTTGTGGCCAACCAAGCAACCTGGAAAGGCAAATCAGCGCTACAAAGAAGTCTCGCTTCCCATCGGTCAAAAGGGTCATGCTGAAAAAAGTGTCAAAACCAGAAATGCAGGACAGGCCATGGAGAAATGGGAGCCTTGCTACACTGATGGGCGGGATGTAAATTGCCAAGAGCCACTCCGGAGAAGTGTCCGGTGAGTCCTGAAACATCTGAAAAACACAGCTTAGAGAGCATAGGGCACTTCCACTCATGGGGGTATAAATTGGGAAAATTAAAAATCAGCAAGACACAAGCACCCCAAAGTTTAGGGCTGCTCTGTTGACCAGGACCTCCACTTCATTCCACCTTAAATATCCCAGGAAAGAGAAAAATGGATAAAGAAGTTGTGGTCCTTATGTACAATGGAATATCACTCAGCCAGGAAATCAATGTCGTAAGGTTAGTAGCAGCATGATGAGAGGATTTAGGTACAACGATTCTAAGTGAAATAAGTCACACAGAAAAGGACACTTCTCATAAGGTATCACTGATAGAGGGAATGTAAAAACCGTTACACTTGAACTGAATTACAAAACAGAACAGAGTCACACATGCAGAAAACACACTATGGCTGCTTAACGGGAAAGGTGAGGTGGGGTGATACATAAAACAAGGGTATCAAATTAGCTCAGATACCGTTCCATAAACCCAATATGTAATAGACAAGACCTACTCCTTGCTCAGAGAACTGGACTCAACACGCCCTATTCACCGCACAAGAATATATCTGACTAATAATAATCGTAAAACCTATGTATTGATATCTGTCTGTTAGTGTGTCAAGTGGGTGTAAAGCGGCATAAACACAGCAGTGAAAAGCAGCTAAACCCCATTATAAAAATAAATTACTTTGAAACACCCATGAAACAAAGACAGTGAAAGAGAGAGAAATTCTTACACAATGCGTTCAGGGGCTGTGATGCAACCTGGATTGACCATATCTAGACGCACAGCTGGATGAGACATAAGGGTGGACACTCTTGGGGCTGAGAGGTTTGGTGAGGTTGGGTGAGCAAACGCAGACCCTTTAAAGGAATACTGCGTGGTACCCATCGCATGGGTCCCAAATCTCCGGTTCAAGGGCATCTTCCTACATCAAAAACATGCATGAGAAACCCAGAAGATGGTACACCGTGTGATGGGGAAAGGTTTCTAAAACGCACCTCATTTCTCAACTCCTTGTGCCCGGGTTCGCCATTCCAGCCGCTTTACTAGCAAGCTCCCTACTTGGAGCATCAGCACCTTTAACCTCCTGTTCCATGCGGGTTGCAATTTGTCCTGAGGATAAACGGGAAGACGTGGAACCAACGAGAGACTAGCTCTTGGTGTTGGGACAGGCACAGGTCACTCTATTTTCCCATCAGAAAGAAGAATTAACCACAGGCTCAGCCTGACCCCCGGAACCAGAACAGGGCCTGAAGCCATTCTGCGATTTTGCGGCCAGCTCCCATAAAAACGAGTTGTAAAATGGAGGTTCAGGGCACTGCAATTCACAAACCTGCAGAGTTATAAATGATAACTGTCGTCCACAAATATATTGAGGGAAGGCAAAGAAGAGGATTTGAAATCAAGGCAGAATTGCAGGAAACAGATTTCAGGAGGTAGATACGAATCGCCTTTAAAGCACATGAAAAGCGGCAAAACGTTGACAATGATGCCCTTGGCCAAAAAGGGCGTATGCGTTTTTTCCTGAATATATTCAGGAAAAAACGCATACGCCCTTTTTGGCCAACCAAGCACCCTGGAAAGGCAAATCAGCGCTACAAAGAAGTCTCGCTTCCCATCGGTCAAAAGGGCCATGCTGAAAAAAGTGTCAAAACCAGAAATGCAGGACAGGCCATGGAGAAATGGGAGCCTTGCTACACTGATGGGCGGGATGTAAATTGCCAAGAGCCACTCCGGAGAAGTGTCCGGTGAGTCCTGAAACATCTGAAAAACACAGCTTAGAGAGCATAGGGCACTTCCACTCATGGGGGTATAAATTGGGAAAATTGAAAATCAGCAAGACACAAGCACCCCAAAGTTTAGGGCTGCTCTGTTGACCAGGACCTCCACTTCATTCCACCTTAAATATCCCAGGAAAGAGAAAAATGGATAAAGAAGTTGTGGTCCTTATGTACAATGGAATATCACTCAGCCATGAAATCAATGTCGTAAGGTTAGTAGCAGCATGATGAGTGGATTTAGGTACGACGATTCTAAGTGAAATAAGTCACACAGAAAAGGACACTTCTCATAAGGTATCACTGATAGAGGGAATGTAAAAACCGTTACACTTGAACTGAATTACAAAACAGAACAGAGTCACACATGCAGAAAACACACTATGGCTGCTTAACGGGAAAGGTGAGGTGGGGTGATACATAAAACAAGGGTATCAAATTAGCTCAGATACCGTTCCATAAACCCAATATGTAATAGACAAGACCTACTCCTTGCTCAGAGAACTGGACTCAGCACGCCCTATTCACCGCACAAGAATATATCTGACTAATAATAATCGTAAAACCTATGTATTGATATCTGTCTGTTAGTGTGTCAAGTGGGTGTAAAGCGGCATAAACACAGCAGTGAAAAGCAGTTAAACCCCATTATAAAAATAAATTACTTTGAAACACCCATGAAACAAAGACAGTGAAAGAGAGAGAAATTCTTACACAATGCGTTCAGGGGCTGTGATGCAACCTGGATTGACCATATCTAGACGCACAGCTGGATGAGACATAAGGGTGGACACTCTTGGGGCTGAGAGGTTTGGTGAGGTTGGGTGAGCAAACGCAGACCCTTTAAAGGAATACTGCGTGGTACCCATCGCATGGGTCCCAAATCTCCAGGTTCAAGGGCATCTTCCTACATCAAAAACATGCATGAGAAACCCAGAAGATGGTACACCGTGTGATGGGGAAAGGTTTCTAAAACGCACCTCATTTCTCAACTCCTTGTGCCCGGGTTTGCCATTCCAGCCGCTTTACTAGCAAGCTCCCTACTTGGAGCATCAGCACCTTTAACCTCCTGTTCCATACAGGTTGCAATTTGTCCTGAGGATAAACGGGAAGACGTGGAACCAACGAGAGACTAGCTCTTGGTGTTGGGACAGGCACAGGTCACTCTATTCTCCCATCAGAAAGAAGAATTAACCACAGGCTCACCCTGACCCCCGGAACCAGAACAGGGCCTGAAGCCATTCTGCGATTTTGCGGCCAGCTCCCATAAAAACGAGTTGTAAAATGGAGGTTCAGGGCACTGCAATTCACAAACCTGCAGAGTTATTAATGATAACTCTCGTCCACAAATATATTGAGGGAAGGCAAAGAAGAGGATTTGAAATCAAGGCAGAATTGCAGGAAACAGATTTCAGGAGGTAGATACGAATCGCCTTTAAAGCACATGAAAAGCGGCAAAACGTTGACAATGATGCCCTTGGCCAAAAAGGGCGTATGCGTTTTTTCCTGAATATATTCAGGAAAAAACGCATACGCCCTTTGTGGCCAACCAAGCAACCTGGAAAGGCAAATCAGCGCTACAAAGAAGTCTCGCTTCCCATCGGTCAAAAGGGTCATGCTGAAAAAAGTGTCAAAACCAGAAATGCAGGACAGGCCATGGAGAAATGGGAGCCTTGCTACACTGATGGGCGGGATGTAAATTGCCAAGAGCCACTCCGGAGAAGTGTCCGGTGAGTCCTGAAACATCTGAAAAACACAGCTTAGAGAGCATAGGGCACTTCCACTCATGGGGGTATAAATTGGGAAAATTAAAAATCAGCAAGACACAAGCACCCCAAAGTTTAGGGCTGCTCTGTTGACCAGGACCTCCACTTCATTCCACCTTAAATATCCCAGGAAAGAGAAAAATGGATAAAGAAGTTGTGATCCTTATGTACAATGGAATATCACTCAGCCATGAAATCAATGTCGTAAGGTTAGTAGCAGCATGATGAGAGGATTTAGGTACAACGATTCTAAGTGAAATAAGTCACACAGAAAAGGACACTTCTCATAAGGTATCACTGATAGAGGGAATGTAAAAACCGTTACACTTGAACTGAATTACAAAACAGAACAGAGTCACACATGCAGAAAACACACTATGGCTGCTTAACGGGAAAGGTGAGGTGGGGTGATACATAAAACAAGGGTATCAAATTAGCTCAGATACCGTTCCATAAACCCAATATGTAATAGACAAGACCTACTCCTTGCTCAGAGAACTGGACTCAACACGCCCTATTCACCGCACAAGAATATATCTGACTAATAATAATCGTAAAACCTATGTATTGATATCTCTCTGTTAGTGTGTCAAGTGGGTGTAAAGCGGCATAAACACAGCAGTGAAAAGCAGCTAAACCCCATTATAAAAATAAATTACTTTGAAACACCCATGAAACAAAGACAGTGAAAGAGAGAGAAATTCTTACACAATGCGTTCAGGGGCTGTGATGCAACCTGGATTGACCATATCTAGACGCACAGCTGGATGAGACATAAGGGTGGACACTCTTGGGGCTGAGAGGTTTGGTGAGGTTGGGTGAGCAAACGCAGACCCTTTAAAGGAATACTGCGTGGTACCCATCGCATGGGTCCCAAATCTCCGGTTCAAGGGCATCTTCCTACATCAAAAACATGCATGAGAAACCCAGAAGATGGTACACCGTGTGATGGGGAAAGGTTTCTAAAACGCACCTCATTTCTCAACTCCTTGTGCCCGGGTTCGCCATTCCAGCCGCTTTACTAGCAAGCTCCCTACTTGGAGCATCAGCACCTTTAACCTCCTGTTCCATGCGGGTTGCAATTTGTCCTGAGGATAAACGGGAAGACGTGGAACCAACGAGAGACTAGCTCTTGGTGTTGGGACAGGCACAGGTCACTCTATTTTCCCATCAGAAAGAAGAATTAACCACAGGCTCAGCCTGACCCCCGGAACCAGAACAGGGCCTGAAGCCATTCTGCGATTTTGCGGCCAGCTCCCATAAAAACGAGTTGTAAAATGGAGGTTCAGGGCACTGCAATTCACAAACCTGCAGAGTTATAAATGATAACTGTCGTCCACAAATATATTGAGGGAAGGCAAAGAAGAGGATTTGAAATCAAGGCAGAATTGCAGGAAACAGATTTCAGGAGGTAGATACGAATCGCCTTTAAAGCACATGAAAAGCGGCAAAACGTTGACAATGATGCCCTTGGCCAAAAAGGGCGTATGCGTTTTTTCCTGAATATATTCAGGAAAAAACGCATACGCCCTTTTTGGCCAACCAAGCACCCTGGAAAGGCAAATCAGCGCTACAAAGAAGTCTCGCTTCCCATCGGTCAAAAGGGCCATGCTGAAAAAAGTGTCAAAACCAGAAATGCAGGACAGGCCATGGAGAAATGGGAGCCTTGCTACACTGATGGGCGGGATGTAAATTGCCAAGAGCCACTCCGGAGAAGTGTCCGGTGAGTCCTGAAACATCTGAAAAACACAGCTTAGAGAGCATAGGGCACTTCCACTCATGGGGGTATAAATTGGGAAAATTGAAAATCAGCAAGACACAAGCACCCCAAAGTTTAGGGCTGCTCTGTTGACCAGGACCTCCACTTCATTCCACCTTAAATATCCCAGGAAAGAGAAAAATGGATAAAGAAGTTGTGGTCCTTATGTACAATGGAATATCACTCAGCCATGAAATCAATGTCGTAAGGTTAGTAGCAGCATGATGAGTGGATTTAGGTACGACGATTCTAAGTGAAATAAGTCACACAGAAAAGGACACTTCTCATAAGGTATCACTTATAGAGGGAATGTAAAAACCGTTACACTTGAACTGAATTACAAAACAGAACAGAGTCACACATGCAGAAAACACACTATGGCTGCTTAACGGGAAAGGTGAGGTGGGGTGATACATAAAACAAGGGTATCAAATTAGCTCAGATACCGTTCCATAAACCCAATATGTAATAGACAAGACCTACTCCTTGCTCAGAGAACTGGACTCAGCACGCCCTATTCACCGCACAAGAATATATCTGACTAATAATAATCGTAAAACCTATGTATTGATATCTGTCTGTTAGTGTGTCAAGTGGGTGTAAAGCGGCATAAACACAGCAGTGAAAAGCAGTTAAACCCCATTATAAAAATAAATTACTTTGAAACACCCATGAAACAAAGACAGTGAAAGAGAGAGAAATTCTTACACAATGCGTTCAGGGGCTGTGATGCAACCTGGATTGACCATATCTAGACGCACAGCTGGATGAGACATAAGGGTGGACACTCTTGGGGCTGAGAGGTTTGGTGAGGTTGGGTGAGCAAACGCAGACCCTTTAAAGGAATACTGCGTGGTACCCATCGCATGGGTCCCAAATCTCCAGGTTCAAGGGCATCTTCCTACATCAAAAACATGCATGAGAAACCCAGAAGATGGTACACCGTGTGATGGGGAAAGGTTTCTAAAACGCACCTCATTTCTCAACTCCTTGTGCCCGGGTTTGCCATTCCAGCCGCTTTACTAGCAAGCTCCCTACTTGGAGCATCAGCACCTTTAACCTCCTGTTCCATACAGGTTGCAATTTGTCCTGAGGATAAACGGGAAGACGTGGAACCAACGAGAGACTAGCTCTTGGTGTTGGGACAGGCACAGGTCACTCTATTCTCCCATCAGAAAGAAGAATTAACCACAGGCTCACCCTGACCCCCGGAACCAGAACAGGGCCTGAAGCCATTCTGCGATTTTGCGGCCAGCTCCCATAAAAACGAGTTGTAAAATGGAGGTTCAGGGCACTGCAATTCACAAACCTGCAGAGTTATTAATGATAACTCTCGTCCACAAATATATTGAGGGAAGGCAAAGAAGAGGATTTGAAATCAAGGCAGAATTGCAGGAAACAGATTTCAGGAGGTAGATACGAATCGCCTTTAAAGCACATGAAAAGCGGCAAAACGTTGACAATGATGCCCTTGGCCAAAAAGGGCGTATGCGTTTTTTCCTGAATATATTCAGGAAAAAACGCATACGCCCTTTGTGGCCAACCAAGCAACCTGGAAAGGCAAATCAGCGCTACAAAGAAGTCTCGCTTCCCATCGGTCAAAAGGGTCATGCTGAAAAAAGTGTCAAAACCAGAAATGCAGGACAGGCCATGGAGAAATGGGAGCCTTGCTACACTGATGGGCGGGATGTAAATTGCCAAGAGCCACTCCGGAGAAGTGTCCGGTGAGTCCTGAAACATCTGAAAAACACAGCTTAGAGAGCATAGGGCACTTCCACTCATGGGGGTATAAATTGGGAAAATTAAAAATCAGCAAGACACAAGCACCCCAAAGTTTAGGGCTGCTCTGTTGACCAGGACCTCCACTTCATTCCACCTTAAATATCCCAGGAAAGAGAAAAATGGATAAAGAAGTTGTGATCCTTATGTACAATGGAATATCACTCAGCCATGAAATCAATGTCGTAAGGTTAGTAGCAGCATGATGAGAGGATTTAGGTACAACGATTCTAAGTGAAATAAGTCACACAGAAAAGGACACTTCTCATAAGGTATCACTGATAGAGGGAATGTAAAAACCGTTACACTTGAACTGAATTACAAAACAGAACAGAGTCACACATGCAGAAAACACACTATGGCTGCTTAACGGGAAAGGTGAGGTGGGGTGATACATAAAACAAGGGTATCAAATTAGCTCAGATACCGTTCCATAAACCCAATATGTAATAGACAAGACCTACTCCTTGCTCAGAGAACTGGACTCAACACGCCCTATTCACCGCACAAGAATATATCTGACTAATAATAATCGTAAAACCTATGTATTGATATCTCTCTGTTAGTGTGTCAAGTGGGTGTAAAGCGGCATAAACACAGCAGTGAAAAGCAGCTAAACCCCATTATAAAAATAAATTACTTTGAAACACCCATGAAACAAAGACAGTGAAAGAGAGAGAAATTCTTACACAATGCGTTCAGGGGCTGTGATGCAACCTGGATTGACCATATCTAGACGCACAGCTGGATGAGACATAAGGGTGGACACTCTTGGGGCTGAGAGGTTTGGTGAGGTTGGGTGAGCAAACGCAGACCCTTTAAAGGAATACTGCGTGGTACCCATCGCATGGGTCCCAAATCTCCGGTTCAAGGGCATCTTCCTACATCAAAAACATGCATGAGAAACCCAGAAGATGGTACACCGTGTGATGGGGAAAGGTTTCTAAAACGCACCTCATTTCTCAACTCCTTGTGCCCGGGTTCGCCATTCCAGCCGCTTTACTAGCAAGCTCCCTACTTGGAGCATCAGCACCTTTAACCTCCTGTTCCATGCGGGTTGCAATTTGTCCTGAGGATAAACGGGAAGACGTGGAACCAACGAGAGACTAGCTCTTGGTGTTGGGACAGGCACAGGTCACTCTATTTTCCCATCAGAAAGAAGAATTAACCACAGGCTCAGCCTGACCCCCGGAACCAGAACAGGGCCTGAAGCCATTCTGCGATTTTGCGGCCAGCTCCCATAAAAACGAGTTGTAAAATGGAGGTTCAGGGCACTGCAATTCACAAACCTGCAGAGTTATAAATGATAACTGTCGTCCACAAATATATTGAGGGAAGGCAAAGAAGAGGATTTGAAATCAAGGCAGAATTGCAGGAAACAGATTTCAGGAGGTAGATACGAATCGCCTTTAAAGCACATGAAAAGCGGCAAAACGTTGACAATGATGCCCTTGGCCAAAAAGGGCGTATGCGTTTTTTCCTGAATATATTCAGGAAAAAACGCATACGCCCTTTTTGGCCAACCAAGCACCCTGGAAAGGCAAATCAGCGCTACAAAGAAGTCTCGCTTCCCATCGGTCAAAAGGGCCATGCTGAAAAAAGTGTCAAAACCAGAAATGCAGGACAGGCCATGGAGAAATGGGAGCCTTGCTACACTGATGGGCGGGATGTAAATTGCCAAGAGCCACTCCGGAGAAGTGTCCGGTGAGTCCTGAAACATCTGAAAAACACAGCTTAGAGAGCATAGGGCACTTCCACTCATGGGGGTATAAATTGGGAAAATTGAAAATCAGCAAGACACAAGCACCCCAAAGTTTAGGGCTGCTCTGTTGACCAGGACCTCCACTTCATTCCACCTTAAATATCCCAGGAAAGAGAAAAATGGATAAAGAAGTTGTGGTCCTTATGTACAATGGAATATCACTCAGCCATGAAATCAATGTCGTAAGGTTAGTAGCAGCATGATGAGTGGATTTAGGTACGACGATTCTAAGTGAAATAAGTCACACAGAAAAGGACACTTCTCATAAGGTATCACTGATAGAGGGAATGTAAAAACCGTTACACTTGAACTGAATTACAAAACAGAACAGAGTCACACATGCAGAAAACACACTATGGCTGCTTAACGGGAAAGGTGAGGTGGGGTGATACATAAAACAAGGGTATCAAATTAGCTCAGATACCGTTCCATAAACCCAATATGTAATAGACAAGACCTACTCCTTGCTCAGAGAACTGGACTCAACACGTCCTATTCACCGCACAAGAATATATCTGACTAATAATAATCGTAAAACCTATGTATTGATATCTCTCTGTTAGTGTGTCAAGTGGGTGTAAAGCGGCATAAACACAGCAGTGAAAAGCAGCTAAACCCCATTATAAAAATAAATTACTTTGAAACACCCATGAAACAAAGACAGTGAAAGAGAGAGAAATTCTTACACAATGCGTTCAGGGGCTGTGATGCAACCTGGATTGACCATATCTAGACGCACAGCTGGATGAGACATAAGGGTGGACACTCTTGGGGCTGAGAGGTTTGGTAAGGTTGGGTGAGCAAACGCAGACCCTTTAAAGGAATACTGCGTGGTACCCATCGCATGGGTCCCAAATCTCCAGGTTCAAGGGCATCTTCCTACATCAAAAACATGCATGAGAAACCCAGAAGATGGTACACCGTGTGATGGGGAAAGGTTTCTAAAACGCACCTCATATCTCATCTCCTTGTGCCCGGGTTCGCCATTCCAGCTGCTTTACTAGCAAGCTCCCTACTTGGAGCATCAGCACCTTTAACCTCCTGTTCCATACAGGTTGCAATTTGTCCTGAGGATAAACCGGAAGACGTGGAACCAACGAGAGACTAGCTCTTGGTGTTGGGACAGGCACAGGTCACTCTATTTTCCCATCAGAAAGAAGAATTAACCACAGGCTCAGCCTGCCCCCACGGAACCAGAACAGGGCCTGAAGCCATTCTGCGATTTTGCCGTCAGCTCCCATAAAAACGAGTTGTAAAATGGAGGTTCAGGGCACTGCAATTCACAAACCTGCAGAGTTATAAATGATAACTCTCGTCCACAAATATATTGATGGAAGGCAAAGAAGAGGATTTGAAATCAAGGCAGAATTGCAGGAAACAGATTTCAGGAGGCAGATACGAATCGCCTTTAAAGCACATGAAAAGCGGCAAAACGTTGACAATGATGCCCTTGGCCAAAAAGGGCGTATGCGTTTTTTCCTGAATATATTCAGGAAAAAACGCATACGCCCTTTTTGGCCAACCAAGGAACCTGGAAAAGCAAATCAGCGCTACAATGAAGTCTCGCTTCCCATCGGTCAAAAGGGCCATGCTGAAAAAAGTGTCAAAACCAGAAATGCAGGACAGGCCATGGAGAAATGGGAGCCTTGCTACACTGATGGGCGGGATGTAAATTGCCAAGAGCCACTCTGGAGAAGTGTCCGGTGAGTCCTGAAACATCTGAAAAACACAGCTTAGAGAGCATAGGGCACTTCCACTCATGGGGGTATAAATTGGGAAAATTAAAAATCAGCAAGACACAAGCACCCCAAAGTTTAGGGCTGCTCTGTTGACCAGGACCTCCACTTCATTCCACCTTAAATATCCCAGGAAAGAGAAAAATGGATAAAGAAGTTGTGGTCCTTATGTACAATGGAATATCACTCAGCCATGAAATCAATGTCGTAAGGTTAGTAGCAGCATGATGAGTGGATTTAGGTACGACGATTCTAAGTGAAATAAGTCACACAGAAAAGGACACTTCTCATAAGGTATCACTGATAGAGGGAATGTAAAAACCGTTACACTTGAACTGAATTACAAAACAGAACAGAGTCACACATGCAGAAAACACACTATGGCTGCTTAACGGGAAAGGTGAGGTGGGGTGATACATAAAACAAGGGTATCAAATTAGCTCAGATACCGTTCCATAAACCCAATATGTAATAGACAAGACCTACTCCTTGCTCAGAGAACTGGACTCAACACACCCTATTCACCGCACAAGAATATATCTGACTAATAATAATCGTAAAACCTATGTATTGATATCTGTCTGTTAGTGTGTCAAGTGGGTGTAAAGCGGCATAAACACAGCAGTGAAAAGCAGCTAAACCCCATTATAAAAATAAATTACTTTGAAACACCCATGAAACAAAGACAGTGAAAGAGAGAGAAATTCTTACACAATGCGTTCAGGGGCTGTGATGCAACCTGGATTGACCATATCTAGACCCACAGCTGGATGAGACATAAGGGTGGACACTCTTGGGGCTGAGAGGTTTGGTGAGGTTGGGTGAGCAAACGCAGACCCTTTAAAGGAATACTGCGTGGTACCCATCGCATGGGTCCCAAATCTCCAGGTTCAAGGGCATCTTCCTACATCAAAAACATGCATGAGAAACCCAGAAGATGGTACACCGTGTGATGGGGAAAGGTTTCTAAAACGCACCTCATTTCTCATCTCCTTGTGCCCGGGTTCGCAATTCCAGCCGCTTTACTAGCAAGCTCCCTACTTGGAGCATCAGCACCTTTAACCTCCTGTTCCATACAGGTTGCAATTTGTCCTGAGGATAAACGGGAAGACGTGGAACCAACGAGAGACTAGCTCTTGGTGTTGAGACAGGCACAGGTCACTCTATTCTCCCATCAGAAAGAAGAATTAACCACAGGCTCACCCTGACCCCCGGAACCAGAACAGGGCCTGAAGCCATTCTGCGATTTTGCGGCCAGCTCCCATAAAAACGAGTTGTAAAATGGAGGTTCAGGGCACTGCAATTCACAAACCTGCAGAGTTATTAATGATAACTCTCGTCCACAAATATATTGAGGGAAGGCAAAGAAGAGGATTTGAAATCAAGGCAGAATTGCAGGAAACAGATTTCAGGAGGTAGATACGAATCGCCTTTAAAGCACATGAAAAGCGGCAAAACGTTGACAATGATGCCCTTGGCCAAAAAGGGCGTATGCGTTTTTTCCTGAATATATTCAGGAAAAAACGCATACGCCCTTTGTGGCCAACCAAGCAACCTGGAAAGGCAAATCAGCGCTACAAAGAAGTCTCGCTTCCCATCGGTCAAAAGGGTCATGCTGAAAAAAGTGTCAAAACCAGAAATGCAGGACAGGCCATGGAGAAATGGGAGCCTTGCTACACTGATGGGCGGGATGTAAATTGCCAAGAGCCACTCCGGAGAAGTGTCCGGTGAGTCCTGAAACATCTGAAAAACACAGCTTAGAGAGCATAGGGCACTTCCACTCATGGGGGTATAAATTGGGAAAATTAAAAATCAGCAAGACACAAGCACCCCAAAGTTTAGGGCTGCTCTGTTGACCAGGACCTCCACTTCATTCCACCTTAAATATCCCAGGAAAGAGAAAAATGGATAAAGAAGTTGTGATCCTTATGTACAATGGAATATCACTCAGCCATGAAATCAATGTCGTAAGGTTAGTAGCAGCATGATGAGAGGATTTAGGTACAACGATTCTAAGTGAAATAAGTCACACAGAAAAGGACACTTCTCATAAGGTATCACTGATAGAGGGAATGTAAAAACCGTTACACTTGAACTGAATTACAAAACAGAACAGAGTCACACATGCAGAAAACACACTATGGCTGCTTAACGGGAAAGGTGAGGTGGGGTGATACATAAAACAAGGGTATCAAATTAGCTCAGATACCGTTCCATAAACCCAATATGTAATAGACAAGACCTACTCCTTGCTCAGAGAACTGGACTCAACACGCCCTATTCACCGCACAAGAATATATCTGACTAATAATAATCGTAAAACCTATGTATTGATATCTCTCTGTTAGTGTGTCAAGTGGGTGTAAAGCGGCATAAACACAGCAGTGAAAAGCAGCTAAACCCCATTATAAAAATAAATTACTTTGAAACACCCATGAAACAAAGACAGTGAAAGAGAGAGAAATTCTTACACAATGCGTTCAGGGGCTGTGATGCAACCTGGATTGACCATATCTAGACGCACAGCTGGATGAGACATAAGGGTGGACACTCTTGGGGCTGAGAGGTTTGGTGAGGTTGGGTGAGCAAACGCAGACCCTTTAAAGGAATACTGCGTGGTACCCATCGCATGGGTCCCAAATCTCCGGTTCAAGGGCATCTTCCTACATCAAAAACATGCATGAGAAACCCAGAAGATGGTACACCGTGTGATGGGGAAAGGTTTCTAAAACGCACCTCATTTCTCAACTCCTTGTGCCCGGGTTCGCCATTCCAGCCGCTTTACTAGCAAGCTCCCTACTTGGAGCATCAGCACCTTTAACCTCCTGTTCCATGCGGGTTGCAATTTGTCCTGAGGATAAACGGGAAGACGTGGAACCAACGAGAGACTAGCTCTTGGTGTTGGGACAGGCACAGGTCACTCTATTTTCCCATCAGAAAGAAGAATTAACCACAGGCTCAGCCTGACCCCCGGAACCAGAACAGGGCCTGAAGCCATTCTGCGATTTTGCGGCCAGCTCCCATAAAAACGAGTTGTAAAATGGAGGTTCAGGGCACTGCAATTCACAAACCTGCAGAGTTATAAATGATAACTGTCGTCCACAAATATATTGAGGGAAGGCAAAGAAGAGGATTTGAAATCAAGGCAGAATTGCAGGAAACAGATTTCAGGAGGTAGATACGAATCGCCTTTAAAGCACATGAAAAGCGGCAAAACGTTGACAATGATGCCCTTGGCCAAAAAGGGCGTATGCGTTTTTTCCTGAATATATTCAGGAAAAAACGCATACGCCCTTTTTGGCCAACCAAGCACCCTGGAAAGGCAAATCAGCGCTACAAAGAAGTCTCGCTTCCCATCGGTCAAAAGGGCCATGCTGAAAAAAGTGTCAAAACCAGAAATGCAGGACAGGCCATGGAGAAATGGGAGCCTTGCTACACTGATGGGCGGGATGTAAATTGCCAAGAGCCACTCCGGAGAAGTGTCCGGTGAGTCCTGAAACATCTGAAAAACACAGCTTAGAGAGCATAGGGCACTTCCACTCATGGGGGTATAAATTGGGAAAATTGAAAATCAGCAAGACACAAGCACCCCAAAGTTTAGGGCTGCTCTGTTGACCAGGACCTCCACTTCATTCCACCTTAAATATCCCAGGAAAGAGAAAAATGGATAAAGAAGTTGTGGTCCTTATGTACAATGGAATATCACTCAGCCATGAAATCAATGTCGTAAGGTTAGTAGCAGCATGATGAGTGGATTTAGGTACGACGATTCTAAGTGAAATAAGTCACACAGAAAAGGACACTTCTCATAAGGTATCACTGATAGAGGGAATGTAAAAACCGTTACACTTGAACTGAATTACAAAACAGAACAGAGTCACACATGCAGAAAACACACTATGGCTGCTTAACGGGAAAGGTGAGGTGGGGTGATACATAAAACAAGGGTATCAAATTAGCTCAGATACCGTTCCATAAACCCAATATGTAATAGACAAGACCTACTCCTTGCTCAGAGAACTGGACTCAACACGTCCTATTCACCGCACAAGAATATATCTGACTAATAATAATCGTAAAACCTATGTATTGATATCTCTCTGTTAGTGTGTCAAGTGGGTGTAAAGCGGCATAAACACAGCAGTGAAAAGCAGCTAAACCCCATTATAAAAATAAATTACTTTGAAACACCCATGAAACAAAGACAGTGAAAGAGAGAGAAATTCTTACACAATGCGTTCAGGGGCTGTGATGCAACCTGGATTGACCATATCTAGACGCACAGCTGGATGAGACATAAGGGTGGACACTCTTGGGGCTGAGAGGTTTGGTAAGGTTGGGTGAGCAAACGCAGACCCTTTAAAGGAATACTGCGTGGTACCCATCGCATGGGTCCCAAATCTCCAGGTTCAAGGGCATCTTCCTACATCAAAAACATGCATGAGAAACCCAGAAGATGGTACACCGTGTGATGGGGAAAGGTTTCTAAAACGCACCTCATATCTCATCTCCTTGTGCCCGGGTTCGCCATTCCAGCTGCTTTACTAGCAAGCTCCCTACTTGGAGCATCAGCACCTTTAACCTCCTGTTCCATACAGGTTGCAATTTGTCCTGAGGATAAACCGGAAGACGTGGAACCAACGAGAGACTAGCTCTTGGTGTTGGGACAGGCACAGGTCACTCTATTTTCCCATCAGAAAGAAGAATTAACCACAGGCTCAGCCTGCCCCCACGGAACCAGAACAGGGCCTGAAGCCATTCTGCGATTTTGCCGTCAGCTCCCATAAAAACGAGTTGTAAAATGGAGGTTCAGGGCACTGCAATTCACAAACCTGCAGAGTTATAAATGATAACTCTCGTCCACAAATATATTGATGGAAGGCAAAGAAGAGGATTTGAAATCAAGGCAGAATTGCAGGAAACAGATTTCAGGAGGCAGATACGAATCGCCTTTAAAGCACATGAAAAGCGGCAAAACGTTGACAATGATGCCCTTGGCCAAAAAGGGCGTATGCGTTTTTTCCTGAATATATTCAGGAAAAAACGCATACGCCCTTTTTGGCCAACCAAGGAACCTGGAAAAGCAAATCAGCGCTACAATGAAGTCTCGCTTCCCATCGGTCAAAAGGGCCATGCTGAAAAAAGTGTCAAAACCAGAAATGCAGGACAGGCCATGGAGAAATGGGAGCCTTGCTACACTGATGGGCGGGATGTAAATTGCCAAGAGCCACTCTGGAGAAGTGTCCGGTGAGTCCTGAAACATCTGAAAAACACAGCTTAGAGAGCATAGGGCACTTCCACTCATGGGGGTATAAATTGGGAAAATTAAAAATCAGCAAGACACAAGCACCCCAAAGTTTAGGGCTGCTCTGTTGACCAGGACCTCCACTTCATTCCACCTTAAATATCCCAGGAAAGAGAAAAATGGATAAAGAAGTTGTGGTCCTTATGTACAATGGAATATCACTCAGCCATGAAATCAATGTCGTAAGGTTAGTAGCAGCATGATGAGTGGATTTAGGTACGACGATTCTAAGTGAAATAAGTCACACAGAAAAGGACACTTCTCATAAGGTATCACTGATAGAGGGAATGTAAAAACCGTTACACTTGAACTGAATTACAAAACAGAACAGAGTCACACATGCAGAAAACACACTATGGCTGCTTAACGGGAAAGGTGAGGTGGGGTGATACATAAAACAAGGGTATCAAATTAGCTCAGATACCGTTCCATAAACCCAATATGTAATAGACAAGACCTACTCCTTGCTCAGAGAACTGGACTCAACACACCCTATTCACCGCACAAGAATATATCTGACTAATAATAATCGTAAAACCTATGTATTGATATCTGTCTGTTAGTGTGTCAAGTGGGTGTAAAGCGGCATAAACACAGCAGTGAAAAGCAGCTAAACCCCATTATAAAAATAAATTACTTTGAAACACCCATGAAACAAAGACAGTGAAAGAGAGAGAAATTCTTACACAATGCGTTCAGGGGCTGTGATGCAACCTGGATTGACCATATCTAGACCCACAGCTGGATGAGACATAAGGGTGGACACTCTTGGGGCTGAGAGGTTTGGTGAGGTTGGGTGAGCAAACGCAGACCCTTTAAAGGAATACTGCGTGGTACCCATCGCATGGGTCCCAAATCTCCAGGTTCAAGGGCATCTTCCTACATCAAAAACATGCATGAGAAACCCAGAAGATGGTACACCGTGTGATGGGGAAAGGTTTCTAAAACGCACCTCATTTCTCATCTCCTTGTGCCCGGGTTCGCAATTCCAGCCGCTTTACTAGCAAGCTCCCTACTTGGAGCATCAGCACCTTTAACCTCCTGTTCCATACAGGTTGCAATTTGTCCTGAGGATAAACGGGAAGACGTGGAACCAACGAGAGACTAGCTCTTGGTGTTGAGACAGGCACAGGTCACTCTATTTTCCCATCAGAAAGAAGAATTAACCACAGGCTCAGCCTGCCCCCTGGAACCAGAACAGGGCCTGAAGCCATTCTGCGATTTTGCGGCCAGCTCCCATAAAAACGAGTTGTAAAATGGAGGTTCAGGGCACTGCAATTCACAAACCTGCAGAGTTATAAATGATAACTCTCGTCCACAAATATATTGAGGGAAGGCAAAGAAGAGGATTTGAAATCAAGGCAGAATTGCAGGAAACAGATTTCAGGAGGTAGATACGAATCGCCTTTAAAGCACATGAAAAGCGGCAAAACGTTGACAATGATGCCCTTGGCCAAAAAGGGCGTATGCGTTTTTTCCTGAATATATTCAGGAAAAAACGCATACGCCCTTTTTGGCCAACCAAGCCACCTGGAAAGGCAAATCAGCGCTACAAAGAAGTCTCGCTTCCCATCGGTCAAAAGGCCCATGCTGAAAAAAGTGTCAAAACCAGAAATGCAGGACAGGCCATGGAGAAATGGGAGCCTTGCTACACTGATGGGCGGGATGTAAATTGCCAAGAGCCACTCCGGAGAAGTGTCCGGTGAGTCCTGAAACATCTGAAAAACACAGCTTAGAGAGCATAGGGCACTTCCACTCATGGGGGTATAAATTGGGAAAATTAAAAATCAGCAAGACACAAGCACCCCAAAGTTTAGGGCTGCTCTGTTGACCAGGACCTCCACTTCATTCCACCTTAAATATCCCAGGAAAGAGAAAAATGGATAAAGAAGTTGTGGTCCTTATGTACATTGGAATATCACTCAGCCAGGAAATCAATGTCGTAAGGTTAGTAGCAGCATGATGAGTGGATTTAGGTACGACGATTCTAAGTGAAATAAGTCACACAGAAAAGGACACTTCTCATAAGGTATCACTGATAGAGGGAATGTAAAAACCGTTACACTTGAACTGAATTACAAAACAGAACAGAGTCACACATGCAGAAAACACACTATGGCTGCTTAACGGGAAAGGTGAGGTGGGGTGATACATAAAACAAGGGTATCAAATTAGCTCAGATACCGTTCCATAAACCCAATATGTAATAGACAAGACCTACTCCTTGCTCAGAGAACTGGACTCAACACGCCCTATTCACCGCACAAGAATATATCTGACTAATAATAATCGTAAAACCTATGTATTGATATCTGTCTGTTAGTGTGTCAAGTGGGTGTAAAGCGGCATAAACACAGCAGTGAAAAGCAGCTAAACCCCATTATAAAAATAAATTACTTTGAAACACCCATGAAACAAAGACAGTGAAAGAGAGAGAAATTCTTACACAATGCGTTCAGGGGCTGTGATGCAACCTGGATTGACCATATCTAGACCCACAGCTGGATGAGACATAAGGGTGGACACTCTTGGGGCTGAGAGGTTTGGTGAGGTTGGGTGAGCAAACGCAGACCCTTTAAAGTAATACTGCGTGGTACCCATCGCATGGGTCCCAAATCTCCAGGTTCAAGGGCATCTTCCTACATCAAAAACATGCATGAGAAACCCAGAAGATGGTACACCGTGTGATGGGGAAAGGTTTCTAAAACGCACCTCATTTCTCATCTCCTTGTGCCCGGGTTCGCCATTCCAGCTGCTTTACTAGCAAGCTCCCTACTTGGAGCATCAGCACCTTTAACCTCCTGTTCCATACAGGTTGCAATTTGTCCTGAGGATAAACGGGAAGACGTGGAACCAACGAGAGACTAGCTCTTGGTGTTGGGACAGGCACAGGTCACTCTATTTTCCCATCAGAAAGAAGAATTAACCACAGGCTCAGCCTGCCCCCCGGAACCAGAACAGGGCCTGAAGCCATTCTGCGATTTTGCCGTCAGCTCCCATAAAAACGAGTTGTAAAATGGAGGTTCAGGGCACTGCAATTCACAAACCTGCAGAGTTATAAATGATAACTCTCGTCCACAAATATATTGAGGGAAGGCAAAGAAGAGGATTTGAAATCAAGGCAGAATTGCAGGAAACAGATTTCAGGAGGCAGATACGAATCGCCTTTAAAGCACATGAAAAGCGGCAAAACGTTGACAATGATGCCCTTGGCCAAAAAGGGCGTATGCGTTTTTTCCTGAATATATTCAGGAAAAAACGCATACGCCCTTTTTGGTCAACCAAGGAACCTGGAAAAGCAAATCAGCGCTACAAAGAAGTCTCGCTTCCCATCGGTCAAAAGGGCCATGCTGAAAAAAGTGTCAAAACCAGAAATGCAGGACAGGCCATGGAGAAATGGGAGCCTTGCTACACTGATGGGCGGGATGTAAATTGCCAAGAGCCACTCTGGAGAAGTGTCCGGTGAGTCCTGAAACATCTGAAAAACACAGCTTAGAGAGCATAGGGCACTTCCACTCATGGGGGTATAAATTGGGAAAATTAAAAATCAGCAAGACACAAGCACCCCAAAGTTTAGGGCTGCTCTGTTGACCAGGACCTCCACTTCATTCCACCTTAAATATCCCAGGAAAGAGAAAAATGGATAAAGAAGTTGTGGTCCTTATGTACAATGGAATATCACTCAGCCATGAAATCAATGTCGTAAGGTTAGTAGCAGCATGATGAGTGGATTTAGGTACGACGATTCTAAGTGAAATAAGTCACACAGAAAAGGACACTTCTCATAAGGTATCACTGATAGAGGGAATGTAAAAACCGTTACACTTGAACTGAATTACAAAACAGAACAGAGTCACACATGCAGAAAACACACTATGGCTGCTTAACGGGAAAGGTGAGGTGGGGTGATACATAAAACAAGGGTATCAAATTAGCTCAGATACCGTTCCATAAACCCAATATGTAATAGACAAGACCTACTCCTTGCTCAGAGAACTGGACTCAACACACCCTATTCACCGCACAAGAATATATCTGACTAATAATAATCGTAAAACCTATGTATTGATATCTGTCTGTTAGTGTGTCAAGTGGGTGTAAAGCGGCATAAACACAGCAGTGAAAAGCAGCTAAACCCCATTATAAAAATAAATTACTTTGAAACACCCATGAAACAAAGACAGTGAAAGAGAGAGAAATTCTTACACAATGCGTTCAGGGGCTGTGATGCAACCTGGATTGACCATATCTAGACCCACAGCTGGATGAGACATAAGGGTGGACACTCTTGGGGCTGAGAGGTTTGGTGAGGTTGGGTGAGCAAACGCAGACCCTTTAAAGGAATACTGCGTGGTACCCATCGCATGGGTCCCAAATCTCCAGGTTCAAGGGCATCTTCCTACATCAAAAACATGCATGAGAAACCCAGAAGATGGTACACCGTGTGATGGGGAAAGGTTTCTAAAACGCACCTCATTTCTCATCTCCTTGTGCCCGGGTTCGCCATTCCAGCCGCTTTACTAGCAAGCTCCCTACTTGGAGCATCAGCACCTTTAACCTCCTGTTCCATACAGGTTGCAATTTGTCCTGAGGATAAACGGGAAGACGTGGAACCAACGAGAGACTAGCTCTTGGTGTTGAGACAGGCACAGGTCACTCTATTTTCCCATCAGAAAGAAGAATTAACCACAGGCTCAGCCTGCCCCCTGGAACCAGAACAGGGCCTGAAGCCATTCTGCGATTTTGCGGCCAGCTCCCATAAAAACGAGTTGTAAAATGGAGGTTCAGGGCACTGCAATTCACAAACCTGCAGAGTTATAAATGATAACTCTCGTCCACAAATATATTGAGGGAAGGCAAAGAAGAGGATTTGAAATCAAGGCAGAATTGCAGGAAACAGATTTCAGGAGGTAGATACGAATCGCCTTTAAAGCACATGAAAAGCGGCAAAACGTTGACAATGATGCCCTTGGCCAAAAAGGGCGTATGCGTTTTTTCCTGAATATATTCAGGAAAAAACGCATACGCCCTTTTTGGCCAACCAAGCCACCTGGAAAGGCAAATCAGCGCTACAAAGAAGTCTCGCTTCCCATCGGTCAAAAGGCCCATGCTGAAAAAAGTGTCAAAACCAGAAATGCAGGACAGGCCATGGAGAAATGGGAGCCTTGCTACACTGATGGGCGGGATGTAAATTGCCAAGAGCCACTCCGGAGAAGTGTCCGGTGAGTCCTGAAACATCTGAAAAACACAGCTTAGAGAGCATAGGGCACTTCCACTCATGGGGGTATAAATTGGGAAAATTAAAAATCAGCAAGACACAAGCACCCCAAAGTTTAGGGCTGCTCTGTTGACCAGGACCTCCACTTCATTCCACCTTAAATATCCCAGGAAAGAGAAAAATGGATAAAGAAGTTGTGGTCCTTATGTACATTGGAATATCACTCAGCCAGGAAATCAATGTCGTAAGGTTAGTAGCAGCATGATGAGTGGATTTAGGTACGACGATTCTAAGTGAAATAAGTCACACAGAAAAGGACACTTCTCATAAGGTATCACTGATAGAGGGAATGTAAAAACCGTTACACTTGAACTGAATTACAAAACAGAACAGAGTCACACATGCAGAAAACACACTATGGCTGCTTAACGGGAAAGGTGAGGTGGGGTGATACATAAAACAAGGGTATCAAATTAGCTCAGATACCGTTCCATAAACCCAATATGTAATAGACAAGACCTACTCCTTGCTCAGAGAACTGGACTCAACACGCCCTATTCACCGCACAAGAATATATCTGACTAATAATAATCGTAAAACCTATGTATTGATATCTCTCTGTTAGTGTGTCAAGTGGGTGTAAAGCGGCATAAACACAGCAGTGAAAAGCAGCTAAACCCCATTATAAAAATAAATTACTTTGAAACACCCAAGAAACAAAGACAGTGAAAGAGAGAGAAATTCTTACACAATGCGTTCAGGGGCTGTGATGCAACCTGGATTGACCATATCTAGACGCACAGCTGGATGAGACATAAGGGTGGACACTCTTGGGGCTGAAAGGTTTGGTGAGGTTGGGTGAGCAAACGCAGACCCTTTAAAGGAATACTGCGTGGTACCCATCGCATGGGTCCCAAATCTCCAGGTTCAAGGGCATCTTCCTACATCAAAAACATGCATGAGAAACCCAGAAGATGGTACACCGTGTGATGGGGAAAGGTTTCTAAAACGCACCTCATTTCTCATCTCCTTGTGCCCGGGTTCGCCATTCCAGCCGCTTTACTAGCAAGCTCCCTACTTGGAGCATCAGCACCTTTAACCTCCTGTTCCATACAGGTTGCAATTTGTCCTGAGGATAAACGGGAAGACGTGGAACCAACGAGAGACTAGCTCTTGGTGTTGAGACAGGCACAGGTCACTCTATTTTCCCATCAGAAAGAAGAATTAACCACAGGCTCAGCCTGCCCCCTGGAACCAGAACAGGGCCTGAAGCCATTCTGCGATTTTGCGGCCAGCTCCCATAAAAACGAGTTGTAAAATGGAGGTTCAGGGCACTGCAATTCACAAACCTGCAGAGTTATAAATGATAACTCTCGTCCACAAATATATTGAGGGAAGGCAAAGAAGAGGATTTGAAATCAAGGCAGAATTGCAGGAAACAGATTTCAGGAGGTAGATACGAATCGCCTTTAAAGCACATGAAAAGCGGCAAAACGTTGACAATGATGCCCTTGGCCAAAAAGGGCGTATGCGTTTTTTCCTGAATATATTCAGGAAAAAACGCATACGCCCTTTTTGGCCAACCAAGCCACCTGGAAAGGCAAATCAGCGCTACAAAGAAGTCTCGCTTCCCATCGGTCAAAAGGCCCATGCTGAAAAAAGTGTCAAAACCAGAAATGCAGGACAGGCCATGGAGAAATGGGAGCCTTGCTACACTGATGGGCGGGATGTAAATTGCCAAGAGCCACTCCGGAGAAGTGTCCGGTGAGTCCTGAAACATCTGAAAAACACAGCTTAGAGAGCATAGGGCACTTCCACTCATGGGGGTATAAATTGGGAAAATTAAAAATCAGCAAGACACAAGCACCCCAAAGTTTAGGGCTGCTCTGTTGACCAGGACCTCCACTTCATTCCACCTTAAATATCCCAGGAAAGAGAAAAATGGATAAAGAAGTTGTGGTCCTTATGTACATTGGAATATCACTCAGCCAGGAAATCAATGTCGTAAGGTTAGTAGCAGCATGATGAGTGGATTTAGGTACGACGATTCTAAGTGAAATAAGTCACACAGAAAAGGACACTTCTCATAAGGTATCACTGATAGAGGGAATGTAAAAACCGTTACACTTGAACTGAATTACAAAACAGAACAGAGTCACACATGCAGAAAACACACTATGGCTGCTTAACGGGAAAGGTGAGGTGGGGTGATACATAAAACAAGGGTATCAAATTAGCTCAGATACCGTTCCATAAACCCAATATGTAATAGACAAGACCTACTCCTTGCTCAGAGAACTGGACTCAACACGCCCTATTCACCGCACAAGAATATATCTGACTAATAATAATCGTAAAACCTATGTATTGATATCTGTCTGTTAGTGTGTCAAGTGGGTGTAAAGCGGCATAAACACAGCAGTGAAAAGCAGCTAAACCCCATTATAAAAATAAATTACTTTGAAACACCCATGAAACAAAGACAGTGAAAGAGAGAGAAATTCTTACACAATGCGTTCAGGGGCTGTGATGCAACCTGGATTGACCATATCTAGACCCACAGCTGGATGAGACATAAGGGTGGACACTCTTGGGGCTGAGAGGTTTGGTGAGGTTGGGTGAGCAAACGCAGACCCTTTAAAGTAATACTGCGTGGTACCCATCGCATGGGTCCCAAATCTCCAGGTTCAAGGGCATCTTCCTACATCAAAAACATGCATGAGAAACCCAGAAGATGGTACACCGTGTGATGGGGAAAGGTTTCTAAAACGCACCTCATTTCTCATCTCCTTGTGCCCGGGTTCGCCATTCCAGCTGCTTTACTAGCAAGCTCCCTACTTGGAGCATCAGCACCTTTAACCTCCTGTTCCATACAGGTTGCAATTTGTCCTGAGGATAAACGGGAAGACGTGGAACCAACGAGAGACTAGCTCTTGGTGTTGGGACAGGCACAGGTCACTCTATTTTCCCATCAGAAAGAAGAATTAACCACAGGCTCAGCCTGCCCCCCGGAACCAGAACAGGGCCTGAAGCCATTCTGCGATTTTGCCGTCAGCTCCCATAAAAACGAGTTGTAAAATGGAGGTTCAGGGCACTGCAATTCACAAACCTGCAGAGTTATAAATGATAACTCTCGTCCACAAATATATTGAGGGAAGGCAAAGAAGAGGATTTGAAATCAAGGCAGAATTGCAGGAAACAGATTTCAGGAGGCAGATACGAATCGCCTTTAAAGCACATGAAAAGCGGCAAAACGTTGACAATGATGCCCTTGGCCAAAAAGGGCGTATGCGTTTTTTCCTGAATATATTCAGGAAAAAACGCATACGCCCTTTTTGGTCAACCAAGGAACCTGGAAAAGCAAATCAGCGCTACAAAGAAGTCTCGCTTCCCATCGGTCAAAAGGGCCATGCTGAAAAAAGTGTCAAAACCAGAAATGCAGGACAGGCCATGGAGAAATGGGAGCCTTGCTACACTGATGGGCGGGATGTAAATTGCCAAGAGCCACTCTGGAGAAGTGTCCGGTGAGTCCTGAAACATCTGAAAAACACAGCTTAGAGAGCATAGGGCACTTCCACTCATGGGGGTATAAATTGGGAAAATTAAAAATCAGCAAGACACAAGCACCCCAAAGTTTAGGGCTGCTCTGTTGACCAGGACCTCCACTTCATTCCACCTTAAATATCCCAGGAAAGAGAAAAATGGATAAAGAAGTTGTGGTCCTTATGTACAATGGAATATCACTCAGCCATGAAATCAATGTCGTAAGGTTAGTAGCAGCATGATGAGTGGATTTAGGTACGACGATTCTAAGTGAAATAAGTCACACAGAAAAGGACACTTCTCATAAGGTATCACTGATAGAGGGAATGTAAAAACCGTTACACTTGAACTGAATTACAAAACAGAACAGAGTCACACATGCAGAAAACACACTATGGCTGCTTAACGGGAAAGGTGAGGTGGGGTGATACATAAAACAAGGGTATCAAATTAGCTCAGATACCGTTCCATAAACCCAATATGTAATAGACAAGACCTACTCCTTGCTCAGAGAACTGGACTCAACACACCCTATTCACCGCACAAGAATATATCTGACTAATAATAATCGTAAAACCTATGTATTGATATCTGTCTGTTAGTGTGTCAAGTGGGTGTAAAGCGGCATAAACACAGCAGTGAAAAGCAGCTAAACCCCATTATAAAAATAAATTACTTTGAAACACCCATGAAACAAAGACAGTGAAAGAGAGAGAAATTCTTACACAATGCGTTCAGGGGCTGTGATGCAACCTGGATTGACCATATCTAGACCCACAGCTGGATGAGACATAAGGGTGGACACTCTTGGGGCTGAGAGGTTTGGTGAGGTTGGGTGAGCAAACGCAGACCCTTTAAAGGAATACTGCGTGGTACCCATCGCATGGGTCCCAAATCTCCAGGTTCAAGGGCATCTTCCTACATCAAAAACATGCATGAGAAACCCAGAAGATGGTACACCGTGTGATGGGGAAAGGTTTCTAAAACGCACCTCATTTCTCATCTCCTTGTGCCCGGGTTCGCCATTCCAGCCGCTTTACTAGCAAGCTCCCTACTTGGAGCATCAGCACCTTTAACCTCCTGTTCCATACAGGTTGCAATTTGTCCTGAGGATAAACGGGAAGACGTGGAACCAACGAGAGACTAGCTC
The DNA here is from genome assembly GCF_965194805.1 of Balaenoptera borealis. Taxonomy (NCBI): domain Eukaryota; kingdom Metazoa; phylum Chordata; class Mammalia; order Artiodactyla; family Balaenopteridae; genus Balaenoptera; species Balaenoptera borealis. The sequence goes on along the minus strand of NW_028123935.1, from coordinate 1,050,886 downwards.
TTGGTGTTGAGACAGGCACAGGTCACTCTATTTTCCCATCAGAAAGAAGAATTAACCACAGGCTCAGCCTGCCCCCTGGAACCAGAACAGGGCCTGAAGCCATTCTGCGATTTTGCGGCCAGCTCCCATAAAAACGAGTTGTAAAATGGAGGTTCAGGGCACTGCAATTCACAAACCTGCAGAGTTATAAATGATAACTCTCGTCCACAAATATATTGAGGGAAGGCAAAGAAGAGGATTTGAAATCAAGGCAGAATTGCAGGAAACAGATTTCAGGAGGTAGATACGAATCGCCTTTAAAGCACATGAAAAGCGGCAAAACGTTGACAATGATGCCCTTGGCCAAAAAGGGCGTATGCGTTTTTTCCTGAATATATTCAGGAAAAAACGCATACGCCCTTTTTGGCCAACCAAGCCACCTGGAAAGGCAAATCAGCGCTACAAAGAAGTCTCGCTTCCCATCGGTCAAAAGGCCCATGCTGAAAAAAGTGTCAAAACCAGAAATGCAGGACAGGCCATGGAGAAATGGGAGCCTTGCTACACTGATGGGCGGGATGTAAATTGCCAAGAGCCACTCCGGAGAAGTGTCCGGTGAGTCCTGAAACATCTGAAAAACACAGCTTAGAGAGCATAGGGCACTTCCACTCATGGGGGTATAAATTGGGAAAATTAAAAATCAGCAAGACACAAGCACCCCAAAGTTTAGGGCTGCTCTGTTGACCAGGACCTCCACTTCATTCCACCTTAAATATCCCAGGAAAGAGAAAAATGGATAAAGAAGTTGTGGTCCTTATGTACATTGGAATATCACTCAGCCAGGAAATCAATGTCGTAAGGTTAGTAGCAGCATGATGAGTGGATTTAGGTACGACGATTCTAAGTGAAATAAGTCACACAGAAAAGGACACTTCTCATAAGGTATCACTGATAGAGGGAATGTAAAAACCGTTACACTTGAACTGAATTACAAAACAGAACAGAGTCACACATGCAGAAAACACACTATGGCTGCTTAACGGGAAAGGTGAGGTGGGGTGATACATAAAACAAGGGTATCAAATTAGCTCAGATACCGTTCCATAAACCCAATATGTAATAGACAAGACCTACTCCTTGCTCAGAGAACTGGACTCAACACGCCCTATTCACCGCACAAGAATATATCTGACTAATAATAATCGTAAAACCTATGTATTGATATCTCTCTGTTAGTGTGTCAAGTGGGTGTAAAGCGGCATAAACACAGCAGTGAAAAGCAGCTAAACCCCATTATAAAAATAAATTACTTTGAAACACCCAAGAAACAAAGACAGTGAAAGAGAGAGAAATTCTTACACAATGCGTTCAGGGGCTGTGATGCAACCTGGATTGACCATATCTAGACGCACAGCTGGATGAGACATAAGGGTGGACACTCTTGGGGCTGAAAGGTTTGGTGAGGTTGGGTGAGCAAACGCAGACCCTTTAAAGGAATACTGCGTGGTACCCATCGCATGGGTCCCAAATCTCCAGGTTCAAGGGCATCTTCCTACATCAAAAACATGCATGAGAAACCCAGAAGATGGTACACCGTGTGATGGGGAAAGGTTTCTAAAACGCACCTCATTTCTCAACTCCTTGTGCCCGGGTTCGCCATTCCAGCCGCTTTACTAGCAAGCTCCCTACTTGGAGCATCAGCACCTTTAACCTCCTGTTCCATGCAGGTTGCAATTTGTCCTGAGGATAAACGGGAAGACGTGGAACCAACGAGAGACTAGCTCTTGGTGTTGGGACAGGCACAGGTCACTCTATTTTCCCATCAGAAAGAAGAATTAACCACAGGCTCAGCCTGACCCCCGGAACCAGAACAGGGCCTGAAGCCATTCTGCGATTTTGCGGCCAGCTCCCATAAAAACGAGTTGTAAAATGGAGGTTCAGGGCACTGCAATTCACAAACCTGCAGAGTTATAAATGATAACTCCCGTCCACAAATATATTGAGGGAAGGCAAAGAAGAGGATTTGAAATCAAGGCAGAATTGCAGGAAACAGATTTCAGGAGGTAGATACGAATCGCCTTTAAAGCACATGAAAAGCGGCAAAACGTTGACAATGATGCCCTTGGCCAAAAAGGGCGTATGTGTTTTTTCCTGAATATATTCAGGAAAAAACGCATACGCCCTTTTTGGCCAACCAAGCCACCTGGAAAGGCAAATCAGCGCTACAAAGAAGTCTCGCTTCCCATCGGTCAAAAGGGCCATGCTGAAAAAAGTGTCAAAACCAGAAATGCAGGACAGGCCATGGAGAAATGGGAGCCTTGCTACACTGATGGGCGGGATGTAAATTGCCAAGAGCCACTCCGGAGAAGTGTCCGGTGAGTCCTGAAACATCTGAAAAACACAGCTTAGAGAGCATAGGGCACTTCCACTCATGGGGGTATAAATTGGGAAAATTAAAAATCAGCAAGACACAAGCACCCCAAAGTTTAGGGCTGCTCTGTTGACCAGGACCTCCACTTCATTCCACCTTAAATATCCCAGGAAAGAGAAAAATGGATAAAGAAGTTGTGGTCCTTATGTACAATGGAATATCACTCAGCCAGGAAATCAATGTCGTAAGGTTAGTAGCAGCATGATGAGTGGATTTAGGTACGACGATTCTAAGTGAAATAAGTCACACAGAAAAGGACACTTCTCATAAGGTATCACTGATAGAGGGAATGTAAAAACCGTTACACTTGAACTGAATTACAAAACAGAACAGAGTCACACATGCAGAAAACACACTATGGCTGCTTAACGGGAAAGGTGAGGTGGGGTGATACATAAAACAAGGGTATCAAATTAGCTCAGATACCGTTCCATAAACCCAATATGTAATAGACAAGACCTACTCCTTGCTCAGAGAACTGGACTCAACACACCCTATTCACCGCACAAGAATATATCTGACTAATAATAATCGTAAAACCTATGTATTGATATCTGTCTGTTAGTGTGTCAAGTGGGTGTAAAGCGGCATAAACACAGCAGTGAAAAGCAGCTAAACCCCATTATAAAAATAAATTACTTTGAAACACCCATGAAACAAAGACAGTGAAAGAGAGAGAAATTCTTACACAATGCGTTCAGGGGCTGTGATGCAACCTGGATTGACCATATCTAGACCCACAGCTGGATGAGACATAAGGGTGGACACTCTTGGGGCTGAGAGGTTTGGTGAGGTTGGGTGAGCAAACGCAGACCCTTTAAAGGAATACTGCGTGGTACCCATCGCATGGGTCCCAAATCTCCAGGTTCAAGGGCATCTTCCTACATCAAAAACATGCATGAGAAACCCAGAAGATGGTACACCGTGTGATGGGGAAAGGTTTCTAAAACGCACCTCATTTCTCATCTCCTTGTGCCCGGGTTCGCCATTCCAGCCGCTTTACTAGCAAGCTCCCTACTTGGAGCATCAGCACCTTTAACCTCCTGTTCCATACAGGTTGCAATTTGTCCTGAGGATAAACGGGAAGACGTGGAACCAACGAGAGACTAGCTCTTGGTGTTGAGACAGGCACAGGTCACTCTATTTTCCCATCAGAAAGAAGAATTAACCACAGGCTCAGCCTGCCCCCTGGAACCAGAACAGGGCCTGAAGCCATTCTGCGATTTTGCGGCCAGCTCCCATAAAAACGAGTTGTAAAATGGAGGTTCAGGGCACTGCAATTCACAAACCTGCAGAGTTATAAATGATAACTCTCGTCCACAAATATATTGAGGGAAGGCAAAGAAGAGGATTTGAAATCAAGGCAGAATTGCAGGAAACAGATTTCAGGAGGTAGATACGAATCGCCTTTAAAGCACATGAAAAGCGGCAAAACGTTGACAATGATGCCCTTGGCCAAAAAGGGCGTATGCGTTTTTTCCTGAATATATTCAGGAAAAAACGCATACGCCCTTTTTGGCCAACCAAGCCACCTGGAAAGGCAAATCAGCGCTACAAAGAAGTCTCGCTTCCCATCGGTCAAAAGGCCCATGCTGAAAAAAGTGTCAAAACCAGAAATGCAGGACAGGCCATGGAGAAATGGGAGCCTTGCTACACTGATGGGCGGGATGTAAATTGCCAAGAGCCACTCCGGAGAAGTGTCCGGTGAGTCCTGAAACATCTGAAAAACACAGCTTAGAGAGCATAGGGCACTTCCACTCATGGGGGTATAAATTGGGAAAATTAAAAATCAGCAAGACACAAGCACCCCAAAGTTTAGGGCTGCTCTGTTGACCAGGACCTCCACTTCATTCCACCTTAAATATCCCAGGAAAGAGAAAAATGGATAAAGAAGTTGTGGTCCTTATGTACATTGGAATATCACTCAGCCAGGAAATCAATGTCGTAAGGTTAGTAGCAGCATGATGAGTGGATTTAGGTACGACGATTCTAAGTGAAATAAGTCACACAGAAAAGGACACTTCTCATAAGGTATCACTGATAGAGGGAATGTAAAAACCGTTACACTTGAACTGAATTACAAAACAGAACAGAGTCACACATGCAGAAAACACACTATGGCTGCTTAACGGGAAAGGTGAGGTGGGGTGATACATAAAACAAGGGTATCAAATTAGCTCAGATACCGTTCCATAAACCCAATATGTAATAGACAAGACCTACTCCTTGCTCAGAGAACTGGACTCAACACGCCCTATTCACCGCACAAGAATATATCTGACTAATAATAATCGTAAAACCTATGTATTGATATCTCTCTGTTAGTGTGTCAAGTGGGTGTAAAGCGGCATAAACACAGCAGTGAAAAGCAGCTAAACCCCATTATAAAAATAAATTACTTTGAAACACCCAAGAAACAAAGACAGTGAAAGAGAGAGAAATTCTTACACAATGCGTTCAGGGGCTGTGATGCAACCTGGATTGACCATATCTAGACGCACAGCTGGATGAGACATAAGGGTGGACACTCTTGGGGCTGAAAGGTTTGGTGAGGTTGGGTGAGCAAACGCAGACCCTTTAAAGGAATACTGCGTGGTACCCATCGCATGGGTCCCAAATCTCCAGGTTCAAGGGCATCTTCCTACATCAAAAACATGCATGAGAAACCCAGAAGATGGTACACCGTGTGATGGGGAAAGGTTTCTAAAACGCACCTCATTTCTCAACTCCTTGTGCCCGGGTTCGCCATTCCAGCCGCTTTACTAGCAAGCTCCCTACTTGGAGCATCAGCACCTTTAACCTCCTGTTCCATGCAGGTTGCAATTTGTCCTGAGGATAAACGGGAAGACGTGGAACCAACGAGAGACTAGCTCTTGGTGTTGGGACAGGCACAGGTCACTCTATTTTCCCATCAGAAAGAAGAATTAACCACAGGCTCAGCCTGACCCCCGGAACCAGAACAGGGCCTGAAGCCATTCTGCGATTTTGCGGCCAGCTCCCATAAAAACGAGTTGTAAAATGGAGGTTCAGGGCACTGCAATTCACAAACCTGCAGAGTTATAAATGATAACTCCCGTCCACAAATATATTGAGGGAAGGCAAAGAAGAGGATTTGAAATCAAGGCAGAATTGCAGGAAACAGATTTCAGGAGGTAGATACGAATCGCCTTTAAAGCACATGAAAAGCGGCAAAACGTTGACAATGATGCCCTTGGCCAAAAAGGGCGTATGTGTTTTTTCCTGAATATATTCAGGAAAAAACGCATACGCCCTTTTTGGCCAACCAAGCCACCTGGAAAGGCAAATCAGCGCTACAAAGAAGTCTCGCTTCCCATCGGTCAAAAGGGCCATGCTGAAAAAAGTGTCAAAACCAGAAATGCAGGACAGGCCATGGAGAAATGGGAGCCTTGCTACACTGATGGGCGGGATGTAAATTGCCAAGAGCCACTCCGGAGAAGTGTCCGGTGAGTCCTGAAACATCTGAAAAACACAGCTTAGAGAGCATAGGGCACTTCCACTCATGGGGGTATAAATTGGGAAAATTAAAAATCAGCAAGACACAAGCACCCCAAAGTTTAGGGCTGCTCTGTTGACCAGGACCTCCACTTCATTCCACCTTAAATATCCCAGGAAAGAGAAAAATGGATAAAGAAGTTGTGGTCCTTATGTACATTGGAATATCACTCAGCCAGGAAATCAATGTCGTAAGGTTAGTAGCAGCATGATGAGTGGATTTAGGTACGACGATTCTAAGTGAAATAAGTCACACAGAAAAGGACACTTCTCATAAGGTATCACTGATAGAGGGAATGTAAAAACCGTTACACTTGAACTGAATTACAAAACAGAACAGAGTCACACATGCAGAAAACACACTATGGCTGCTTAACGGGAAAGGTGAGGTGGGGTGATACATAAAACAAGGGTATCAAATTAGCTCAGATACCGTTCCATAAACCCAATATGTAATAGACAAGACCTACTCCTTGCTCAGAGAACTGGACTCAACACGCCCTATTCACCGCACAAGAATATATCTGACTAATAATAATCGTAAAACCTATGTATTGATATCTCTCTGTTAGTGTGTCAAGTGGGTGTAAAGCGGCATAAACACAGCAGTGAAAAGCAGCTAAACCCCATTATAAAAATAAATTACTTTGAAACACCCAAGAAACAAAGACAGTGAAAGAGAGAGAAATTCTTACACAATGCGTTCAGGGGCTGTGATGCAACCTGGATTGACCATATCTAGACGCACAGCTGGATGAGACATAAGGGTGGACACTCTTGGGGCTGAAAGGTTTGGTGAGGTTGGGTGAGCAAACGCAGACCCTTTAAAGGAATACTGCGTGGTACCCATCGCATGGGTCCCAAATCTCCAGGTTCAAGGGCATCTTCCTACATCAAAAACATGCATGAGAAACCCAGAAGATGGTACACCGTGTGATGGGGAAAGGTTTCTAAAACGCACCTCATTTCTCAACTCCTTGTGCCCGGGTTCGCCATTCCAGCCGCTTTACTAGCAAGCTCCCTACTTGGAGCATCAGCACCTTTAACCTCCTGTTCCGTACAGGTTGCAATTTGTCCTGAGGATAAACGGGAAGACGTGGAACCAACGAGAGACTAGCTCTTGGTGTTGGGACAGGCACAGGTCACTCTATTTTCCCATCAGAAAGAAGAATTAACCACAGGCTCAGCCTGAACCCCGGAACCAGAACAGGGCCTGAAGCCATTCTGCGATTTTGCGGCCAGCTCCCATAAAAACGAGTTGTAAAATGGAGGTTCAGGGCACTGCAATTCACAAACCTGCAGAGTTATAAATGATAACTCTCGTCCACAAATATATTGAGGGAAGGCAAAGAAGAGGATTTGAAATCAAGGCAGAATTGCAGGAAACAGATTTCAGGAGGTAGATACGAATCGCCTTTAAAGCACATGAAAAGCGGCAAAACGTTGACAATGATGCCCTTGGCCAAAAAGGGCGTATGCGTTTTTTCCTGAATATATTCAGGAAAAAACGCATACGCCCTTTTTGGCCAACCAAGCAACCTGGAAAGGCAAATCAGCGCTACAAAGAAGTCTCGCTTCCCATCGGTCAAAAGGGCCATGCTGAAAAACGTGTCAAAACCAGAAATGCAGGACAGGCCATGGAGAAATGGGAGCCTTGCTACACTGATGGGCGGGATGTAAATTGCCAAGAGCCACTCTGGGGAAGTGTCCGGTGAGTCCTGAAACATCTGAAAAACACAGCTTAGAGAGCATAGGGCACTTCCACTCATGGGGGTATAAATTGGGAAAATGAAAAATCAGCAAGACACAAGCACCCCAAAGTTTAGGGCTGCTCTGTTGACCAGGACCTCCACTTCATTCCACCTTAAATATCCCAGGAAAGAGAAAAATGGATAAAGAAGTTGTGGTCCTTATGTACAATGGAATATCACTCAGCCAGGAAATCAATGTCGTAAGGTTAGTAGCAGCATGATGAGTGGATTTAGGTACGACGATTCTAAGTGAAATAAGTCACACAGAAAAGGACACTTCTCATAAGGTATCACTGATAGAGGGAATGTCAAAACCGTTACACTTGAACTGAATTACAAAACAGAACAGAGTCACACATGCAGAAAACACACTATGGCTGCTTAACGGGAAAGGTGAGGTGGGGTGATACATAAAACAAGGGTATCAAATTAGCTCAGATACCGTTCCATAAACCCAATATGTAATAGACAAGACCTACTCCTTGCTCAGAGAACTGGACTCAACACACCCTATTCACCGCACAAGAATATATCTGACTAATAATAATCGTAAAACCTATGTATTGATATCTGTCTGTTAGTGTGTCAAGTGGGTGTAAAGCGGCATAAACACAGCAGTGAAAAGCAGCTAAACCCCATTATAAAAATAAATTACTTTGAAACACCCATGAAACAAAGACAGTGAAAGAGAGAGAAATTCTTACACAATGCGTTCAGGGGCTGTGATGCAACCTGGATTGACCATATCTAGACCCACAGCTGGATGAGACATAAGGGTGGACACTCTTGGGGCTGAGAGGTTTGGTGAGGTTGGGTGAGCAAACGCAGACCCTTTAAAGGAATACTGCGTGGTACCCATCGCATGGGTCCCAAATCTCCAGGTTCAAGGGCATCTTCCTACATCAAAAACATGCATGAGAAACCCAGAAGATGGTACACCGTGTGATGGGGAAAGGTTTCTAAAACGCACCTCATTTCTCATCTCCTTGTGCCCGGGTTCGCCATTCCAGCCGCTTTACTAGCAAGCTCCCTACTTGGAGCATCAGCACCTTTAACCTCCTGTTCCATACAGGTTGCAATTTGTCCTGAGGATAAACGGGAAGACGTGGAACCAACGAGAGACTAGCTCTTGGTGTTGAGACAGGCACAGGTCACTCTATTTTCCCATCAGAAAGAAGAATTAACCACAGGCTCAGCCTGCCCCCTGGAACCAGAACAGGGCCTGAAGCCATTCTGCGATTTTGCGGCCAGCTCCCATAAAAACGAGTTGTAAAATGGAGGTTCAGGGCACTGCAATTCACAAACCTGCAGAGTTATAAATGATAACTCTCGTCCACAAATATATTGAGGGAAGGCAAAGAAGAGGATTTGAAATCAAGGCAGAATTGCAGGAAACAGATTTCAGGAGGTAGATACGAATCGCCTTTAAAGCACATGAAAAGCGGCAAAACGTTGACAATGATGCCCTTGGCCAAAAAGGGCGTATGCGTTTTTTCCTGAATATATTCAGGAAAAAACGCATACGCCCTTTTTGGCCAACCAAGCCACCTGGAAAGGCAAATCAGCGCTACAAAGAAGTCTCGCTTCCCATCGGTCAAAAGGCCCATGCTGAAAAAAGTGTCAAAACCAGAAATGCAGGACAGGCCATGGAGAAATGGGAGCCTTGCTACACTGATGGGCGGGATGTAAATTGCCAAGAGCCACTCCGGAGAAGTGTCCGGTGAGTCCTGAAACATCTGAAAAACACAGCTTAGAGAGCATAGGGCACTTCCACTCATGGGGGTATAAATTGGGAAAATTAAAAATCAGCAAGACACAAGCACCCCAAAGTTTAGGGCTGCTCTGTTGACCAGGACCTCCACTTCATTCCACCTTAAATATCCCAGGAAACAGAAAAATGGATAAAGAAGTTGTGGTCCTTATGTACATTGGAATATCACTCAGCCAGGAAATCAATGTCGTAAGGTTAGTAGCAGCATGATGAGTGGATTTAGGTACGACGATTCTAAGTGAAATAAGTCACACAGAAAAGGACACTTCTCATAAGGTATCACTGATAGAGGGAATGTAAAAACCGTTACACTTGAACTGAATTACAAAACAGAACAGAGTCACACATGCAGAAAACACACTATGGCTGCTTAACGGGAAAGGTGAGGTGGGGTGATACATAAAACAAGGGTATCAAATTAGCTCAGATACCGTTCCATAAACCCAATATGTAATAGACAAGACCTACTCCTTGCTCAGAGAACTGGACTCAACACGCCCTATTCACCGCACAAGAATATATCTGACTAATAATAATCGTAAAACCTATGTATTGATATCTCTCTGTTAGTGTGTCAAGTGGGTGTAAAGCGGCATAAACACAGCAGTGAAAAGCAGCTAAACCCCATTATAAAAATAAATTACTTTGAAACACCCAAGAAACAAAGACAGTGAAAGAGAGAGAAATTCTTACACAATGCGTTCAGGGGCTGTGATGCAACCTGGATTGACCATATCTAGACGCACAGCTGGATGAGACATAAGGGTGGACACTCTTGGGGCTGAAAGGTTTGGTGAGGTTGGGTGAGCAAACGCAGACCCTTTAAAGGAATACTGCGTGGTACCCATCGCATGGGTCCCAAATCTCCAGGTTCAAGGGCATCTTCCTACATCAAAAACATGCATGAGAAACCCAGAAGATGGTACACCGTGTGATGGGGAAAGGTTTCTAAAACGCACCTCATTTCTCAACTCCTTGTGCCCGGGTTCGCCATTCCAGCCGCTTTACTAGCAAGCTCCCTACTTGGAGCATCAGCACCTTTAACCTCCTGTTCCATGCAGGTTGCAATTTGTCCTGAGGATAAACGGGAAGACGTGGAACCAACGAGAGACTAGCTCTTGGTGTTGGGACAGGCACAGGTCACTCTATTTTCCCATCAGAAAGAAGAATTAACCACAGGCTCAGCCTGACCCCCGGAACCAGAACAGGGCCTGAAGCCATTCTGCGATTTTGCGGCCAGCTCCCATAAAAACGAGTTGTAAAATGGAGGTTCAGGGCACTGCAATTCACAAACCTGCAGAGTTATAAATGATAACTCCCGTCCACAAATATATTGAGGGAAGGCAAAGAAGAGGATTTGAAATCAAGGCAGAATTGCAGGAAACAGATTTCAGGAGGTAGATACGAATCGCCTTTAAAGCACATGAAAAGCGGCAAAACGTTGACAATGATGCCCTTGGCCAAAAAGGGCGTATGTGTTTTTTCCTGAATATATTCAGGAAAAAACGCATACGCCCTTTTTGGCCAACCAAGCCACCTGGAAAGGCAAATCAGCGCTACAAAGAAGTCTCGCTTCCCATCGGTCAAAAGGGCCATGCTGAAAAAAGTGTCAAAACCAGAAATGCAGGACAGGCCATGGAGAAATGGGAGCCTTGCTACACTGATGGGCGGGATGTAAATTGCCAAGAGCCACTCCGGAGAAGTGTCCGGTGAGTCCTGAAACATCTGAAAAACACAGCTTAGAGAGCATAGGGCACTTCCACTCATGGGGGTATAAATTGGGAAAATTAAAAATCAGCAAGACACAAGCACCCCAAAGTTTAGGGCTGCTCTGTTGACCAGGACCTCCACTTCATTCCACCTTAAATATCCCAGGAAAGAGAAAAATGGATAAAGAAGTTGTGGTCCTTATGTACATTGGAATATCACTCAGCCAGGAAATCAATGTCGTAAGGTTAGTAGCAGCATGATGAGTGGATTTAGGTACGACGATTCTAAGTGAAATAAGTCACACAGAAAAGGACACTTCTCATAAGGTATCACTGATAGAGGGAATGTAAAAACCGTTACACTTGAACTGAATTACAAAACAGAACAGAGTCACACATGCAGAAAACACACTATGGCTGCTTAACGGGAAAGGTGAGGTGGGGTGATACATAAAACAAGGGTATCAAATTAGCTCAGATACCGTTCCATAAACCCAATATGTAATAGACAAGACCTACTCCTTGCTCAGAGAACTGGACTCAACACGCCCTATTCACCGCACAAGAATATATCTGACTAATAATAATCGTAAAACCTATGTATTGATATCTCTCTGTTAGTGTGTCAAGTGGGTGTAAAGCGGCATAAACACAGCAGTGAAAAGCAGCTAAACCCCATTATAAAAATAAATTACTTTGAAACACCCAAGAAACAAAGACAGTGAAAGAGAGAGAAATTCTTACACAATGCGTTCAGGGGCTGTGATGCAACCTGGATTGACCATATCTAGACGCACAGCTGGATGAGACATAAGGGTGGACACTCTTGGGGCTGAAAGGTTTGGTGAGGTTGGGTGAGCAAACGCAGACCCTTTAAAGGAATACTGCGTGGTACCCATCGCATGGGTCCCAAATCTCCAGGTTCAAGGGCATCTTCCTACATCAAAAACATGCATGAGAAACCCAGAAGATGGTACACCGTGTGATGGGGAAAGGTTTCTAAAACGCACCTCATTTCTCAACTCCTTGTGCCCGGGTTCGCCATTCCAGCCGCTTTACTAGCAAGCTCCCTACTTGGAGCATCAGCACCTTTAACCTCCTGTTCCGTACAGGTTGCAATTTGTCCTGAGGATAAACGGGAAGACGTGGAACCAACGAGAGACTAGCTCTTGGTGTTGGGACAGGCACAGGTCACTCTATTTTCCCATCAGAAAGAAGAATTAACCACAGGCTCAGCCTGAACCCCGGAACCAGAACAGGGCCTGAAGCCATTCTGCGATTTTGCGGCCAGCTCCCATAAAAACGAGTTGTAAAATGGAGGTTCAGGGCACTGCAATTCACAAACCTGCAGAGTTATAAATGATAACTCTCGTCCACAAATATATTGAGGGAAGGCAAAGAAGAGGATTTGAAATCAAGGCAGAATTGCAGGAAACAGATTTCAGGAGGTAGATACGAATCGCCTTTAAAGCACATGAAAAGCGGCAAAACGTTGACAATGATGCCCTTGGCCAAAAAGGGCGTATGCGTTTTTTCCTGAATATATTCAGGAAAAAACGCATACGCCCTTTTTGGCCAACCAAGCAACCTGGAAAGGCAAATCAGCGCTACAAAGAAGTCTCGCTTCCCATCGGTCAAAAGGGCCATGCTGAAAAACGTGTCAAAACCAGAAATGCAGGACAGGCCATGGAGAAATGGGAGCCTTGCTACACTGATGGGCGGGATGTAAATTGCCAAGAGCCACTCTGGGGAAGTGTCCGGTGAGTCCTGAAACATCTGAAAAACACAGCTTAGAGAGCATAGGGCACTTCCACTCATGGGGGTATAAATTGGGAAAATGAAAAATCAGCAAGACACAAGCACCCCAAAGTTTAGGGCTGCTCTGTTGACCAGGACCTCCACTTCATTCCACCTTAAATATCCCAGGAAAGAGAAAAATGGATAAAGAAGTTGTGGTCCTTATGTACAATGGAATATCACTCAGCCAGGAAATCAATGTCGTAAGGTTAGTAGCAGCATGATGAGTGGATTTAGGTACGACGATTCTAAGTGAAATAAGTCACACAGAAAAGGACACTTCTCATAAGGTATCACTGATAGAGGGAATGTCAAAACCGTTACACTTGAACTGAATTACAAAACAGAACAGAGTCACACATGCAGAAAACACACTATGGCTGCTTAACGGGAAAGGTGAGGTGGGGTGATACATAAAACAAGGGTATCAAATTAGCTCAGATACCGTTCCATAAACCCAATATGTAATAGACAAGACCTACTCCTTGCTCAGAGAACTGGACTCAACACACCCTATTCACCGCACAAGAATATATCTGACTAATAATAATCGTAAAACCTATGTATTGATATCTGTCTGTTAGTGTGTCAAGTGGGTGTAAAGCGGCATAAACACAGCAGTGAAAAGCAGCTAAACCCCATTATAAAAATAAATTACTTTGAAACACCCATGAAACAAAGACAGTGAAAGAGAGAGAAATTCTTACACAATGCGTTCAGGGGCTGTGATGCAACCTGGATTGACCATATCTAGACCCACAGCTGGATGAGACATAAGGGTGGACACTCTTGGGGCTGAGAGGTTTGGTGAGGTTGGGTGAGCAAACGCAGACCCTTTAAAGGAATACTGCGTGGTACCCATCGCATGGGTCCCAAATCTCCAGGTTCAAGGGCATCTTCCTACATCAAAAACATGCATGAGAAACCCAGAAGATGGTACACCGTGTGATGGGGAAAGGTTTCTAAAACGCACCTCATTTCTCATCTCCTTGTGCCCGGGTTCGCCATTCCAGCCGCTTTACTAGCAAGCTCCCTACTTGGAGCATCAGCACCTTTAACCTCCTGTTCCATACAGGTTGCAATTTGTCCTGAGGATAAACGGGAAGACGTGGAACCAACGAGAGACTAGCTCTTGGTGTTGAGACAGGCACAGGTCACTCTATTTTCCCATCAGAAAGAAGAATTAACCACAGGCTCAGCCTGCCCCCTGGAACCAGAACAGGGCCTGAAGCCATTCTGCGATTTTGCGGCCAGCTCCCATAAAAACGAGTTGTAAAATGGAGGTTCAGGGCACTGCAATTCACAAACCTGCAGAGTTATAAATGATAACTCTCGTCCACAAATATATTGAGGGAAGGCAAAGAAGAGGATTTGAAATCAAGGCAGAATTGCAGGAAACAGATTTCAGGAGGTAGATACGAATCGCCTTTAAAGCACATGAAAAGCGGCAAAACGTTGACAATGATGCCCTTGGCCAAAAAGGGCGTATGCGTTTTTTCCTGAATATATTCAGGAAAAAACGCATACGCCCTTTTTGGCCAACCAAGCCACCTGGAAAGGCAAATCAGCGCTACAAAGAAGTCTCGCTTCCCATCGGTCAAAAGGCCCATGCTGAAAAAAGTGTCAAAACCAGAAATGCAGGACAGGCCATGGAGAAATGGGAGCCTTGCTACACTGATGGGCGGGATGTAAATTGCCAAGAGCCACTCCGGAGAAGTGTCCGGTGAGTCCTGAAACATCTGAAAAACACAGCTTAGAGAGCATAGGGCACTTCCACTCATGGGGGTATAAATTGGGAAAATTAAAAATCAGCAAGACACAAGCACCCCAAAGTTTAGGGCTGCTCTGTTGACCAGGACCTCCACTTCATTCCACCTTAAATATCCCAGGAAACAGAAAAATGGATAAAGAAGTTGTGGTCCTTATGTACATTGGAATATCACTCAGCCAGGAAATCAATGTCGTAAGGTTAGTAGCAGCATGATGAGTGGATTTAGGTACGACGATTCTAAGTGAAATAAGTCACACAGAAAAGGACACTTCTCATAAGGTATCACTGATAGAGGGAATGTAAAAACCGTTACACTTGAACTGAATTACAAAACAGAACAGAGTCACACATGCAGAAAACACACTATGGCTGCTTAACGGGAAAGGTGAGGTGGGGTGATACATAAAACAAGGGTATCAAATTAGCTCAGATACCGTTCCATAAACCCAATATGTAATAGACAAGACCTACTCCTTGCTCAGAGAACTGGACTCAACACGCCCTATTCACCGCACAAGAATATATCTGACTAATAATAATCGTAAAACCTATGTATTGATATCTCTCTGTTAGTGTGTCAAGTGGGTGTAAAGCGGCATAAACACAGCAGTGAAAAGCAGCTAAACCCCATTATAAAAATAAATTACTTTGAAACACCCAAGAAACAAAGACAGTGAAAGAGAGAGAAATTCTTACACAATGCGTTCAGGGGCTGTGATGCAACCTGGATTGACCATATCTAGACGCACAGCTGGATGAGACATAAGGGTGGACACTCTTGGGGCTGAAAGGTTTGGTGAGGTTGGGTGAGCAAACGCAGACCCTTTAAAGGAATACTGCGTGGTACCCATCGCATGGGTCCCAAATCTCCAGGTTCAAGGGCATCTTCCTACATCAAAAACATGCATGAGAAACCCAGAAGATGGTACACCGTGTGATGGGGAAAGGTTTCTAAAACGCACCTCATTTCTCAACTCCTTGTGCCCGGGTTCGCCATTCCAGCCGCTTTACTAGCAAGCTCCCTACTTGGAGCATCAGCACCTTTAACCTCCTGTTCCATGCAGGTTGCAATTTGTCCTGAGGATAAACGGGAAGACGTGGAACCAACGAGAGACTAGCTCTTGGTGTTGGGACAGGCACAGGTCACTCTATTTTCCCATCAGAAAGAAGAATTAACCACAGGCTCAGCCTGACCCCCGGAACCAGAACAGGGCCTGAAGCCATTCTGCGATTTTGCGGCCAGCTCCCATAAAAACGAGTTGTAAAATGGAGGTTCAGGGCACTGCAATTCACAAACCTGCAGAGTTATAAATGATAACTCCCGTCCACAAATATATTGAGGGAAGGCAAAGAAGAGGATTTGAAATCAAGGCAGAATTGCAGGAAACAGATTTCAGGAGGTAGATACGAATCGCCTTTAAAGCACATGAAAAGCGGCAAAACGTTGACAATGATGCCCTTGGCCAAAAAGGGCGTATGTGTTTTTTCCTGAATATATTCAGGAAAAAACGCATACGCCCTTTTTGGCCAACCAAGCCACCTGGAAAGGCAAATCAGCGCTACAAAGAAGTCTCGCTTCCCATCGGTCAAAAGGGCCATGCTGAAAAAAGTGTCAAAACCAGAAATGCAGGACAGGCCATGGAGAAATGGGAGCCTTGCTACACTGATGGGCGGGATGTAAATTGCCAAGAGCCACTCCGGAGAAGTGTCCGGTGAGTCCTGAAACATCTGAAAAACACAGCTTAGAGAGCATAGGGCACTTCCACTCATGGGGGTATAAATTGGGAAAATTAAAAATCAGCAAGACACAAGCACCCCAAAGTTTAGGGCTGCTCTGTTGACCAGGACCTCCACTTCATTCCACCTTAAATATCCCAGGAAAGAGAAAAATGGATAAAGAAGTTGTGGTCCTTATGTACAATGGAATATCACTCAGCCATGAAATCAATGTCGTAAGGTTAGTAGCAGCATGATGAGTGGATTTAGGTACGACGATTCTAAGTGAAATAAGTCACACAGAAAAGGACACTTCTCATAAGGTATCACTGATAGAGGGAATGTAAAAACCGTTACACTTGAACTGAATTACAAAACAGAACAGAGTCACACATGCAGAAAACACACTATGGCTGCTTAACGGGAAAGGTGAGGTGGGGTGATACATAAAACAAGGGTATCAAATTAGCTCAGATACCGTTCCATAAACCCAATATGTAATAGACAAGACCTACTCCTTGCTCAGAGAACTGGACTCAACACGCCCTATTCACCGCACAAGAATATATCTGACTAATAATAATCGTAAAACCTATGTATTGATATCTCTCTGTTAGTGTGTCAAGTGGGTGTAAAGCGGCATAAACACAGCAGTGAAAAGCAGCTAAACCCCATTATAAAAATAAATTACTTTGAAACACCCATGAAACAAAGACAGTGAAAGAGAGAGAAATTCTTACACAATGCGTTCAGGGGCTGTGATGCAACCTGGATTGACCATATCTAGACGCACAGCTGGATGAGACATAAGGGTGGACACTCTTGGGGCTGAGAGGTTTGGTGAGGTTGGGTGAGCAAACGCAGACCCTTTAAAGGAATACTGCGTGGTACCCATCGCATGGGTCCCAAATCTCCAGGTTCAAGGGCATCTTCCTACATCAAAAACATGCATGAGAAACCCAGAAGATGGTACACCGTGTGATGGGGAAAGGTTTCTAAAACGCACCTCATTTCTCAACTCCTTGTGCCCGGGTTCGCCATTCCAGCCGCTTTACTAGCAAGCTCCCTACTTGGAGCATCAGCACCTTTAACCTCCTGTTCCATGCAGGTTGCAATTTGTCCTGAGGATAAACGGGAAGACGTGGAACCAACGAGAGACTAGCTCTTGGTGTTGGGACAGGCACAGGTCACTCTATTTTCCCATCAGAAAGAAGAATTAACCACAGGCTCAGCCTGACCCCCGGAACCAGAACAGGGCCTGAAGCCATTCTGCGATTTTGCGGCCAGCTCCCATAAAAACGAGTTGTAAAATGGAGGTTCAGGGCACTGCAATTCACAAACCTGCAGAGTTATTAATGATAACTCTCGTCCACAAATATATTGAGGGAAGGCAAAGAAGAGGATTTGAAATCAAGGCAGAATTGCAGGAAACAGATTTGAGGAGGTAGATACGAATCGCCTTTAAAGCACATGAAAAGCGGCAAAACGTTGACAATGATGCCCTTGGCCAAAAAGGGCGTATGCGTTTTTTCCTGAATATATTCAGGAAAAAACGCATACGCCCTTTTTGGCCAACCAAGCAACCTGGAAAGGCAAATCAGCGCTACAAAGAAGTCTTGCTTCCCATCGGTCAAAAGGGCCATGCTGAAAAAAGTGTCAAAACCAGAAATGCAGGACAGGCCATGGAGAAATGGGAGCCTTGCTACACTGATGGGCGGGATGTAAATTGCCAAGAGCCACTCCGGAGAAGTGTCCGGTGAGTCCTGAAACATCTGAAAAACACAGCTTAGAGAGCATAGGGCACTTCCACTCATGGGGGTATAAATTGGGAAAATTAAAAATCAGCAAGACACAAGCACCCCAAAGTTTAGGGCTGCTCTGTTGACCAGGACCTCCACTTCATTCCACCTTAAATATCCCAGGAAAGAGAAAAATGGATAAAGAAGTTGTGGTCCTTATGTACAATGGAATATCACTCAGCCAGGAAATCAATGTCGTAAGGTTAGTAGCAGCATGATGAGTGGATTTAGGTACGACGATTCTAAGTGAAATAAGTCACACAGAAAAGGACACTTCTCATAAGGTATCACTGATAGAGGGAATGTAAAAACCGTTACACTTGAACTGAATTACAAAACAGAACAGAGTCACACATGCAGAAAACACACTATGGCTGCTTAACGGGAAAGGTGAGGTGGGGTGATACATAAAACAAGGGTATAAAATTAGCTCAGATACCTTTCCATAAACCCAATATGTAATAGACAAGACCTACTCCTTGCTCAGAGAACTGGACTCAACATGCCCTATTCACCGCACAAGAATATATCTGACTAATAATAATCGTAAAACCTATGTATTGATATCTCTCTGTTAGTGTGTCAAGTGGGTGTAAAGCGGCATAAACACAGCAGTGAAAAGCAGCTAAACCCCATTATAAAAATAAATTACTTTGAAACACCCATGAAACAAAGACAGTGAAAGAGAGAGAAATTCTTACACAATGCGTTCAGGGGCTGTGATGCAACCTGGATTGACCATATCTAGACCCACAGCTGGATGAGACATAAGGGTGGACACTCTTGGGGCTGAGAGGTTTGGTGAGGTTGGGTGAGCAAACGCAGACCCTTTAAAGGAATACTGCGTGGTACCCATCGCATGGGTCCCAAATCTCC
The DNA here is from genome assembly GCF_965194805.1 of Balaenoptera borealis. NCBI lineage: Eukaryota > Metazoa > Chordata > Mammalia > Artiodactyla > Balaenopteridae > Balaenoptera > Balaenoptera borealis. Next base: position 1,031,776 of record NW_028123935.1, on the reverse strand, counting down.
AGGTTCAAGGGCATCTTCCTACATCAAAAACATGCATGAGAAACCCAGAAGATGGTACACCGTGTGATGGGGAAAGGTTTCTAAAACGCACCTCATTTCTCATCTCCTTGTGCCCGGGTTCGCCATTCCAGCCGCTTTACTAGCAAGCTCCCTACTTGGAGCATCAGCACCTTTAACCTCCTGTTCCATACAGGTTGCAATTTGTCCTGAGGATAAACGGGAAGACGTGGAACCAACGAGAGACTAGCTCTTGGTGTTGGGACAGGCACAGGTCACTCTATTCTCCCATCAGAAAGAAGAATTAACCACAGGCTCACCCTGACCCCCGGAACCAGAACAGGGCCTGAAGCCATTCTGCGATTTTGCGGCCAGCTCCCATAAAAACGAGTTGTAAAATGGAGGTTCAGGGCACTGCAATTCACAAACCTGCAGAGTTATTAATGATAACTCTCGTCCACAAATATATTGAGGGAAGGCAAAGAAGAGGATTTGAAATCAAGGCAGAATTGCAGGAAACAGATTTCAGGAGGTAGATACGAATCGCCTTTAAAGCACATGAAAAGCGGCAAAACGTTGACAATGATGCCCTTGGCCAAAAAGGGCGTATGCGTTTTTTCCTGAATATATTCAGGAAAAAACGCATACGCCCTTTGTGGCCAACCAAGCAACCTGGAAAGGCAAATCAGCGCTACAAAGAAGTCTCGCTTCCCATCGGTCAAAAGGGTCATGCTGAAAAAAGTGTCAAAACCAGAAATGCAGGACAGGCCATGGAGAAATGGGAGCCTTGCTACACTGATGGGCGGGATGTAAATTGCCAAGAGCCACTCCGGAGAAGTGTCCGGTGAGTCCTGAAACATCTGAAAAACACAGCTTAGAGAGCATAGGGCACTTCCACTCATGGGGGTATAAATTGGGAAAATTAAAAATCAGCAAGACACAAGCACCCCAAAGTTTAGGGCTGCTCTGTTGACCAGGACCTCCACTTCATTCCACCTTAAATATCCCAGGAAAGAGAAAAATGGATAAAGAAGTTGTGGTCCTTATGTACAATGGAATATCACTCAGCCAGGAAATCAATGTCGTAAGGTTAGTAGCAGCATGATGAGAGGATTTAGGTACAACGATTCTAAGTGAAATAAGTCACACAGAAAAGGACACTTCTCATAAGGTATCACTGATAGAGGGAATGTAAAAACCGTTACACTTGAACTGAATTACAAAACAGAACAGAGTCACACATGCAGAAAACACACTATGGCTGCTTAACGGGAAAGGTGAGGTGGGGTGATACATAAAACAAGGGTATCAAATTAGCTCAGATACCGTTCCATAAACCCAATATGTAATAGACAAGACCTACTCCTTGCTCAGAGAACTGGACTCAACACGCCCTATTCACCGCACAAGAATATATCTGACTAATAATAATCGTAAAACCTATGTATTGATATCTGTCTGTTAGTGTGTCAAGTGGGTGTAAAGCGGCATAAACACAGCAGTGAAAAGCAGCTAAACCCCATTATAAAAATAAATTACTTTGAAACACCCATGAAACAAAGACAGTGAAAGAGAGAGAAATTCTTACACAATGCGTTCAGGGGCTGTGATGCAACCTGGATTGACCATATCTAGACGCACAGCTGGATGAGACATAAGGGTGGACACTCTTGGGGCTGAGAGGTTTGGTGAGGTTGGGTGAGCAAACGCAGACCCTTTAAAGGAATACTGCGTGGTACCCATCGCATGGGTCCCAAATCTCCGGTTCAAGGGCATCTTCCTACATCAAAAACATGCATGAGAAACCCAGAAGATGGTACACCGTGTGATGGGGAAAGGTTTCTAAAACGCACCTCATTTCTCAACTCCTTGTGCCCGGGTTCGCCATTCCAGCCGCTTTACTAGCAAGCTCCCTACTTGGAGCATCAGCACCTTTAACCTCCTGTTCCATGCGGGTTGCAATTTGTCCTGAGGATAAACGGGAAGACGTGGAACCAACGAGAGACTAGCTCTTGGTGTTGGGACAGGCACAGGTCACTCTATTTTCCCATCAGAAAGAAGAATTAACCACAGGCTCAGCCTGACCCCCGGAACCAGAACAGGGCCTGAAGCCATTCTGCGATTTTGCGGCCAGCTCCCATAAAAACGAGTTGTAAAATGGAGGTTCAGGGCACTGCAATTCACAAACCTGCAGAGTTATAAATGATAACTGTCGTCCACAAATATATTGAGGGAAGGCAAAGAAGAGGATTTGAAATCAAGGCAGAATTGCAGGAAACAGATTTCAGGAGGTAGATACGAATCGCCTTTAAAGCACATGAAAAGCGGCAAAACGTTGACAATGATGCCCTTGGCCAAAAAGGGCGTATGCGTTTTTTCCTGAATATATTCAGGAAAAAACGCATACGCCCTTTTTGGCCAACCAAGCACCCTGGAAAGGCAAATCAGCGCTACAAAGAAGTCTCGCTTCCCATCGGTCAAAAGGGCCATGCTGAAAAAAGTGTCAAAACCAGAAATGCAGGACAGGCCATGGAGAAATGGGAGCCTTGCTACACTGATGGGCGGGATGTAAATTGCCAAGAGCCACTCCGGAGAAGTGTCCGGTGAGTCCTGAAACATCTGAAAAACAGCTTAGAGAGCATAGGGCACTTCCACTCATGGGGGTATAAATTGGGAAAATTGAAAATCAGCAAGACACAAGCACCCCAAAGTTTAGGGCTGCTCTGTTGACCAGGACCTCCACTTCATTCCACCTTAAATATCCCAGGAAAGAGAAAAATGGATAAAGAAGTTGTGGTCCTTATGTACAATGGAATATCACTCAGCCATGAAATCAATGTCGTAAGGTTAGTAGCAGCATGATGAGTGGATTTAGGTACGACGATTCTAAGTGAAATAAGTCACACAGAAAAGGACACTTCTCATAAGGTATCACTGATAGAGGGAATGTAAAAACCGTTACACTTGAACTGAATTACAAAACAGAACAGAGTCACACATGCAGAAAACACACTATGGCTGCTTAACGGGAAAGGTGAGGTGGGGTGATACATAAAACAAGGGTATCAAATTAGCTCAGATACCGTTCCATAAACCCAATATGTAATAGACAAGACCTACTCCTTGCTCAGAGAACTGGACTCAGCACGCCCTATTCACCGCACAAGAATATATCTGACTAATAATAATCGTAAAACCTATGTATTGATATCTGTCTGTTAGTGTGTCAAGTGGGTGTAAAGCGGCATAAACACAGCAGTGAAAAGCAGTTAAACCCCATTATAAAAATAAATTACTTTGAAACACCCATGAAACAAAGACAGTGAAAGAGAGAGAAATTCTTACACAATGCGTTCAGGGGCTGTGATGCAACCTGGATTGACCATATCTAGACGCACAGCTGGATGAGACATAAGGGTGGACACTCTTGGGGCTGAGAGGTTTGGTGAGGTTGGGTGAGCAAACGCAGACCCTTTAAAGGAATACTGCGTGGTACCCATCGCATGGGTCCCAAATCTCCAGGTTCAAGGGCATCTTCCTACATCAAAAACATGCATGAGAAACCCAGAAGATGGTACACCGTGTGATGGGGAAAGGTTTCTAAAACGCACCTCATTTCTCAACTCCTTGTGCCCGGGTTTGCCATTCCAGCCGCTTTACTAGCAAGCTCCCTACTTGGAGCATCAGCACCTTTAACCTCCTGTTCCATACAGGTTGCAATTTGTCCTGAGGATAAACGGGAAGACGTGGAACCAACGAGAGACTAGCTCTTGGTGTTGGGACAGGCACAGGTCACTCTATTCTCCCATCAGAAAGAAGAATTAACCACAGGCTCACCCTGACCCCCGGAACCAGAACAGGGCCTGAAGCCATTCTGCGATTTTGCGGCCAGCTCCCATAAAAACGAGTTGTAAAATGGAGGTTCAGGGCACTGCAATTCACAAACCTGCAGAGTTATTAATGATAACTCTCGTCCACAAATATATTGAGGGAAGGCAAAGAAGAGGATTTGAAATCAAGGCAGAATTGCAGGAAACAGATTTCAGGAGGTAGATACGAATCGCCTTTAAAGCACATGAAAAGCGGCAAAACGTTGACAATGATGCCCTTGGCCAAAAAGGGCGTATGCGTTTTTTCCTGAATATATTCAGGAAAAAACGCATACGCCCTTTGTGGCCAACCAAGCAACCTGGAAAGGCAAATCAGCGCTACAAAGAAGTCTCGCTTCCCATCGGTCAAAAGGGTCATGCTGAAAAAAGTGTCAAAACCAGAAATGCAGGACAGGCCATGGAGAAATGGGAGCCTTGCTACACTGATGGGCGGGATGTAAATTGCCAAGAGCCACTCCGGAGAAGTGTCCGGTGAGTCCTGAAACATCTGAAAAACACAGCTTAGAGAGCATAGGGCACTTCCACTCATGGGGGTATAAATTGGGAAAATTAAAAATCAGCAAGACACAAGCACCCCAAAGTTTAGGGCTGCTCTGTTGACCAGGACCTCCACTTCATTCCACCTTAAATATCCCAGGAAAGAGAAAAATGGATAAAGAAGTTGTGATCCTTATGTACAATGGAATATCACTCAGCCATGAAATCAATGTCGTAAGGTTAGTAGCAGCATGATGAGAGGATTTAGGTACAACGATTCTAAGTGAAATAAGTCACACAGAAAAGGACACTTCTCATAAGGTATCACTGATAGAGGGAATGTAAAAACCGTTACACTTGAACTGAATTACAAAACAGAACAGAGTCACACATGCAGAAAACACACTATGGCTGCTTAACGGGAAAGGTGAGGTGGGGTGATACATAAAACAAGGGTATCAAATTAGCTCAGATACCGTTCCATAAACCCAATATGTAATAGACAAGACCTACTCCTTGCTCAGAGAACTGGACTCAACACGCCCTATTCACCGCACAAGAATATATCTGACTAATAATAATCGTAAAACCTATGTATTGATATCTCTCTGTTAGTGTGTCAAGTGGGTGTAAAGCGGCATAAACACAGCAGTGAAAAGCAGCTAAACCCCATTATAAAAATAAATTACTTTGAAACACCCATGAAACAAAGACAGTGAAAGAGAGAGAAATTCTTACACAATGCGTTCAGGGGCTGTGATGCAACCTGGATTGACCATATCTAGACGCACAGCTGGATGAGACATAAGGGTGGACACTCTTGGGGCTGAGAGGTTTGGTGAGGTTGGGTGAGCAAACCCAGACCCTTTAAAGGAATACTGCGTGGTACCCATCGCATGGGTCCCAAATCTCCGGTTCAAGGGCATCTTCCTACATCAAAAACATGCATGAGAAACCCAGAAGATGGTACACCGTGTGATGGGGAAAGGTTTCTAAAACGCACCTCATTTCTCAACTCCTTGTGCCCGGGTTCGCCATTCCAGCCGCTTTACTAGCAAGCTCCCTACTTGGAGCATCAGCACCTTTAACCTCCTGTTCCATGCGGGTTGCAATTTGTCCTGAGGATAAACGGGAAGACGTGGAACCAACGAGAGACTAGCTCTTGGTGTTGGGACAGGCACAGGTCACTCTATTTTCCCATCAGAAAGAAGAATTAACCACAGGCTCAGCCTGACCCCCGGAACCAGAACAGGGCCTGAAGCCATTCTGCGATTTTGCGGCCAGCTCCCATAAAAACGAGTTGTAAAATGGAGGTTCAGGGCACTGCAATTCACAAACCTGCAGAGTTATAAATGATAACTGTCGTCCACAAATATATTGAGGGAAGGCAAAGAAGAGGATTTGAAATCAAGGCAGAATTGCAGGAAACAGATTTCAGGAGGTAGATACGAATCGCCTTTAAAGCACATGAAAAGCGGCAAAACGTTGACAATGATGCCCTTGGCCAAAAAGGGCGTATGCGTTTTTTCCTGAATATATTCAGGAAAAAACGCATACGCCCTTTTTGGCCAACCAAGCACCCTGGAAAGGCAAATCAGCGCTACAAAGAAGTCTCGCTTCCCATCGGTCAAAAGGGCCATGCTGAAAAAAGTGTCAAAACCAGAAATGCAGGACAGGCCATGGAGAAATGGGAGCCTTGCTACACTGATGGGCGGGATGTAAATTGCCAAGAGCCACTCCGGAGAAGTGTCCGGTGAGTCCTGAAACATCTGAAAAACACAGCTTAGAGAGCATAGGGCACTTCCACTCATGGGGGTATAAATTGGGAAAATTGAAAATCAGCAAGACACAAGCACCCCAAAGTTTAGGGCTGCTCTGTTGACCAGGACCTCCACTTCATTCCACCTTAAATATCCCAGGAAAGAGAAAAATGGATAAAGAAGTTGTGGTCCTTATGTACAATGGAATATCACTCAGCCATGAAATCAATGTCGTAAGGTTAGTAGCAGCATGATGAGTGGATTTAGGTACGACGATTCTAAGTGAAATAAGTCACACAGAAAAGGACACTTCTCATAAGGTATCACTGATAGAGGGAATGTAAAAACCGTTACACTTGAACTGAATTACAAAACAGAACAGAGTCACACATGCAGAAAACACACTATGGCTGCTTAACGGGAAAGGTGAGGTGGGGTGATACATAAAACAAGGGTATCAAATTAGCTCAGATACCGTTCCATAAACCCAATATGTAATAGACAAGACCTACTCCTTGCTCAGAGAACTGGACTCAACACGTCCTATTCACCGCACAAGAATATATCTGACTAATAATAATCGTAAAACCTATGTATTGATATCTCTCTGTTAGTGTGTCAAGTGGGTGTAAAGCGGCATAAACACAGCAGTGAAAAGCAGCTAAACCCCATTATAAAAATAAATTACTTTGAAACACCCATGAAACAAAGACAGTGAAAGAGAGAGAAATTCTTACACAATGCGTTCAGGGGCTGTGATGCAACCTGGATTGACCATATCTAGACGCACAGCTGGATGAGACATAAGGGTGGACACTCTTGGGGCTGAGAGGTTTGGTAAGGTTGGGTGAGCAAACGCAGACCCTTTAAAGGAATACTGCGTGGTACCCATCGCATGGGTCCCAAATCTCCAGGTTCAAGGGCATCTTCCTACATCAAAAACATGCATGAGAAACCCAGAAGATGGTACACCGTGTGATGGGGAAAGGTTTCTAAAACGCACCTCATATCTCATCTCCTTGTGCCCGGGTTCGCCATTCCAGCTGCTTTACTAGCAAGCTCCCTACTTGGAGCATCAGCACCTTTAACCTCCTGTTCCATACAGGTTGCAATTTGTCCTGAGGATAAACCGGAAGACGTGGAACCAACGAGAGACTAGCTCTTGGTGTTGGGACAGGCACAGGTCACTCTATTTTCCCATCAGAAAGAAGAATTAACCACAGGCTCAGCCTGCCCCCCGGAACCAGAACAGGGCCTGAAGCCATTCTGCGATTTTGCCGTCAGCTCCCATAAAAACGAGTTGTAAAATGGAGGTTCAGGGCACTGCAATTCACAAACCTGCAGAGTTATAAATGATAACTCTCGTCCACAAATATATTGATGGAAGGCAAAGAAGAGGATTTGAAATCAAGGCAGAATTGCAGGAAACAGATTTCAGGAGGCAGATACGAATCGCCTTTAAAGCACATGAAAAGCGGCAAAACGTTGACAATGATGCCCTTGGCCAAAAAGGGCGTATGCGTTTTTTCCTGAATATATTCAGGAAAAAACGCATACGCCCTTTTTGGCCAACCAAGGAACCTGGAAAAGCAAATCAGCGCTACAAAGAAGTCTCGCTTCCCATCGGTCAAAAGGGCCATGCTGAAAAAAGTGTCAAAACCAGAAATGCAGGACAGGCCATGGAGAAATGGGAGCCTTGCTACACTGATGGGCGGGATGTAAATTGCCAAGAGCCACTCTGGAGAAGTGTCCGGTGAGTCCTGAAACATCTGAAAAACACAGCTTAGAGAGCATAGGGCACTTCCACTCATGGGGGTATAAATTGGGAAAATTAAAAATCAGCAAGACACAAGCACCCCAAAGTTTAGGGCTGCTCTGTTGACCAGGACCTCCACTTCATTCCACCTTAAATATCCCAGGAAAGAGAAAAATGGATAAAGAAGTTGTGGTCCTTATGTACAATGGAATATCACTCAGCCATGAAATCAATGTCGTAAGGTTAGTAGCAGCATGATGAGTGGATTTAGGTACGACGATTCTAAGTGAAATAAGTCACACAGAAAAGGACACTTCTCATAAGGTATCACTGATAGAGGGAATGTAAAAACCGTTACACTTGAACTGAATTACAAAACAGAACAGAGTCACACATGCAGAAAACACACTATGGCTGCTTAACGGGAAAGGTGAGGTGGGGTGATACATAAAACAAGGGTATCAAATTAGCTCAGATACCGTTCCATAAACCCAATATGTAATAGACAAGACCTACTCCTTGCTCAGAGAACTGGACTCAACACACCCTATTCACCGCACAAGAATATATCTGACTAATAATAATCGTAAAACCTATGTATTGATATCTGTCTGTTAGTGTGTCAAGTGGGTGTAAAGCGGCATAAACACAGCAGTGAAAAGCAGCTAAACCCCATTATAAAAATAAATTACTTTGAAACACCCATGAAACAAAGACAGTGAAAGAGAGAGAAATTCTTACACAATGCGTTCAGGGGCTGTGATGCAACCTGGATTGACCATATCTAGACCCACAGCTGGATGAGACATAAGGGTGGACACTCTTGGGGCTGAGAGGTTTGGTGAGGTTGGGTGAGCAAACGCAGACCCTTTAAAGGAATACTGCGTGGTACCCATCGCATGGGTCCCAAATCTCCAGGTTCAAGGGCATCTTCCTACATCAAAAACATGCATGAGAAACCCAGAAGATGGTACACCGTGTGATGGGGAAAGGTTTCTAAAACGCACCTCATTTCTCATCTCCTTGTGCCCGGGTTCGCCATTCCAGCCGCTTTACTAGCAAGCTCCCTACTTGGAGCATCAGCACCTTTAACCTCCTGTTCCATACAGGTTGCAATTTGTCCTGAGGATAAACGGGAAGACGTGGAACCAACGAGAGACTAGCTCTTGGTGTTGAGACAGGCACAGGTCACTCTATTTTCCCATCAGAAAGAAGAATTAACCACAGGCTCAGCCTGCCCCTTGGAACCAGAACAGGGCCTGAAGCCATTCTGCGATTTTGCGGCCAGCTCCCATAAAAACGAGTTGTAAAATGGAGGTTCAGGGCACTGCAATTCACAAACCTGCAGAGTTATAAATGATAACTCTCGTCCACAAATATATTGAGGGAAGGCAAAGAAGAGGATTTGAAATCAAGGCAGAATTGCAGGAAACAGATTTCAGGAGGTAGATACGAATCGCCTTTAAAGCACATGAAAAGCGGCAAAACGTTGACAATGATGCCCTTGGCCAAAAAGGGCGTATGCGTTTTTTCCTGAATATATTCAGGAAAAAACGCATACGCCCTTTTTGGCCAACCAAGCCACCTGGAAAGGCAAATCAGCGCTACAAAGAAGTCTCGCTTCCCATCGGTCAAAAGGCCCATGCTGAAAAAAGTGTCAAAACCAGAAATGCAGGACAGGCCATGGAGAAATGGGAGCCTTGCTACACTGATGGGCGGGATGTAAATTGCCAAGAGCCACTCCGGAGAAGTGTCCGGTGAGTCCTGAAACATCTGAAAAACACAGCTTAGAGAGCATAGGGCACTTCCACTCATGGGGGTATAAATTGGGAAAATTAAAAATCAGCAAGACACAAGCACCCCAAAGTTTAGGGCTGCTCTGTTGACCAGGACCTCCACTTCATTCCACCTTAAATATCCCAGGAAAGAGAAAAATGGATAAAGAAGTTGTGGTCCTTATGTACATTGGAATATCACTCAGCCAGGAAATCAATGTCGTAAGGTTAGTAGCAGCATGATGAGTGGATTTAGGTACGACGATTCTAAGTGAAATAAGTCACACAGAAAAGGACACTTCTCATAAGGTATCACTGATAGAGGGAATGTAAAAACCGTTACACTTGAACTGAATTACAAAACAGAACAGAGTCACACATGCAGAAAACACACTATGGCTGCTTAACGGGAAAGGTGAGGTGGGGTGATACATAAAACAAGGGTATCAAATTAGCTCAGATACCGTTCCATAAACCCAATATGTAATAGACAAGACCTACTCCTTGCTCAGAGAACTGGACTCAACACGCCCTATTCACCGCACAAGAATATATCTGACTAATAATAATCGTAAAACCTATGTATTGATATCTGTCTGTTAGTGTGTCAAGTGGGTGTAAAGCGGCATAAACACAGCAGTGAAAAGCAGCTAAACCCCATTATAAAAATAAATTACTTTGAAACACCCATGAAACAAAGACAGTGAAAGAGAGAGAAATTCTTACACAATGCGTTCAGGGGCTGTGATGCAACCTGGATTGACCATATCTAGACCCACAGCTGGATGAGACATAAGGGTGGACACTCTTGGGGCTGAGAGGTTTGGTGAGGTTGGGTGAGCAAACGCAGACCCTTTAAAGTAATACTGCGTGGTACCCATCGCATGGGTCCCACATCTCCAGGTTCAAGGGCATCTTCCTACATCAAAAACATGCATGAGAAACCCAGAAGATGGTACACCGTGTGATGGGGAAAGGTTTCTAAAACGCACCTCATTTCTCATCTCCTTGTGCCCGGGTTCGCCATTCCAGCTGCTTTACTAGCAAGCTCCCTACTTGGAGCATCAGCACCTTTAACCTCCTGTTCCATACAGGTTGCAATTTGTCCTGAGGATAAACGGGAAGACGTGGAACCAACGAGAGACTAGCTCTTGGTGTTGGGACAGGCACAGGTCACTCTATTTTCCCATCAGAAAGAAGAATTAACCACAGGCTCAGCCTGCCCCCCGGAACCAGAACAGGGCCTGAAGCCATTCTGCGATTTTGCCGTCAGCTCCCATAAAAACGAGTTGTAAAATGGAGGTTCAGGGCACTGCAATTCACAAACCTGCAGAGTTATAAATGATAACTCTCGTCCACAAATATATTGAGGGAAGGCAAAGAAGAGGATTTGAAATCAAGGCAGAATTGCAGGAAACAGATTTCAGGAGGCAGATACGAATCGCCTTTAAAGCACATGAAAAGCGGCAAAACGTTGACAATGATGCCCTTGGCCAAAAAGGGCGTATGCGTTTTTTCCTGAATATATTCAGGAAAAAACGCATACGCCCTTTTTGGTCAACCAAGGAACCTGGAAAAGCAAATCAGCGCTACAAAGAAGTCTCGCTTCCCATCGGTCAAAAGGGCCATGCTGAAAAAAGTGTCAAAACCAGAAATGCAGGACAGGCCATGGAGAAATGGGAGCCTTGCTACACTGATGGGCGGGATGTAAATTGCCAAGAGCCACTCTGGAGAAGTGTCCGGTGAGTCCTGAAACATCTGAAAAACACAGCTTAGAGAGCATAGGGCACTTCCACTCATGGGGGTATAAATTGGGAAAATTAAAAATCAGCAAGACACAAGCACCCCAAAGTTTAGGGCTGCTCTGTTGACCAGGACCTCCACTTCATTCCACCTTAAATATCCCAGGAAAGAGAAAAATGGATAAAGAAGTTGTGGTCCTTATGTACAATGGAATATCACTCAGCCATGAAATCAATGTCGTAAGGTTAGTAGCAGCATGATGAGTGGATTTAGGTACGACGATTCTAAGTGAAATAAGTCACACAGAAAAGGACACTTCTCATAAGGTATCACTGATAGAGGGAATGTAAAAACCGTTACACTTGAACTGAATTACAAAACAGAACAGAGTCACACATGCAGAAAACACACTATGGCTGCTTAACGGGAAAGGTGAGGTGGGGTGATACATAAAACAAGGGTATCAAATTAGCTCAGATACCGTTCCATAAACCCAATATGTAATAGACAAGACCTACTCCTTGCTCAGAGAACTGGACTCAACACACCCTATTCACCGCACAAGAATATATCTGACTAATAATAATCGTAAAACCTATGTATTGATATCTGTCTGTTAGTGTGTCAAGTGGGTGTAAAGCGGCATAAACACAGCAGTGAAAAGCAGCTAAACCCCATTATAAAAATAAATTACTTTGAAACACCCATGAAACAAAGACAGTGAAAGAGAGAGAAATTCTTACACAATGCGTTCAGGGGCTGTGATGCAACCTGGATTGACCATATCTAGACCCACAGCTGGATGAGACATAAGGGTGGACACTCTTGGGGCTGAGAGGTTTGGTGAGGTTGGGTGAGCAAACGCAGACCCTTTAAAGGAATACTGCGTGGTACCCATCGCATGGGTCCCAAATCTCCAGGTTCAAGGGCATCTTCCTACATCAAAAACATGCATGAGAAACCCAGAAGATGGTACACCGTGTGATGGGGAAAGGTTTCTAAAACGCACCTCATTTCGCATCTCCTTGTGCCCGGGTTCGCCATTCCAGCCGCTTTACTAGCAAGCTCCCTACTTGGAGCATCAGCACCTTTAACCTCCTGTTCCATACAGGTTGCAATTTGTCCTGAGGATAAACGGGAAGACGTGGAACCAACGAGAGACTAGCTCTTGGTGTTGAGACAGGCACAGGTCACTCTATTTTCCCATCAGAAAGAAGAATTAACCACAGGCTCAGCCTGCCCCCTGGAACCAGAACAGGGCCTGAAGCCATTCTGCGATTTTGCGGCCAGCTCCCATAAAAACGAGTTGTAAAATGGAGGTTCAGGGCACTGCAATTCACAAACCTGCAGAGTTATAAATGATAACTCTCGTCCACAAATATATTGAGGGAAGGCAAAGAAGAGGATTTGAAATCAAGGCAGAATTGCAGGAAACAGATTTCAGGAGGTAGATACGAATCGCCTTTAAAGCACATGAAAAGCGGCAAAACGTTGACAATGATGCCCTTGGCCAAAAAGGGCGTATGCGTTTTTTCCTGAATATATTCAGGAAAAAACGCATACGCCCTTTTTGGCCAACCAAGCCACCTGGAAAGGCAAATCAGCGCTACAAAGAAGTCTCGCTTCCCATCGGTCAAAAGGCCCATGCTGAAAAAAGTGTCAAAACCAGAAATGCAGGACAGGCCATGGAGAAATGGGAGCCTTGCTACACTGATGGGCGGGATGTAAATTGCCAAGAGCCACTCCGGAGAAGTGTCCGGTGAGTCCTGAAACATCTGAAAAACACAGCTTAGAGAGCATAGGGCACTTCCACTCATGGGGGTATAAATTGGGAAAATTAAAAATCAGCAAGACACAAGCACCCCAAAGTTTAGGGCTGCTCTGTTGACCAGGACCTCCACTTCATTCCACCTTAAATATCCCAGGAAAGAGAAAAATGGATAAAGAAGTTGTGGTCCTTATGTACATTGGAATATCACTCAGCCAGGAAATCAATGTCGTAAGGTTAGTAGCAGCATGATGAGTGGATTTAGGTACGACGATTCTAAGTGAAATAAGTCACACAGAAAAGGACACTTCTCATAAGGTATCACTGATAGAGGGAATGTAAAAACCGTTACACTTGAACTGAATTACAAAACAGAACAGAGTCACACATGCAGAAAACACACTATGGCTGCTTAACGGGAAAGGTGAGGTGGGGTGATACATAAAACAAGGGTATCAAATTAGCTCAGATACCGTTCCATAAACCCAATATGTAATAGACAAGACCTACTCCTTGCTCAGAGAACTGGACTCAACACGCCCTATTCACCGCACAAGAATATATCTGACTAATAATAATCGTAAAACCTATGTATTGATATCTCTCTGTTAGTGTGTCAAGTGGGTGTAAAGCGGCATAAACACAGCAGTGAAAAGCAGCTAAACCCCATTATAAAAATAAATTACTTTGAAACACCCAAGAAACAAAGACAGTGAAAGAGAGAGAAATTCTTACACAATGCGTTCAGGGGCTGTGATGCAACCTGGATTGACCATATCTAGACGCACAGCTGGATGAGACATAAGGGTGGACACTCTTGGGGCTGAAAGGTTTGGTGAGGTTGGGTGAGCAAACGCAGACCCTTTAAAGGAATACTGCGTGGTACCCATCGCATGGGTCCCAAATCTCCAGGTTCAAGGGCATCTTCCTACATCAAAAACATGCATGAGAAACCCAGAAGATGGTACACCGTGTGATGGGGAAAGGTTTCTAAAACGCACCTCATTTCTCAACTCCTTGTGCCCGGGTTCGCCATTCCAGCCGCTTTACTAGCAAGCTCCCTACTTGGAGCATCAGCACCTTTAACCTCCTGTTCCATGCAGGTTGCAATTTGTCCTGAGGATAAACGGGAAGACGTGGAACCAACGAGAGACTAGCTCTTGGTGTTGGGACAGGCACAGGTCACTCTATTTTCCCATCAGAAAGAAGAATTAACCACAGGCTCAGCCTGACCCCCGGAACCAGAACAGGGCCTGAAGCCATTCTGCGATTTTGCGGCCAGCTCCCATAAAAACGAGTTGTAAAATGGAGGTTCAGGGCACTGCAATTCACAAACCTGCAGAGTTATAAATGATAACTCCCGTCCACAAATATATTGAGGGAAGGCAAAGAAGAGGATTTGAAATCAAGGCAGAATTGCAGGAAACAGATTTCAGGAGGTAGATACGAATCGCCTTTAAAGCACATGAAAAGCGGCAAAACGTTGACAATGATGCCCTTGGCCAAAAAGGGCGTATGTGTTTTTTCCTGAATATATTCAGGAAAAAACGCATACGCCCTTTTTGGCCAACCAAGCCACCTGGAAAGGCAAATCAGCGCTACAAAGAAGTCTCGCTTCCCATCGGTCAAAAGGGCCATGCTGAAAAAAGTGTCAAAACCAGAAATGCAGGACAGGCCATGGAGAAATGGGAGCCTTGCTACACTGATGGGCGGGATGTAAATTGCCAAGAGCCACTCCGGAGAAGTGTCCGGTGAGTCCTGAAACATCTGAAAAACACAGCTTAGAGAGCATAGGGCACTTCCACTCATGGGGGTATAAATTGGGAAAATTAAAAATCAGCAAGACACAAGCACCCCAAAGTTTAGGGCTGCTCTGTTGACCAGGACCTCCACTTCATTCCACCTTAAATATCCCAGGAAAGAGAAAAATGGATAAAGAAGTTGTGGTCCTTATGTACAATGGAATATCACTCAGCCAGGAAATCAATGTCGTAAGGTTAGTAGCAGCATGATGAGTGGATTTAGGTACGACGATTCTAAGTGAAATAAGTCACACAGAAAAGGACACTTCTCATAAGGTATCACTGATAGAGGGAATGTAAAAACCGTTACACTTGAACTGAATTACAAAACAGAACAGAGTCACACATGCAGAAAACACACTATGGCTGCTTAACGGGAAAGGTGAGGTGGGGTGATACATAAAACAAGGGTATCAAATTAGCTCAGATACCGTTCCATAAACCCAATATGTAATAGACAAGACCTACTCCTTGCTCAGAGAACTGGACTCAACACACCCTATTCACCGCACAAGAATATATCTGACTAATAATAATCGTAAAACCTATGTATTGATATCTGTCTGTTAGTGTGTCAAGTGGGTGTAAAGCGGCATAAACACAGCAGTGAAAAGCAGCTAAACCCCATTATAAAAATAAATTACTTTGAAACACCCATGAAACAAAGACAGTGAAAGAGAGAGAAATTCTTACACAATGCGTTCAGGGGCTGTGATGCAACCTGGATTGACCATATCTAGACCCACAGCTGGATGAGACATAAGGGTGGACACTCTTGGGGCTGAGAGGTTTGGTGAGGTTGGGTGAGCAAACGCAGACCCTTTAAAGGAATACTGCGTGGTACCCATCGCATGGGTCCCAAATCTCCAGGTTCAAGGGCATCTTCCTACATCAAAAACATGCATGAGAAACCCAGAAGATGGTACACCGTGTGATGGGGAAAGGTTTCTAAAACGCACCTCATTTCTCATCTCCTTGTGCCCGGGTTCGCCATTCCAGCCGCTTTACTAGCAAGCTCCCTACTTGGAGCATCAGCACCTTTAACCTCCTGTTCCATACAGGTTGCAATTTGTCCTGAGGATAAACGGGAAGACGTGGAACCAACGAGAGACTAGCTCTTGGTGTTGAGACAGGCACAGGTCACTCTATTTTCCCATCAGAAAGAAGAATTAACCACAGGCTCAGCCTGCCCCCCGGAACCAGAACAGGGCCTGAAGCCATTCTGCGATTTTGCGGCCAGCTCCCATAAAAACGAGTTGTAAAATGGAGGTTCAGGGCACTGCAATTCACAAACCTGCAGAGTTATAAATGATAACTCTCGTCCACAAATATATTGAGGGAAGGCAAAGAAGAGGATTTGAAATCAAGGCAGAATTGCAGGAAACAGATTTCAGGAGGTAGATACGAATCGCCTTTAAAGCACATGAAAAGCGGCAAAACGTTGACAATGATGCCCTTGGCCAAAAAGGGCGTATGCGTTTTTTCCTGAATATATTCAGGAAAAAACGCATACGCCCTTTTTGGCCAACCAAGCCACCTGGAAAGGCAAATCAGCGCTACAAAGAAGTCTCGCTTCCCATCGGTCAAAAGGCCCATGCTGAAAAAAGTGTCAAAACCAGAAATGCAGGACAGGCCATGGAGAAATGGGAGCCTTGCTACACTGATGGGCGGGATGTAAATTGCCAAGAGCCACTCCGGAGAAGTGTCCGGTGAGTCCTGAAACATCTGAAAAACACAGCTTAGAGAGCATAGGGCACTTCCACTCATGGGGGTATAAATTGGGAAAATTAAAAATCAGCAAGACACAAGCACCCCAAAGTTTAGGGCTGCTCTGTTGACCAGGACCTCCACTTCATTCCACCTTAAATATCCCAGGAAAGAGAAAAATGGATAAAGAAGTTGTGGTCCTTATGTACATTGGAATATCACTCAGCCAGGAAATCAATGTCGTAAGGTTAGTAGCAGCATGATGAGTGGATTTAGGTACGACGATTCTAAGTGAAATAAGTCACACAGAAAAGGACACTTCTCATAAGGTATCACTGATAGAGGGAATGTAAAAACCGTTACACTTGAACTGAATTACAAAACAGAACAGAGTCACACATGCAGAAAACACACTATGGCTGCTTAACGGGAAAGGTGAGGTGGGGTGATACATAAAACAAGGGTATCAAATTAGCTCAGATACCGTTCCATAAACCCAATATGTAATAGACAAGACCTACTCCTTGCTCAGAGAACTGGACTCAACACGCCCTATTCACCGCACAAGAATATATCTGACTAATAATAATCGTAAAACCTATGTATTGATATCTCTCTGTTAGTGTGTCAAGTGGGTGTAAAGCGGCATAAACACAGCAGTGAAAAGCAGCTAAACCCCATTATAAAAATAAATTACTTTGAAACACCCAAGAAACAAAGACAGTGAAAGAGAGAGAAATTCTTACACAATGCGTTCAGGGGCTGTGATGCAACCTGGATTGACCATATCTAGACGCACAGCTGGATGAGACATAAGGGTGGACACTCTTGGGGCTGAAAGGTTTGGTGAGGTTGGGTGAGCAAACGCAGACCCTTTAAAGGAATACTGCGTGGTACCCATCGCATGGGTCCCAAATCTCCAGGTTCAAGGGCATCTTCCTACATCAAAAACATGCATGAGAAACCCAGAAGATGGTACACCGTGTGATGGGGAAAGGTTTCTAAAACGCACCTCATTTCTCAACTCCTTGTGCCCGGGTTCGCCATTCCAGCCGCTTTACTAGCAAGCTCCCTACTTGGAGCATCAGCACCTTTAACCTCCTGTTCCATGCAGGTTGCAATTTGTCCTGAGGATAAACGGGAAGACGTGGAACCAACGAGAGACTAGCTCTTGGTGTTGGGACAGGCACAGGTCACTCTATTTTCCCATCAGAAAGAAGAATTAACCACAGGCTCAGCCTGACCCCCGGAACCAGAACAGGGCCTGAAGCCATTCTGCGATTTTGCGGCCAGCTCCCATAAAAACGAGTTGTAAAATGGAGGTTCAGGGCACTGCAATTCACAAACCTGCAGAGTTATAAATGATAACTCCCGTCCACAAATATATTGAGGGAAGGCAAAGAAGAGGATTTGAAATCAAGGCAGAATTGCAGGAAACAGATTTCAGGAGGTAGATACGAATCGCCTTTAAAGCACATGAAAAGCGGCAAAACGTTGACAATGATGCCCTTGGCCAAAAAGGGCGTATGTGTTTTTTCCTGAATATATTCAGGAAAAAACGCATACGCCCTTTTTGGCCAACCAAGCCACCTGGAAAGGCAAATCAGCGCTACAAAGAAGTCTCGCTTCCCATCGGTCAAAAGGGCCATGCTGAAAAAAGTGTCAAAACCAGAAATGCAGGACAGGCCATGGAGAAATGGGAGCCTTGCTACACTGATGGGCGGGATGTAAATTGCCAAGAGCCACTCCGGAGAAGTGTCCGGTGAGTCCTGAAACATCTGAAAAACACAGCTTAGAGAGCATAGGGCACTTCCACTCATGGGGGTATAAATTGGGAAAATTAAAAATCAGCAAGACACAAGCACCCCAAAGTTTAGGGCTGCTCTGTTGACCAGGACCTCCACTTCATTCCACCTTAAATATCCCAGGAAAGAGAAAAATGGATAAAGAAGTTGTGGTCCTTATGTACAATGGAATATCACTCAGCCAGGAAATCAATGTCGTAAGGTTAGTAGCAGCATGATGAGTGGATTTAGGTACGACGATTCTAAGTGAAATAAGTCACACAGAAAAGGACACTTCTCATAAGGTATCACTGATAGAGGGAATGTAAAAACCGTTACACTTGAACTGAATTACAAAACAGAACAGAGTCACACATGCAGAAAACACACTATGGCTGCTTAACGGGAAAGGTGAGGTGGGGTGATACATAAAACAAGGGTATCAAATTAGCTCAGATACCGTTCCATAAACCCAATATGTAATAGACAAGACCTACTCCTTGCTCAGAGAACTGGACTCAACACACCCTATTCACCGCACAAGAATATATCTGACTAATAATAATCGTAAAACCTATGTATTGATATCTGTCTGTTAGTGTGTCAAGTGGGTGTAAAGCGGCATAAACACAGCAGTGAAAAGCAGCTAAACCCCATTATAAAAATAAATTACTTTGAAACACCCATGAAACAAAGACAGTGAAAGAGAGAGAAATTCTTACACAATGCGTTCAGGGGCTGTGATGCAACCTGGATTGACCATATCTAGACCCACAGCTGGATGAGACATAAGGGTGGACACTCTTGGGGCTGAGAGGTTTGGTGAGGTTGGGTGAGCAAACGCAGACCCTTTAAAGGAATACTGCGTGGTACCCATCGCATGGGTCCCAAATCTCCAGGTTCAAGGGCATCTTCCTACATCAAAAACATGCATGAGAAACCCAGAAGATGGTACACCGTGTGATGGGGAAAGGTTTCTAAAACGCACCTCATTTCTCATCTCCTTGTGCCCGGGTTCGCCATTCCAGCCGCTTTACTAGCAAGCTCCCTACTTGGAGCATCAGCACCTTTAACCTCCTGTTCCATACAGGTTGCAATTTGTCCTGAGGATAAACGGGAAGACGTGGAACCAACGAGAGACTAGCTCTTGGTGTTGAGACAGGCACAGGTCACTCTATTTTCCCATCAGAAAGAAGAATTAACCACAGGCTCAGCCTGCCCCCTGGAACCAGAACAGGGCCTGAAGCCATTCTGCGATTTTGCGGCCAGCTCCCATAAAAACGAGTTGTAAAATGGAGGTTCAGGGCACTGCAATTCACAAACCTGCAGAGTTATAAATGATAACTCTCGTCCACAAATATATTGAGGGAAGGCAAAGAAGAGGATTTGAAATCAAGGCAGAATTGCAGGAAACAGATTTCAGGAGGTAGATACGAATCGCCTTTAAAGCACATGAAAAGCGGCAAAACGTTGACAATGATGCCCTTGGCCAAAAAGGGCGTATGCGTTTTTTCCTGAATATATTCAGGAAAAAACGCATACGCCCTTTTTGGCCAACCAAGCCACCTGGAAAGGCAAATCAGCGCTACAAAGAAGTCTCGCTTCCCATCGGTCAAAAGGCCCATGCTGAAAAAAGTGTCAAAACCAGAAATGCAGGACAGGCCATGGAGAAATGGGAGCCTTGCTACACTGATGGGCGGGATGTAAATTGCCAAGAGCCACTCCGGAGAAGTGTCCGGTGAGTCCTGAAACATCTGAAAAACACAGCTTAGAGAGCATAGGGCACTTCCACTCATGGGGGTATAAATTGGGAAAATTAAAAATCAGCAAGACACAAGCACCCCAAAGTTTAGGGCTGCTCTGTTGACCAGGACCTCCACTTCATTCCACCTTAAATATCCCAGGAAAGAGAAAAATGGATAAAGAAGTTGTGGTCCTTATGTACATTGGAATATCACTCAGCCAGGAAATCAATGTCGTAAGGTTAGTAGCAGCATGATGAGTGGATTTAGGTACGACGATTCTAAGTGAAATAAGTCACACAGAAAAGGACACTTCTCATAAGGTATCACTGATAGAGGGAATGTAAAAACCGTTACACTTGAACTGAATTACAAAACAGAACAGAGTCACACATGCAGAAAACACACTATGGCTGCTTAACGGGAAAGGTGAGGTGGGGTGATACATAAAACAAGGGTATCAAATTAGCTCAGATACCGTTCCATAAACCCAATATGTAATAGACAAGACCTACTCCTTGCTCAGAGAACTGGACTCAACATGCCCTATTCACCGCACAAGAATATATCTGACTAATAATAATCGTAAAACCTATGTATTGATATCTCTCTGTTAGTGTGTCAAGTGGGTGTAAAGCGGCATAAACACAGCAGTGAAAAGCAGCTAAACCCCATTATAAAAATAAATTACTTTGAAACACCCAAGAAACAAAGACAGTGAAAGAGAGAGAAATTCTTACACAATGCGTTCAGGGGCTGTGATGCAACCTGGATTGACCATATCTAGACGCACAGCTGGATGAGACATAAGGGTGGACACTCTTGGGGCTGAAAGGTTTGGTGAGGTTGGGTGAGCAAACGCAGACCCTTTAAAGGAATACTGCGTGGTACCCATCGCATGGGTCCCAAATCTCCAGGTTCAAGGGCATCTTCCTACATCAAAAACATGCATGAGAAACCCAGAAGATGGTACACCGTGTGATGGGGAAAGGTTTCTAAAACGCACCTCATTTCTCAACTCCTTGTGCCCGGGTTCGCCATTCCAGCCGCTTTACTAGCAAGCTCCCTACTTGGAGCATCAGCACCTTTAACCTCCTGTTCCATGCAGGTTGCAATTTGTCCTGAGGATAAACGGGAAGACGTGGAACCAACGAGAGACTAGCTCTTGGTGTTGGGACAGGCACAGGTCACTCTATTTTCCCATCAGAAAGAAGAATTAACCACAGGCTCAGCCTGACCCCCGGAACCAGAACAGGGCCTGAAGCCATTCTGCGATTTTGCGGCCAGCTCCCATAAAAACGAGTTGTAAAATGGAGGTTCAGGGCACTGCAATTCACAAACCTGCAGAGTTATAAATGATAACTCCCGTCCACAAATATATTGAGGGAAGGCAAAGAAGAGGATTTGAAATCAAGGCAGAATTGCAGGAAACAGATTTCAGGAGGTAGATACGAATCGCCTTTAAAGCACATGAAAAGCGGCAAAACGTTGACAATGATGCCCTTGGCCAAAAAGGGCGTATGTGTTTTTTCCTGAATATATTCAGGAAAAAACGCATACGCCCTTTTTGGCCAACCAAGCCACCTGGAAAGGCAAATCAGCGCTACAAAGAAGTCTCGCTTCCCATCGGTCAAAAGGGCCATGCTGAAAAAAGTGTCAAAACCAGAAATGCAGGACAGGCCATGGAGAAATGGGAGCCTTGCTACACTGATGGGCGGGATGTAAATTGCCAAGAGCCACTCCGGAGAAGTGTCCGGTGAGTCCTGAAACATCTGAAAAACACAGCTTAGAGAGCATAGGGCACTTCCACTCATGGGGGTATAAATTGGGAAAATTAAAAATCAGCAAGACACAAGCACCCCAAAGTTTAGGGCTGCTCTGTTGACCAGGACCTCCACTTCATTCCACCTTAAATATCCCAGGAAAGAGAAAAATGGATAAAGAAGTTGTGGTCCTTATGTACATTGGAATATCACTCAGCCAGGAAATCAATGTCGTAAGGTTAGTAGCAGCATGATGAGTGGATTTAGGTACGACGATTCTAAGTGAAATAAGTCACACAGAAAAGGACACTTCTCATAAGGTATCACTGATAGAGGGAATGTAAAAACCGTTACACTTGAACTGAATTACAAAACAGAACAGAGTCACACATGCAGAAAACACACTATGGCTGCTTAACGGGAAAGGTGAGGTGGGGTGATACATAAAACAAGGGTATCAAATTAGCTCAGATACCGTTCCATAAACCCAATATGTAATAGACAAGACCTACTCCTTGCTCAGAGAACTGGACTCAACACGCCCTATTCACCGCACAAGAATATATCTGACTAATAATAATCGTAAAACCTATGTATTGATATCTCTCTGTTAGTGTGTCAAGTGGGTGTAAAGCGGCATAAACACAGCAGTGAAAAGCAGCTAAACCCCATTATAAAAATAAATTACTTTGAAACACCCAAGAAACAAAGACAGTGAAAGAGAGAGAAATTCTTACACAATGCGTTCAGGGGCTGTGATGCAACCTGGATTGACCATATCTAGACGCACAGCTGGATGAGACATAAGGGTGGACACTCTTGGGGCTGAAAGGTTTGGTGAGGTTGGGTGAGCAAACGCAGACCCTTTAAAGGAATACTGCGTGGTACCCATCGCATGGGTCCCAAATCTCCAGGTTCAAGGGCATCTTCCTACATCAAAAACATGCATGAGAAACCCAGAAGATGGTACACCGTGTGATGGGGAAAGGTTTCTAAAACGCACCTCATTTCTCAACTCCTTGTGCCCGGGTTCGCCATTCCAGCCGCTTTACTAGCAAGCTCCCTACTTGGAGCATCAGCACCTTTAACCTCCTGTTCCATGCAGGTTGCAATTTGTCCTGAGGATAAACGGGAAGACGTGGAACCAACGAGAGACTAGCTCTTGGTGTTGGGACAGGCACAGGTCACTCTATTTTCCCATCAGAAAGAAGAATTAACCACAGGCTCAGCCTGACCCCCGGAACCAGAACAGGGCCTGAAGCCATTCTGCGATTTTGCGGCCAGCTCCCATAAAAACGAATTGTAAAATGGAGGTTCAGGGCACTGCAATTCACAAACCTGCAGAGTTATAAATGATAACTCCCGTCCACAAATATATTGAGGGAAGGCAAAGAAGAGGATTTGAAATCAAGGCAGAATTGCAGGAAACAGATTTCAGGAGGTAGATACGAATCGCCTTTAAAGCACATGAAAAGCGGCAAAACGTTGACAATGATGCCCTTGGCCAAAAAGGGCGTATGTGTTTTTTCCTGAATATATTCAGGAAAAAACGCATACGCCCTTTTTGGCCAACCAAGCCACCTGGAAAGGCAAATCAGCGCTACAAAGAAGTCTCGCTTCCCATCGGTCAAAAGGGCCATGCTGAAAAAAGTGTCAAAACCAGAAATGCAGGACAGGCCATGGAGAAATGGGAGCCTTGCTACACTGATGGGCGGGATGTAAATTGCCAAGAGCCACTCCGGAGAAGTGTCCGGTGAGTCCTGAAACATCTGAAAAACACAGCTTAGAGAGCATAGGGCACTTCCACTCATGGGGGTATAAATTGGGAAAATTAAAAATCAGCAAGACACAAGCACCCCAAAGTTTAGGGCTGCTCTGTTGACCAGGACCTCCACTTCATTCCACCTTAAATATCCCAGGAAAGAGAAAAATGGATAAAGAAGTTGTGGTCCTTATGTACAATGGAATATCACTCAGCCAGGAAATCAATGTCGTAAGGTTAGTAGCAGCATGATGAGTGGATTTAGGTACGACGATTCTAAGTGAAATAAGTCACACAGAAAAGGACACTTCTCATAAGGTATCACTGATAGAGGGAATGTCAAAACCGTTACACTTGAACTGAATTACAAAACAGAACAGAGTCACACATGCAGAAAACACACTATGGCTGCTTAACGGGAAAGGTGAGGTGGGGTGATACATAAAACAAGGGTATCAAATTAGCTCAGATACCGTTCCATAAACCCAATATGTAATAGACAAGACCTACTCCTTGCTCAGAGAACTGGACTCAACACACCCTATTCACCGCACAAGAATATATCTGACTAATAATAATCGTAAAACCTATGTATTGATATCTGTCTGTTAGTGTGTCAAGTGGGTGTAAAGCGGCATAAACACAGCAGTGAAAAGCAGCTAAACCCCATTATAAAAATAAATTACTTTGAAACACCCATGAAACAAAGACAGTGAAAGAGAGAGAAATTCTTACACAATGCGTTCAGGGGCTGTGATGCAACCTGGATTGACCATATCTAGACCCACAGCTGGATGAGACATAAGGGTGGACACTCTTGGGGCTGAGAGGTTTGGTGAGGTTGGGTGAGCAAACGCAGACCCTTTAAAGGAATACTGCGTGGTACCCATCGCATGGGTCCCAAATCTCCAGGTTCAAGGGCATCTTCCTACATCAAAAACATGCATGAGAAACCCAGAAGATGGTACACCGTGTGATGGGGAAAGGTTTCTAAAACGCACCTCATTTCTCATCTCCTTGTGCCCGGGTTCGCCATTCCAGCCGCTTTACTAGCAAGCTCCCTACTTGGAGCATCAGCACCTTTAACCTCCTGTTCCATACAGGTTGCAATTTGTCCTGAGGATAAACGGGAAGACGTGGAACCAACGAGAGACTAGCTCTTGGTGTTGAGACAGGCACAGGTCACTCTATTTTCCCATCAGAAAGAAGAATTAACCACAGGCTCAGCCTGCCCCCTGGAACCAGAACAGGGCCTGAAGCCATTCTGCGATTTTGCGGCCAGCTCCCATAAAAACGAGTTGTAAAATGGAGGTTCAGGGCACTGCAATTCACAAACCTGCAGAGTTATAAATGATAACTCTCGTCCACAAATATATTGAGGGAAGGCAAAGAAGAGGATTTGAAATCAAGGCAGAATTGCAGGAAACAGATTTCAGGAGGTAGATACGAATCGCCTTTAAAGCACATGAAAAGCGGCAAAACGTTGACAATGATGCCCTTGGCCAAAAAGGGCGTATGCGTTTTTTCCTGAATATATTCAGGAAAAAACGCATACGCCCTTTTTGGCCAACCAAGCCACCTGGAAAGGCAAATCAGCGCTACAAAGAAGTCTCGCTTCCCATCGGTCAAAAGGCCCATGCTGAAAAAAGTGTCAAAACCAGAAATGCAGGACAGGCCATGGAGAAATGGGAGCCTTGCTACACTGATGGGCGGGATGTAAATTGCCAAGAGCCACTCCGGAGAAGTGTCCGGTGAGTCCTGAAACATCTGAAAAACACAGCTTAGAGAGCATAGGGCACTTCCACTCATGGGGGTATAAATTGGGAAAATTAAAAATCAGCAAGACACAAGCACCCCAAAGTTTAGGGCTGCTCTGTTGACCAGGACCTCCACTTCATTCCACCTTAAATATCCCAGGAAACAGAAAAATGGATAAAGAAGTTGTGGTCCTTATGTACATTGGAATATCACTCAGCCAGGAAATCAATGTCGTAAGGTTAGTAGCAGCATGATGAGTGGATTTAGGTACGACGATTCTAAGTGAAATAAGTCACACAGAAAAGGACACTTCTCATAAGGTATCACTGATAGAGGGAATGTAAAAACCGTTACACTTGAACTGAATTACAAAACAGAACAGAGTCACACATGCAGAAAACACACTATGGCTGCTTAACGGGAAAGGTGAGGTGGGGTGATACATAAAACAAGGGTATCAAATTAGCTCAGATACCGTTCCATAAACCCAATATGTAATAGACAAGACCTACTCCTTGCTCAGAGAACTGGACTCAACACGCCCTATTCACCGCACAAGAATATATCTGACTAATAATAATCGTAAAACCTATGTATTGATATCTCTCTGTTAGTGTGTCAAGTGGGTGTAAAGCGGCATAAACACAGCAGTGAAAAGCAGCTAAACCCCATTATAAAAATAAATTACTTTGAAACACCCATGAAACAAAGACAGTGAAAGAGAGAGAAATTCTTACACAATGCGTTCAGGGGCTGTGATGCAACCTGGATTGACCATATCTAGACGCACAGCTGGATGAGACATAAGGGTGGACACTCTTGGGGCTGAGAGGTTTGGTGAGGTTGGGTGAGCAAACGCAGACCCTTTAAAGGAATACTGCGTGGTACCCATCGCATGGGTCCCAAATCTCCAGGTTCAAGGGCATCTTCCTACATCAAAAACATGCATGAGAAACCCAGAAGATGGTACACCGTGTGATGGGGAAAGGTTTCTAAAACGCACCTCATTTCTCAACTCCTTGTGCCCGGGTTCGCCATTCCAGCCGCTTTACTAGCAAGCTCCCTACTTGGAGCATCAGCACCTTTAACCTCCTGTTCCATGCAGGTTGCAATTTGTCCTGAGGATAAACGGGAAGACGTGGAACCAACGAGAGACTAGCTCTTGGTGTTGGGACAGGCACAGGTCACTCTATTTTCCCATCAGAAAGAAGAATTAACCACAGGCTCAGCCTGACCCCCGGAACCAGAACAGGGCCTGAAGCCATTCTGCGATTTTGCGGCCAGCTCCCATAAAAACGAGTTGTAAAATGGAGGTTCAGGGCACTGCAATTCACAAACCTGCAGAGTTATTAATGATAACTCTCGTCCACAAATATATTGAGGGAAGGCAAAGAAGAGGATTTGAAATCAAGGCAGAATTGCAGGAAACAGATTTGAGGAGGTAGATACGAATCGCCTTTAAAGCACATGAAAAGCGGCAAAACGTTGACAATGATGCCCTTGGCCAAAAAGGGCGTATGCGTTTTTTCCTGAATATATTCAGGAAAAAACGCATACGCCCTTTTTGAGCAACCAAGCAACCTGGAAAGGCAAATCAGCGCTACAAAGAAGTCTTGCTTCCCATCGGTCAAAAGGGCCATGCTGAAAAAAGTGTCAAAACCAGAAATGCAGGACAGGCCATGGAGAAATGGGAGCCTTGCTACACTGATGGGCGGGATGTAAATTGCCAAGAGCCACTCCGGAGAAGTGTCCGGTGAGTCCTGAAACATCTGAAAAACACAGCTTAGAGAGCATAGGGCACTTCCACTCATGGGGGTATAAATTGGGAAAATTAAAAATCAGCAAGACACAAGCACCCCAAAGTTTAGGGCTGCTCTGTTGACCAGGACCTCCACTTCATTCCACCTTAAATATCCCAGGAAAGAGAAAAATGGATAAAGAAGTTGTGGTCCTTATGTACAATGGAATATCACTCAGCCAGGAAATCAATGTCGTAAGGTTAGTAGCAGCATGATGAGTGGATTTAGGTACGACGATTCTAAGTGAAATAAGTCACACAGAAAAGGACACTTCTCATAAGGTATCACTGATAGAGGGAATGTAAAAACCGTTACACTTGAACTGAATTACAAAACAGAACAGAGTCACACATGCAGAAAACACACTATGGCTGCTTAACGGGAAAGGTGAGGTGGGGTGATACATAAAACAAGGGTAGAAAATTAGCTCAGATACCTTTCCATAAACCCAATATGTAATAGACAAGACCTACTCCTTGCTCAGAGAACTGGACTCAACATGCCCTATTCACCGCACAAGAATATATCTGACTAATAATAATCGTAAAACCTATGTATTGATATCTCTCTGTTAGTGTGTCAAGTGGGTGTAAAGCGGCATAAACACAGCAGTGAAAAGCAGCTAAACCCCATTATAAAAATAAATTACTTTGAAACACCCATGAAACAAAGACAGTGAAAGAGAGAGAAATTCTTACACAATGCGTTCAGGGGCTGTGATGCAACCTGGATTGACCATATCTAGACCCACAGCTGGATGAGACATAAGGGTGGACACTCTTGGGGCTGAGAGGTTTGGTGAGGTTGGGTGAGCAAACGCAGACCCTTTAAAGGAATACTGCGTGGTACCCATCGCATGGGTCCCAAATCTCCAGGTTCAAGGGCATCTTCCTACATCAAAAACATGCATGAGAAACCCAGAAGATGGTACACCGTGTGATGGGGAAAGGTTTCTAAAACGCACCTCATTTCTCATCTCCTTGTGCCCGGGTTCGCCATTCCAGCCGCTTTACTAGCAAGCTCCCTACTTGGAGCATCAGCACCTTTAACCTCCTGTTCCATACAGGTTGCAATTTGTCCTGAGGATAAACGGGAAGACGTGGAACCAACGAGAGACTAGCTCTTGGTGTTGAGACAGGCACAGGTCACTCTATTTTCCCATCAGAAAGAAGAATTAACCACAGGCTCAGCCTGCCCCCCGGAACCAGAACAGGGCCTGAAGCCATTCTGCGATTTTGCGGCCAGCTCCCATAAAAACGAGTTGTAAAATGGAGGTTCAGGGCACTGCAATTCACAAACCTGCAGAGTTATAAATGATAACTGTCGTCCACAAATATATTGAGGGAAGGCAAAGAAGAGGATTTGAAATCAAGGCAGAATTGCAGGAAACAGATTTCAGGAGGTAGAAACGAATCGCCTTTAAAGCACATGAAAAGCGGCAAAACGTTGACAATGATGCCCTTGGCCAAAAAGGGCGTATGCGTTTTTTCCTGAATATATTCAGGAAAAAACGCATACGCCCTTTTTGGCCAACCAAGCAACCTGGAAAGGCAAATCAGCGCTACAAACAAGTCTCGCTTCCCATCGGTCAAAAGGGCCATGCTGAAAAAAGTGTCAAAACCAGAAATGCAGGACAGGCCATGGAGAAATGGGAGCCTTGCTACACTGATGGGCGGGATGTAAATTGCCAAGAGCCACTCCGGAGAAGTGTCCGGTGAGTCCTGAAACATCTGAAAAACACAGCTTAGAGAGCATAGGGCACTTCCACTCATGGGGGTATAAATTGGGAAAATTAAAAATCAGCAAGACACAAGCACCCCAAAGTTGAGGGCTGCTCTGTTGACCAGGACCTCCATTTCATTCCACCTTAAATATCCCAGGAAAGAGAAAAATGGATAAAGAAGTTGTGGTCCTTATGTACAATGGAATATCACTCAGCCATGAAATCAATGTCGTAAGGTTAGTAGCAGCATGATGAGTGGATTTAGGTACGACGATTCTAAGTGAAATAAGTCACACAGAAAAGGACACTTCTCATAAGGTATCACTGATAGAGGGAATGTAAAAACCGTTACACTTGAACTGAATTACAAAACAGAACAGAGTCACACATGCAGAAAACACACTATGGCTGCTTAACGGGAAAGGTGAGGTGGGGTGATACATAAAACAAGGGTATCAAATTAGCTCAGATACCGTTCCATAAACCCAATATGTAATAGACAAGACCTACTCCTTGCTCAGAGAACTGGACTCAACACGCCCTATTCACCACACTAGAATATATCTGACTAATAATAATCGTAAAACCTATGTATTGATATCTCTCTGTTAGTGTGTCAAGTGGGTGTAAAGCGGCATAAACACAGCAGTGAAAAGCAGCTAAACCCCATTATAAAAATAAATTACTTTGAAACACCCATGAAACAAAGACAGTGAAAGAGAGAGAAATTCTTACACAATGCGTTCAGGGGCTGTGATGCAACCTGGATTGACCATATCTAGACGCACAGCTGGATGAGACATAAGGGTGGACACTCTTGGGGCTGAGAGGTTTGGTGAGGTTGGGTGAGCAAACGCAGACCCTTTAAAGGAATACTGCGTGGTACCCATCGCATGGGTCCCAAATCTCCAGGTTCAAGGGCATTTTCCTACATCAAAATCATACATGAGAAACCCAGAAGATGGTACACCGTGTGATGGGGAAAGGTTTCTAAAACGCACCTCATTTCTCATCTCCTTGTGCCCGGGTTCGCCATTCCAGCCGCTTTACTAGCAAGCTCCCTACTTGGAGCATCAGCACTTTTAACCTCCTGTTCCATACAGGTTGCAATTTGTCCTGAGGATAAACGGGAAGATGTGGAACCAACGAGAGACTAGTTCTTGGTGTTGGGACAGGCACAGGTCACTCTATTTTCCCATCAGAAAGAAGAATTAACCACAGGCTCAGCCTGCCCCCCGGAACCAGAACAGGGCCTGAAGCCATTCTGCGATTTTGCGGCCAGCTCCCATAAAAACGAGTTGTAAAATGGAGGTTCAGGGCACTGCAATTCACAAACCTGCAGAGTTATTAATGATAACTCTCGTCCACAAATATATTGAGGGAAGGCAAAGAAGAGGATTTGAAATCAAGGCAGAATTGCAGGAAACAGATTTCAGGAGGTAGATACGAATCGCCTTTAAAGCACATGAGAAGCGGCAAAACGTTGACAATGATGCCCTTGGCCAAAAAGGGCGTATGCGTTTTTTCCTGAATATATTCAGGAAAAAACGCATACGCCCTTTTTGGCCAACCAAGCAACCTGGAAAGGCAAATCAGCGCTACAAAGAAGTCTCGCTTCCCATCGGTCAAAAGGGCCATGCTGAAAAATGTGTCAAAACCAGAAATGCAGGACAGGCCATGGAGAAATGGGAGCCTTGCTACACTGATGGGCGGGATGTAAATTGCCAAGAGCCACTCCGGAGAACTGTCCGGTGAGTCCTGAAATATCTGAAAAACACAGCTTAGAGAGCATAGGGCACTTCCACTCATGGGGGTATAAATTGGGAAAATTAAAAATCAGCAAGACACAAGCACCCCAAAGTTTAGGGCTGCTCTGTTGACCAGGACCTCCACTTCATTCCACCTTAAATATGCCAGGAAAGAGAAAAATGGATAAAGAAGTTGTGGTCCTTATGTACAATGGAATATCACTCAGCCATGAAATCAATGTCGTAAGGTTAGTAGCAGCATGATGAGTGGATTTAGGTACGACGATTCTAAGTGAAATAAGTCACACAGAAAAGGACACTTCTCATAAGGTATCACTGATAGAGGGAATGTAAAAACCGTTACACTTGAACTGAATTACAAAACAGAACAGAGTCACACATGCAGAAAACACACTATGGCTGCTTAACGGGAAAGGTGAGGTGGGGTGATACATAAAACAAGGGTATCAAATTAGCTCAGATACCGTTCCATAAACCCAATATGTAATAGACAAGACCTACTCCTTGCTCAGAGAACTGGACTCAACACGCCCTATTCACCACACTAGAATATATCTGACTAATAATAATCGTAAAACCTATGTATTGATATCTCTCTGTTAGTGTGTCAAGTGGGTGTAAAGCGGCATAAACACAGCAGTGAAAAGCAGCTAAACCCCATTATAAAAATAAATTACTTTGAAACACCCATGAAACAAAGACAGTGAAAGAGAGAGAAATTCTTACACAATGAGTTCAGGGGCTGTGATGCAACCTGGATTGACCATATCTAGACGCACAGCTGGATGAGACATAAGGGTGGACACTCTTGGGGCTGAGAGGTTTGGTGAGGTTGGGTGAGCAAACGCAGACCCTTTAAAGTAATACTGCGTGGTACCCATCGCATGGGTCCCAAATCTCCAGGTTCAAGGGCATCTTCCTACATCAAAAACATGCATGAGAAACCCAGAAGATGGTACACCGTGTGATGGGGAAAGGTTTCTAAAACGCACCTCATTTCTCATCTCCTTGTGCCCGGGTTCGCCATTCCAGCCGCTTTACTAGCAAGCTCCCTACTTGGAGCATCAGCACCTTTAACCTCCTCTTCCGTACAGGTTGCAATTTGTCCTGAGGATAAACGGGAAGACGTGGAACCAACGAGAGACTAGCTCTTGGTGTTGGGACAGGCACAGGTCACTCTATTTTGCCATCAGAAAGAAGAATTAACCACAGGCTCAGCCTGCCCCCCGGAACCAGAACAGGGCCTGAAGCCATTCTGCGATTTTGCGGCCAGCTCCCATAAAAACGAGTTGTAAAATGGAGGTTCAGGGCACTGCAATTCACAAACCTGCAGAGTTATAAATGATAACTCTCTTCCACAAATATATTGAGGGAAGGCAAAGAAGAGGATTTGAAATCAAGGCAGAATTGCAGGAAACAGATTTCAGGAGGTAGATACGAATCGCCTTTAAAGCACATGACAAGCGGCAAAACGTTGACAATGATGCCCTTGGCCAAAAAGGGCGTATGCGTTTTTTCCTGAATATATTCAGGAAAAAACGCATACGCCCTTTTTGGCCAACCAAGCAACCTGGAAAGGCAAATCAGCGCTACAAAGAAGTCTCGCTTCCCATCGGTCAAAAGGGCCATGCTGAAAAAAGTGTCAAAACCAGAAATGCAAGACAGGCCATGGAGAAATGGGAGCCTTGCTACACTGATGGGTGGGATGTAAATTGCCAAGAGCGACTCTGGAGAAGTGTCCGGTGAGTCCTGAAACATCTGAAAAACACAGCTTAGAGAGCATAGGGCACTTCCACTCATGGGGGTATAAATTGGGAAAATTAAAAATCAGCAAGACACAAGCACCCCAAAGTTTAGGGCTGCTCTGTTGACCAGGACCTCCACTTCATTCCACCTTCAATATCCCAGGAAAGAGAAAAATGGATAAAGAAGTTGTGGTCCTTATGTACAATGGAATATCACTCAGCCATGAAATCAATGTCGTAAGGTTAGTAGCAGCATGATGAGTGGATTTAGGTACGACGATTCTAAGTGAAATAAGTCACACAGAAAAGGACACTTCTCATAAGGTATCACTGATAGGGGGAATGTAAAAACCGTTACACTTGAACTGAATTACAAAACAGAACAGAGTCACACATGCAGAAAACACACTATGGCTGCTTAACGGGAAAGGTGAGGTGGGGTGATACATAAAACAAGGGTATCAAATTAGCTCAGATATCGTTCCATAAACCCAATATGTAATAGACAAGACCTACTCCTTGCTCAGAGAACTGGACTCAACACGCCCTATTCACCGCACAAGAATATATCTGACTAATAATAATCGTAAAACCTATGTATTGATATCTCTCTGTTAGTGTGTCAAGTGGGTATAAAGCGGCATAAACACAGCAGTGAAAAGCAGCTAAACCCCATTAAAAAATAAATTACTTTGAAACACCCATGAAACAAAGACAGTGAAAGAGAGAGAAATTCTTACACAATGCGTTCAGGGGCTGTGATGCAACCTGGATTGACCATATCTAGACCCACAGCTGGATGAGACATAAGGGTGGACACTCTTGGGGCTGAGAGGTTTGGTGAGGTTGGGTGAGCAAACGCAGACCCTTTAAAGTAATACTGCGTGGTAACCATCGCATGGGTCCCAAATCTCCAGGTTCAAGGGCATCTTCCTACATCAAAAACATGCATGCGAAACCCAGAAGATGGTACACCGTGTGATGGGGAAAGGTTTCTAAAACGCACCTCATTTCTCATCTCCTTGTGCCCGGGTTCGCCATTCCAGCCGCTTTACTAGCAAGCTCCCTACTTGGAGCATCAGCACCTTTAACCTCATGTTCCATACAGGTTGCAATTTGTCCTGAGGATAAACGGGAAGACGTGGAACCAACGAGAGACTAGCTCTTGGTGTTGGGACAGGCACAGGTCACTCTATTTTCCCATCAGAAAGAAGAATTAACCACAGGCTCAGCCTGGCCCCCGGAACCAGAACAGGGCCTGAAGCCATTCTGCGATTTTGCGGCCAGCTCCCATAAAAACGAGTTGTAAAATGGAGGTTCAGGGCACTGCAATTCACAAACCTGCAGAGTTATTAATGATAACTCTCGTCCACAAATATATTGAGGGAAGGCAAAGAAACGGATTTGAAATCAAGGCAGAATTGCAGGAAACAGATTTCAGGAGGTAGATACGAATCCCCTTTAAAGCACATGAAAAGCGGCAAAACGTTGACAATGAGGCCCTTGGCCAAAAAGAGCGCATGCGTTTTTTCCTGAATATATTCAGGAAAAAACGCATGCGCCATTTTTGGCCAACCAAGCAACCTGGAAAGGCAAATCAGCGCTACAAAGGAGTCTTGCTTCCCATCGGTCAAAAGGGCCATCCTGAAAAAAGTGTCAAAACCAGAAATGCAGGACAGGCCATGGAGAAATGGGAGCCTTGCTACACTGATGGGCGGGATGTAAATTGCCAAGAGCCACTCTGGAGAAGTGTCCGGTGAGTCCTGAAACATCTGAAAAACACAGCTCAGAGAGCATAGGGCACTTCCACTCATGGGGGTATAAATTGGGAAAATTAAAAATCAGCAAGACACAAGCACCCCAAAGTTTAGGGCTGCTCTGTTGACCAGGACCTCCACTTCATTCCACCTTCAATATCCCAGGAAAGAGAAAAATGGATAAAGAAGTTGTGGTCCTTATGTACAATGGAATATCACTCAGCCATGAAATCAATGTCGTAAGGTTAGTAGCAGCATGATGAGTGGATTTAGGTATGACGATTCTAAGTGAAATAAGTCACACAGAAAAGGACACTTCTCATAAGGTATCACTGATAGAGGGAATGTAAAAACCGTTACACTTGAACTGAATTACAAAACAGAACAGAGTCACACATGCAGAAAACACACTATGGCTGCTTAACGGGAAAGGTGAGGTGGGGTGATACATAAAACAAGGGTATCAAATTAGCTCAGATATCGTTCCATAAACCCAATATGTAATAGACAAGACCTACTCCTTGCTCAGAGAACTGGACTCAACACGCCCTATTCACCGCACAAGAATATATCTGACTAATAATAATCGTAAAACCTATGTATTGCTATCTCTCTGTTAGTGTGTCAAGTGGGTATAAAGCGGCATAAACACAGCAGTGAAAAGCAGCTAAACCCCATTATAAAAATAAATTACTTTGAAACACCCATGAATAAAGACAGTGAAAGAGAGAGAAATTCTTACACAATGCGTTCAGGGGCTGTGATGCAACCTGGATTGACCATATCTAGACCCACAGCTGGATGAGACATAAGGGTGGACACTCTTGGGGCTGAGAGGTTTGGTGAGGTTGGGTGAGCAAACGCAGACCCTTTAAAGTAATACTGCGTGGTACCCATCGCATGGGTCCCAAATCTCCAGGTTCAAGGGCATCTTCCTACATCAAAAACATGCATGAGAAACCCAGAAGATGGTACACCGTGTGATGGGGAAAGGTTTCTAAAACGCACTTCATTTCTCATCTCCTTGTGCCCGGGTTCGCCATTCCAGCCGCTTTACTAGCAAGCTCCCTACTTGGAGCATCAGCACCTTTAACCTCCTGTTCCATACAGGTTGCAATTTGTCCTGAGGATAAACGGGAAGACGTGGAACCAACGAGAGACTAGCTCTTGGTGTTGGGACAGGCACAGGTCACTCTATTTTCCCATCAGAAAAAAGAATTAACCACAGGCTCAGCCTGCCCCCCGGAACCAGAACAGGGCCTGAAGCCATTCTGCGATTTTGTGGCCAGCTCCCATAAAAACGAGTTGTAAAATGGAGGTTCAGGGCACTGCAATTCACAAACCTGCAGAGTTATATATGATAACACTCGTCCACAAATATATTGAGGGAAGGCAAAGAAGAGGATTTGAAATCAAGGCAGAATTGCAGGAAACAGATTTCAGGAGGTAGATTCGATTCGCCTTTAAAGCACATGAAAAGCGGCAAAACGTTGACAATGATGCCCTTGGCCAAAAAGGGCGTATGCGTTTTTTCCTGAATATATTCAGGAAAAACGCATACGCCCTTTTTGGCCAACCAAGCAACCTGGAAAGGCAAATCAGCGCTACAAAGAAGTCTCGCTTCCCATCAGTCAAAAGGGCCATGCTGAAAAAAGTGTCAAAACCAGAAATGCAGGACAGGCCATGGAGAAATGGGAGCCTTGCTACACTGATGGGCGGGATGTAAATTGCCAAGAGCCACTCTGGAGAAGTGTCCGGTGAGTCCTGAAACATTTGAAAAACACAGCTTAGAGAGCATAGGGCACTTCCACTCATGGGGGTATAAATTGGGAAAATGAAAAATCAGCAAGACACAAGCACCCCAAAGTTTAGGGCTGCTCTGTTGACCAGGACCTCCACTTCATTCCACCTTCAATATCCCAGGAAAGAGAAAAATGGATAAAGAAGTTGTGGTCCTTATGTACAATGGAATATCACTCAGCCATGAAATCAATGTCATAAGGCTAGTAGCAGCATGATGAGTGGATTTAGGTACGACGATTCTAAGTGAAATAAGTCACACAGAAAAGGACACTTCTCATAAGGTATCACTTATAGAGGGAATGTAAAAAGCGTTACACTTGAACTGAATTACAAAACAGAACAGAGTCACACATGCAGAAAACACACTATGGCTGCTTAACGGGAAAGGTGAGGTGGGGTGATACATAAAACAAGGGTTTCAAATTAGCTCAGATACCGTTCCATAAACCCAATATGTAATAGACAAGACCTACTCCTTGCTCAGAGAACTGGACTCAACACGCCCTATTCACCGCACAAGAATATATCTGACTAATAATAATCGTAAAACCTATGTATTGATATCTCTCTGTTAGTGTGTCAAGTGGGTATAAAGCGGCATAAACACAGCAGTGAAAAGCAGCTAAACCCCATTAAAAAATAAATTACTTTGAAACACCCATGAAACAAAGACAGTGAAAGAGAGAGAAATTCTTACACAATGCGTTCAGGGGCTGTGATGCA
The DNA here is from genome assembly GCF_965194805.1 of Balaenoptera borealis. Classification (NCBI taxonomy): domain Eukaryota; kingdom Metazoa; phylum Chordata; class Mammalia; order Artiodactyla; family Balaenopteridae; genus Balaenoptera; species Balaenoptera borealis. The sequence continues at coordinate 994,973 of NW_028123935.1, read as the reverse complement.
ACCTGGATTGACCATATCTAGACCCACAGCTGGATGAGACATAAGGGTGGACACTCTTGGGGCTAAGAGGTTTGGTGAGGTTGGGTGAGCAAACCCAGACCCTTTAAAGTAATACTGTGTGGTACCCATCGCATGGGTCCCAAATCTCCAGGTTCAAGGGCATCTTCCTACATCAAAAACATGCATGAGAAACCCAGAAGATGGTACACCGTGTGATGGGGAAAGGTTTCTAAAACGCACCTCATTTCTCATCTCCTTGTGCCCGGGTTCGCCATTCCAGCCACTTTACTAGCAAGCTCCCTACTTGGAGCATCAGCACCTTTAACCTCCTGTTCCATACAGGTTGCAATTTGTCCTGAGGATAAACGGGAAGACGTGGAACCAACGAGAGACTAGCTCTTGGTGTTGGGACAGGCACAGGTCACTCTATTTTCCCATCAGAAAGAAGAATTAACCACAGGCTCAGCCTGCCCCCCGGAACCAGAACATGGCCTGAAGCCATTCTGCGATTTTGCGGCCAGCTCCCATAAAAACGAGTTGTAAAATGGAGGTTCAGGGCACTGCAATTCACAGACCTGCAGAGTTATAAATGATAACTCTCGTCCACAAATATATTGAGGGAAGGCAAAGAAGAGGATTTGAAATCAAGGCAGAATTGCAGGAAACAGATTTCAGGAGGTAGATTCGAATCGCCTTTAAAGCACATGAAAAGCGGCAAAACGTTGACAATGATGCCCTTGGGCAAAAAGGGCATATGCGTTTTTTCGTGAATATATTCAGGAAAAAACGCATACGCCCTTTTTGGCCAACCAAGCAACCTGGAAAGGCAAATCAGCGCTACAAAGAAGTCTCGCTTCCCATCGGTCAAAAGGGCCATGCTGAAAAAAGTGTCAAAACCAGAAATGCAGGACAGGCCATGGAGAAATGGGAGCCTTGCTACACTGATGGGCGGGATGTAAATTGCCAAGAGCCACTCCGGAGAAGTGTCCGGTGAGTCCTGAAACATCTGAAAAACACAGCTTAGAGAGCATAGGGAACTTCCACTCATGGGGGTATAAATTGGGAAAATTAAAAATCAGCAAGACACAAGCACCCCAAAGTTTAGGGCTGCTCTGTTGACCAGGACCTCCACTTCATTCCACCTTAAATATCCCAGGAGGGAGAAAAATGGATAAAGAAGTTGTGGTCCTTATGTACAATGGAATATCACTCAGCCATGAAATCAATGTCATAAGGCTAGTAGCAGCATGATGAGTGGATTTAGGTACGACGATTCTAAGTGAAATAAGTCACACAGAAAAGGACACTTCTCATAAGGTATCACTTATAGAGGGAATGTAAAAAGCGTTACACTTGAACTGAATTACAAAACAGAACAGAGTCACACATGCAGAAAACACACTATGGCTGCTTAACGGGAAAGGTGAGGTGGGGTGATACATAAAACAAGGGTATCAAATTAGCTCAGATATCGTTCCATAAACCCAATATGTAATAGACAAGACCTACTCCTTGCTCAGAGAACTGGACTCAACACGCCCTATTCACCGCACAAGAATATATCTGACTAATAATAATCGTAAAACCTATGTATAGCTATCTCTCTGTTAGTGTGTCAAGTGGGTATAAAGCGGCATAAACACAGCAGTGAAAAGCAGCTAAACCCCATTATAAAAATAAATTACTTTGAAACACCCATGAATAAAGACAGTGAAAGAGAGAGAAATTCTTACACAATGCGTTCAGGGGCTGTGATGCAACCTGGATTGACCATATCTAGACCCACAGCTGGATGAGACATAAGGGTGGACACTCTTGGGGCTGAGAGGTTTGGTGAGGTTGGGTGAGCAAACGCAGACCCTTTAAAGTAATACTGCGTGGTACCCATCGCATGGGTCCCAAATCTCCAGGTTCAAGGGCATCTTCCTACATCAAAAACATGCATGAGAAACCCAGAAGATGGTACACCGTGTGATGGGGAAAGGTTTCTAAAACGCACTTCATTTCTCATCTCCTTGTGCCCGGGTTCGCCATTCCAGCCGCTTTACTAGCAAGCTCCCTACTTGGAGCATCAGCACCTTTAACCTCCTGTTCCATACAGGTTGCAATTTGTCCTGAGGATAAACGGGAAGACGTGGAACCAACGAGAGACTAGCTCTTGGTGTTGGGACAGGCACAGGTCACTCTATTTTCCCATCAGAAAAAAGAATTAACCACAGGCTCAGCCTGCCCCCCGGAACCAGAACAGGGCCTGAAGCCATTCTGCGATTTTGTGGCCAGCTCCCATAAAAACGAGTTGTAAAATGGAGGTTCAGGGCACTGCAATTCACAAACCTGCAGAGTTATATATGATAACACTCGTCCACAAATATATTGAGGGAAGGCAAAGAAGAGGATTTGAAATCAAGGCAGAATTGCAGGAAACAGATTTCAGGAGGTAGATTCGATTCGCCTTTAAAGCACATGAAAAGCGGCAAAACGTTGACAATGATGCCCTTGGCCAAAAAGGGCGTATGCGTTTTTTCCTGAATATATTCAGGAAAAACGCATACGCCCTTTTTGGCCAACCAAGCAACCTGGAAAGGCAAATCAGCGCTACAAAGAAGTCTCGCTTCCCATCAGTCAAAAGGGCCATGCTGAAAAAAGTGTCAAAACCAGAAATGCAGGACAGGCCATGGAGAAATGGGAGCCTTGCTACACTGATGGGCGGGATGTAAATTGCCAAGAGCCACTCTGGAGAAGTGTCCGGTGAGTCCTGAAACATCTGAAAAACACAGCTTAGAGAGCATAGGGCACTTCCACTCATGGGGGTATAAATTGGGAAAATGAAAAATCAGCAAGACACAAGCACCCCAAAGTTTAGGGCTGCTCTGTTGACCAGGACCTCCACTTCATTCCACCTTCAATATCCCAGGAAAGAGAAAAATGGATAAAGAAGTTGTGGTCCTTATGTACAATGGAATATCACTCAGCCATGAAATCAATGTCATAAGGCTAGTAGCAGCATGATGAGTGGATTTAGGTACGACGATTCTAAGTGAAATAAGTCACACAGAAAAGGACACTTCTCATAAGGTATCACTTATAGAGGGAATGTAAAAAGCGTTACACTTGAACTGAATTACAAAACAGAACAGAGTCACACATGCAGAAAACACACTATGGCTGCTTAACGGGAAAGGTGAGGTGGGGTGATACATAAAACAAGGGTTTCAAATTAGCTCAGATACCGTTCCATAAACCCAATATGTAATAGACAAGACCTACTCCTTGCTCAGAGAACTGGACTCAACACGCCCTATTCACCGCACAAGAATATATCTGACTAATAATAATCGTAAAACCTATGTATTGATATCTCTCTGTTAGTGTGTCAAGTGGGTATAAAGCGGCATAAACACAGCAGTGAAAAGCAGCTAAACCCCATTAAAAAATAAATTACTTTGAAACACCCATGAAACAAAGACAGTGAAAGAGAGAGAAATTCTTACACAATGCGTTCAGGGGCTGTGATGCAACCTGGATTGACCATATCTAGACCCACAGCTGGATGAGACATAAGGGTGGACACTCTTGGGGCTAAGAGGTTTGGTGAGGTTGGGTGAGCAAACCCAGACCCTTTAAAGTAATACTGTGTGGTACCCATCGCATGGGTCCCAAATCTCCAGGTTCAAGGGCATCTTCCTACATCAAAAACATGCATGAGAAACCCAGAAGATGGTACACCGTGTGATGGGGAAAGGTTTCTAAAACGCACCTCATTTCTCATCTCCTTGTGCCCGGGTTCGCCATTCCAGCCGCTTTACTAGCAAGCTCCCTACTTGGAGCATCAGCACCTTTAACCTCCTGTTCCATACAGGTTGCAATTTGTCCTGAGGATAAACGGGAAGACGTGGAACCAACGAGAGACTAGCTCTTGGTGTTGGGACAGGCACAGGTCACTCTATTTTCCCATCAGAAAGAAGAATTAACCACAGGCTCAGCCTGCCCCCCGGAACCAGAACATGGCCTGAAGCCATTCTGCGATTTTGCGGCCAGCTCCCATAAAAACGAGTTGTAAAATGGAGGTTCAGGGCACTGCAATTCACAGACCTGCAGAGTTATAAATGATAACTCTCGTCCACAAATATATTGAGGGAAGGCAAAGAAGAGGATTTGAAATCAAGGCAGAATTGCAGGAAACAGATTTCAGGAGGTAGATTCGAATCGCCTTTAAAGCACATGAAAAGCGGCAAAACGTTGACAATGATGCCCTTGGGCAAAAAGGGCATATGCGTTTTTTCGTGAATATATTCAGGAAAAAACGCATACGCCCTTTTTGGCCAACCAAGCAACCTGGAAAGGCAAATCAGCGCTACAAAGAAGTCTCGCTTCCCATCGGTCAAAAGGGCCATGCTGAAAAAAGTGTCAAAACCAGAAATGCAGGACAGGCCATGGAGAAATGGGAGCCTTGCTACACTGATGGGCGGGATGTAAATTGCCAAGAGCCACTCCGGAGAAGTGTCCGGTGAGTCCTGAAACATCTGAAAAACACAGCTTAGAGAGCATAGGGAACTTCCACTCATGGGGGTATAAATTGGGAAAATTAAAAATCAGCAAGACACAAGCACCCCAAAGTTTAGGGCTGCTCTGTTGACCAGGACCTCCACTTCATTCCACCTTAAATATCCCAGGAGGGAGAAAAATGGATAAAGAAGTTGTGGTCCTTATGTACAATGGAATATCACTCAGCCATGAAATCAATGTCATAAGGCTAGTAGCAGCATGATGAGTGGATTTAGGTACGACGATTCTAAGTGAAATAAGTCACACAGAAAAGGACACTTCTCATAAGGTATCACTTATAGAGGGAATGTAAAAAGCGTTACACTTGAACTGAATTACAAAACAGAACAGAGTCACACATGCAGAAAACACACTATGGCTGCTTAACGGGAAAGGTGAGGTGGGGTGATACATAAAACAAGGGTATCAAATTAGCTCAGATATCGTTCCATAAACCCAATATGTAATAGACAAGACCTACTCCTTGCTCAGAGAACTGGACTCAACACGCCCTATTCACCGCACAAGAATATATCTGACTAATAATAATCGTAAAACCTATGTATAGCTATCTCTCTGTTAGTGTGTCAAGTGGGTATAAAGCGGCATAAACACAGCAGTGAAAAGCAGCTAAACCCCATTATAAAAATAAATTACTTTGAAACACCCATGAATAAAGACAGTGAAAGAGAGAGAAATTCTTACACAATGCGTTCAGGGGCTGTGATGCAACCTGGATTGACCATATCTAGACCCACAGCTGGATGAGACATAAGGGTGGACACTCTTGGGGCTGAGAGGTTTGGTGAGGTTGGGTGAGCAAACGCAGACCCTTTAAAGTAATACTGCGTGGTACCCATCGCATGGGTCCCAAATCTCCAGGTTCAAGGGCATCTTCCTACATCAAAAACATGCATGAGAAACCCAGAAGATGGTACACCGTGTGATGGGGAAAGGTTTCTAAAACGCACTTCATTTCTCATCTCCTTGTGCCCGGGTTCGCCATTCCAGCCGCTTTACTAGCAAGCTCCCTACTTGGAGCATCAGCACCTTTAACCTCCTGTTCCATACAGGTTGCAATTTGTCCTGAGGATAAACAGGAAGACGTGGAACCAACGAGAGACTAGCTCTTGGTGTTGGGACAGGCACAGGTCACTCTATTTTCCCATCAGAAAAAAGAATTAACCACAGGCTCAGCCTGCCCCCCGAAACCAGAACAGGGCCTGAAGCCATTCTGCGATTTTGTGGCCAGCTCCCATAAAAACGAGTTGTAAAATGGAGGTTCAGGGCACTGAAATTCACAAAACTGCAGAGTTATATATGATAACACTCGTCCACAAATATATTGAGGGAAGGCAAAGAAGAGGATTTGAAATCAAGGCAGAATTGCAGGAAACAGATTTCAGGAGGTAGATTCGATTCGCCTTTAAAGCACATGAAAAGCGGCAAAACGTTGACAATGATGCCCTTGGCCAAAAAGGGCGTATGCGTTTTTTCCTGAATATATTCAGGAAAAACGCATACGCCCTTTTTGGCCAACCAAGCAACCTGGAAAGGCAAATCAGCGCTACAAAGAAGTCTCGCTTCCCATCGGTCAAAAGGGCCATGCTGAAAAAAGTGTCAAAACCAGAAATGCAGGACAGGCCATGGAGAAATGGGAGCCTTGCTACACTGATGGGCGGGATGTAAATTGCCAAGAGCCACTCTGGAGAAGTGTCCGGTGAGTCCTGAAACATCTGAAAAACACAGCTTAGAGAGCATAGGGCACTTCCACTCATGGGGGTATAAATTGGGAAAATGAAAAATCAGCAAGACACAAGCACCCCAAAGTTTAGGGCTGCTCTGTTGACCAGGACCTCCACTTCATTCCACCTTCAATATCCCAGGAAAGAGAAAAATGGATAAAGAAGTTGTGGTCCTTATGTACAATGGAATATCACTCAGCCATGAAATCAATGTCATAAGGCTAGTAGCAGCATGATGAGTGGATTTAGGTACGACGATTCTAAGTGAAATAAGTCACACAGAAAAGGACACTTCTCATAAGGTATCACTTATAGAGGGAATGTAAAAAGCGTTACACTTGAACTGAATTACAAAACAGAACAGAGTCACACATGCAGAAAACACACTATGGCTGCTTAACGGGAAAGGTGAGGTGGGGTGATACATAAAACAAGGGTTTCAAATTAGCTCAGATACCGTTCCATAAACCCAATATGTAATAGACAAGACCTACTCCTTGCTCAGAGAACTGGACTCAACACGCCCTATTCACCGCACAAGAATATATCTGACTAATAATAATCGTAAAACCTATGTATTGATATCTCTCTGTTAGTGTGTCAAGTGGGTATAAAGCGGCATAAACACAGCAGTGAAAAGCAGCTAAACCCCATTAAAAAATAAATTACTTTGAAACACCCATGAAACAAAGACAGTGAAAGAGAGAGAAATTCTTACACAATGCGTTCAGGGGCTGTGATGCAACCTGGATTGACCATATCTAGACCCACAGCTGGATGAGACATAAGGGTGGACACTCTTGGGGCTAAGAGGTTTGGTGAGGTTGGGTGAGCAAACCCAGACCCTTTAAAGTAATACTGTGTGGTACCCATCGCATGGGTCCCAAATCTCCAGGTTCAAGGGCATCTTCCTACATCAAAAACATGCATGAGAAACCCAGAAGATGGTACACCGTGTGATGGGGAAAGGTTTCTAAAACGCACCTCATTTCTCATCTCCTTGTGCCCGGGTTCGCCATTCCAGCCGCTTTACTAGCAAGCTCCCTACTTGGAGCATCAGCACCTTTAACCTCCTGTTCCATACAGGTTGCAATTTGTCCTGAGGATAAACGGGAAGACGTGGAACCAACGAGAGACTAGCTCTTGGTGTTGGGACAGGCACAGGTCACTCTATTTTCCCATCAGAAAGAAGAATTAACCACAGGCTCAGCCTGCCCCCCGGAACCAGAACATGGCCTGAAGCCATTCTGCGATTTTGCGGCCAGCTCCCATAAAAACGAGTTGTAAAATGGAGGTTCAGGGCACTGCAATTCACAGACCTGCAGAGTTATAAATGATAACTCTCGTCCACAAATATATTGAGGGAAGGCAAAGAAGAGGATTTGAAATCAAGGCAGAATTGCAGGAAACAGATTTCAGGAGGTAGATTCGAATCGCCTTTAAAGCACATGAAAAGCGGCAAAACGTTGACAATGATGCCCTTGGGCAAAAAGGGCATATGCGTTTTTTCGTGAATATATTCAGGAAAAAACGCATACGCCCTTTTTGGCCAACCAAGCAACCTGGAAAGGCAAATCAGCGCTACAAAGAAGTCTCGCTTCCCATCGGTCAAAAGGGCCATGCTGAAAAAAGTGTCAAAACCAGAAATGCAGGACAGGCCATGGAGAAATGGGAGCCTTGCTACACTGATGGGCGGGATGTAAATTGCCAAGAGCCACTCCGGAGAAGTGTCCGGTGAGTCCTGAAACATCTGAAAAACACAGCTTAGAGAGCATAGGGCACTTCCACTCATGGGGGTATAAATTGGGAAAATTAAAAATCAGCAAGACACAAGCACCCCAAAGTTTAGGGCTGCTCTGTTGACCAGGACCTCCACTTCATTCCACCTTAAATATCCCAGGAAAGAGAAAAATGGATAAAGAAGTTGTGGTCCTTATGTACAATGGAATATCACTCAGCCATGAAATCAATGTCATAAGGCTAGTAGCAGCATGATGAGTGGATTTAGGTACGACGATTCTAAGTGAAATAAGTCACACAGAAAAGGACACTTCTCATAAGGTATCACTTATACAGGGAATGTAAAAAGCGTTACACTTGAACTGAATTACAAAACAGAACAGAGTCACACATGCAGAAAACACACTATGGCTGCTTAACGGGAAAGGTGAGGTGGGGTGATACATAAAACAAGGGTTTCAAATTAGCTCAGATACCGTTCCATAAACCCAATATGTAATAGACAAGACCTACTCCTTGCTCAGAGAAGTGGACTCAACACGCCCTATTCACCGCACAAGAATATATCTGACTAGTAATAATCGTAAAGCCTATGTATTGATATCTCTCTGTTAGTGTGTCAAGTGGGTGTAAAGCGGCATAAACACAGCAGTGAAAAGCAGCTAAATCCCATTATGAAAATAAATTACTTTGAAAAACCCATGAAACAAAGACAGTGAAAGAGAGAGGAATTCTTACACAATGCGTTCAGGGGCTGTGATGCAACCTGGATTGACCATATCTAGACCCACAGCTGGATGAGACATAAGGGTGGACACTCTTGGGGCTGAGAGGTTTGGTGAGGTTGGGTGAGCAAACGCAGACCCTTTAAAGTAATACTGCATGGTACCCATCGCATGGGTCCCAAATCTCCAGGTTCAAGGGCATCTTCCTACATCAAAAACATGCATGAGAAACCCAGAAGATGGTACACCGTGTGATGGGGAAAGGTTTCTAAAACGCACCTCATTTCTCATCTCCTTGTGCCCGGGTTCGCCATTCCAGCCGCTTTACTAGCAAGCTCCCTACTTGGAGCATCAGCACCTTTAACCTCCTGTTCCGTAGAGGTTGCAATTTGTCCTGAGGATAAACGGGAAGACGTGGAACCAACGAGAGACTAGCTCTTGGTGTTGGGACAGGCACAGGTCACTCTATTTTCCCATCAGAAAGAAGAATTAACCACAGGCTCAGCCTGACCCCCGGAACCAGAACAGGGCCTGAAGCCATTCTGCGATTTTGCGGCCAGCTCCCATAAAAACGAGTTGTAAAATGGAGGTTCAGGGCACTGCAATTCACAAACCTGCAGTTATAAATGATAACTCTCGTCCACAAATATATTGAGGAAAGGCAAAGAAGAGGATTTGAAATCAAGGCAGAATTGCAGGAAACAGATTTCAGGAGGTAGATTCGAATCGCCTTTAAAGCACATGAAAAGCGGCAAAACGATGACAATGATGCCCTTGGCAAAAAGGGCGTATGCGTTTTTTCCTGAATATATTCAGGAAAAAACGCATACGCCCTTTTTGGCCAACCAAGCAACCTGGAAAGGCAAATCAGCACTACAAAGAAGTCTCGCTTCCCATCGGTCAAAAGGGCCATGCTGAAAAAAGTGTCAAAACCAGAAATGGAGGACAGGCCATGGAGAAATGGGAGCCTTGCTACACTGATGGGCGGGATGTAAATTGCCAACAGCCACTCTGGAGAAGTGTCCGGTGAGTCCTGAAACATCTGAAAAACACAGCTTAGAGAGCATAGGGCACTTCCACTCATGGGGGTATGAATTGGGAAAATGAAAAATCAGCAAGACACAAGCACCCCAAAGTTTAGGGCTGCTCTGTTGACAAGGACCTCCACTTCATTCCACCTTAAATATCCCAGGAAAGAGAAAAATGGGTAAAGAAGTTGTGGTCCTTATGTACAATGGAATATCACTCAGCCATGAAATCAATGTCATAAGGCTAGTAGCAGCATGATGAGTGGATTTAGGTACGACGATTCTAAGTGAAATAAGTCACACAGAAAAGGACACTTCTCATAAGGTATCACTGATAGAGGGAATGTAAAAACCTTTACACTTGAACTGAATTAAAAAACAGAACAGGGTCACACATGCAGAAAAAAACATTATGGCTGCTTAACGGGAAAGGTGAGGTGGGGTGATACATAAAACAAGGGTATCAAATTAGCTCAGACACCATTCCATAAACCCAATATGTAATAGACAAGACCTACTCCTTGCTCAGAGAACTGGACTCAACACGCCCTATTCACCGCACAAGAATATATCTGACTAATAATAATCGTAAAACCTATGTATTGATATCTCTCTGTTAGTGTGTCAAGTGGGTGTAAAGCGGCATAAACACAGCAGTGAAAAGCAGCTAAACCCCATTATAAAAATAAATTACTTTGGAACACCCATGAAACAAAGACAGTGAAAGAGAGAGAAATTCTTACACAATGCGTTCAGGGGCTGTGATGCAACCTGGATTGACCATGTCTAGATTCACAGCTGGATCAGACATAAGAGTGGACACTCTTGGGGCTGAGAGGTTTGGTGAGGTTGGGTGAGCAAACGCAGACCCTTTAAAGTAATACTGCATGGTACCCATCGCATGGGTCCCAAATCTCCAGGTTCAAGGGTATCTTCCTACATCAAAAACATGCATGAGAAACCCAGAAGATGGTACACCGTGTGATGGGGAAAGGTTTCTAAAACGCACCTCATTTCTCATCGCCTTGTGCCCGGGTTCGCCATTCCAGCCGCTTTACTAGCAAGCTCCCTACTTGGAGCATCAGCACCTTTAACCTCCTGTTCCGTACAGGTTGCAATTTGTCCTGAGGATAAACGGGAAGACGTGGAACCAACGAGAGACTAGCTCTTGGTGTTGGGACAGGCAGAGGTCACTCTATTTTCCCATCAGAAAGAAGAATTAACCACAGGCTCAGCCTGCCCCCCGGAACCAGAACAGGGCCTGAAGCCATTCTGCGATTTTGCCGCCAGCTCCCATAAAAACGAGTTGTAAAATGGAGGTTCAGGGCACTGCAATTCACAAACCTGCAGAGTTATAAATGATAACTCTCGTCCACAAATATATTGAGGGAAGGCAAAGAAGAGGATTTGAAATCAAGGCAGAATTGCAGGAAAGAGATTTTAGGAGGTAAATTCGCATCGCCTTTAAAGCACATGAAAAGTGGCAAAACGTTGACAATGATGCCCTTGGCCAAAAAGGGCGTATGCGTTTTTTCCTGAATATATTCAGGAAAAAACGCATACGCCCTTTTTGGCCAACCAAGCAACCTGGAAAGGCAAATCAGCGCTACAGAGAAGTCTCGCTTCCCATCGGTCAAAAGGGCCATGCTGAAAAAAGTGTCAAAACCAGAAATGCAGGACAGGCCATGGAGAAATGGGAGCCTTGCTACACTGATGGGCGGGATGTAAATTGCCAAGAGCCACTCTGGAGAAGTGTCCAGTGAGTCCTGAAACATCTGAAAAACACAGCTTATAGGGCATAGGGCACTTCCACTCATGGGGGTATAAATTGGGAAAATGAAAAATCAGCAAGACACAAGCACCCCAAAGTTTAGGGCTGCTCTGTTGACAAGGACCTCCACTTCATTCCACCTTAAATATCCCAGGAAAGAGAAAAATGGATAAAGAAGTTGTGGTCCTTATGTACAATGGAATATCACTCAGCCATGAAATCAATGTCATAAGGCTAGTAGCAGCATGATGAGTGGATTTAGGTACGATGATTCTAAGTGAAATAAGTCACACAGAGAAGGACACTTCTCATAAGGTATCACTGATAGAGGGAATGTAAAAACCGTTACACTTGAACTGAATTACAAAACAGAACAGAGTCACACATGCAGAAAACACACTATGGCTGCTTAACGGGAAAGGTGAGGTGGGGTGATACATAAAACAAGGGTTTCAAATTAGCTCAGATACCGTTCCATAAACCCAATATGTAATAGACAAGACCTACTCCTTGCTCAGAGAACTGGACTCAACACGCCCTATTCACCGCACAAGAATATATCTGACTAGTAATAATCGTAAAGCCTATGTATTGATATCTCTCTGTTAGTGTGTCAAGTGGGTGTAAAGCGGCATAAACACAGCAGTGAAAAGCAGCTAAATCCCATTATGAAAATAAATTACTTTGAAAAACCCATGAAACAAAGACAGTGAAAGAGAGAGGAATTCTTACACAATGCGTTCAGGGGCTGTGATGCAAACTGGATTGACCGTATCTAGACCCACAGATGGATGAGACATAAGGGTGGACACTCTTGGGGCTGAGAGGTTTGGTGAGGTTGGGTGAGCAAACGCAGACCCTTTAAATTACTACTGCATGGTACCCATCGCATGGGTCCCAAATCTCCAGGTTCAAGGGCATCTTCCTACATCAAAAACATGCATGAGAAACCCAGAAGATGGTACACCGTGTGATGGGGAAAGGTTTCTAAAACGCACCTCATTTCTCATCTCCTTGTGCTCGGGTTCGCCATTCCAGCCGCTTTACTAGCAAGCTCCCTACTTGGAGCATCAGCACCTTTAACCTCCTGTTCCGTAGAGGTTGCAATTTGTCCTGAGGATAAACGGGAAGACGTGGAAGCAACGAGAGACTAGCTCTTGGTGTTGGGACAGGCACAGGTCACTCTATTTTCCCATCAGAAAGAAGAATTAACCACAGGCTCAGCCTGCCCCCCGGAACCAGAACAGGGCCTGAAGCCATTCTGCGATTTTGCGGCCAGCTCCCATAAAAACGAGTTGTAAAATGGAGGTTCAGGGCACTGCAATTCACAAACCTGCAGTTATAAATGATAACTCTCGTCCACAAATATATTGAGGGAAGGCAAAGAAGAGGATTTGAAATCAAGGCAGAATTGCAGGAAACAGATTTCAGGAGGTAGATTCGAATCGCCTTTAAAGCACATGAAAAGCGGCAAAACGTTGACAATGATGCCCTTGGCCAAAAAGGGCGTATGCGTTTTTTCCTGAATATATTCAGGAAAAAACGCATACGCCCTTTTTGGCCAACCAAGCAACCTGGAAAGGCAAATCAGTGCTACAAAGAAGTCTCACTGCCCATCGGTAAAAAGGGCCATGCTGAAAAAAGTGTCAAAACCAGAAATGCAGGACAGGCCATGGAGAAATGGAAGCCTTGCTACACCGATGGGCGGGATGTAAATTGCCAAGAGCCACTCTGGAGAAGTGTCCGGTGAGTCCTGAAACATCTGAAAAACACAGCTTAGAGAGCATAGGGCACTTCCACTCATGGGGGTATAAATTGGGAAAATTAAAAATCAGCAAGACACAAGCACCCCAAAGTTTAGGGCTGCTCTGTTGACCAGGACGTCCACTTCATTCCACCTTCAATATCCCAGGAAAGAGAAAAATGGGTAAAGAAGTTGTGGTCCTTATGTACAATGGAATATCACTCAGCCATGAAATCAATGTCATAAGGCTAGTAGCAGCATGATGAGTGGATTTAGGTACGACGATTCTAAGTGAAATAAGTCACACAGAAAAAGACACGTATCATAAGCTATCACGTATAGAGGGAATGTAAAAACCGCTACACTTGAACTGAATTACAAAGCAGAACAGAGTCACACGTTTAGAAAACACACTATGGCTGGTTAACGGGAAAGGTGAGGTGGGGTGATGCATAAAACAAGGGTTTCAAATTATCTGAGATACCGTTCCATAAACCCAATATGTAATAGACAAGAACTACTCCTTGCTCAGAGAACAGGACTCAACACACCCTATTCACCGCAAAAGAATATATTTGATTAGTAGTAATCTTAAAACCTATGTATTGATATCTCTCTGTTAGTGTGTCAAGTGGGTGTAAAGCGGCATAAACACAGTAGTGAAAAGCAGCTAAACCCCATTATAAAAATAAATTAGTTTTAAAAACCCATGATACAAAGACAGTGAAAGAGAGAGAAATTCTTACACAATTCGTTCAGGGGCTGTGATGCAACCTGGATCGACCATATCTAGACCCACAGCTGGGTGAGACATAAGGGTGGACACTCTTGCGGCTGAGAGGTTTGGTGAGGTTGGATGAGCCAACGCAGACCCTTTAAAGTAATACTGCGTGACACCCAACCCATGGGTCCCAAATCTCCAGGTTCAAGGGCATCTTCCTACATCAAAAACATGCATGAGAAACCCAGAAGATGCTACACCATGTGATCGGGAATGGTTTCTAAAATGCACCTCATTTATCATCTCCTTGTGCTCGGGTTCGCCATTCCAGCCACTTTCCTAGCAATCTCCCTACTTGGAGCATCAGCACCTTTAACCTCCTGTTCCGTACAGGTTGCAATTTGTACTGAGGATGAACGGGAAGAGGGGGAACCAATGAGAGACTAGATCTAGGTGTTGGGACAAGCACAGGTCACTCTATTTTCCCTTCAGAAAGAAGAATTAACCACAGGCTGAGCCTGCCCCCCGGAAGTAGAACAGGGCCTGAAGCAATCCTGCGCTTTTGCGGCCAACTCCCAAAAAAGCGAGTTGAATAATGGATCTCAGGGGCACTGCAATTCACAAACCTGCAGAGTTATCAATGATAACTCTCGTCCACAAATATATTGAGGGAAGGCAACGAAGAGGATATGAAAGCAAGGCAGAATTGCAGAAACCGACTTAAGGAGGTAGATTCGAATCGCCTTTAAAGCAAATGAAAAGCGGCAAAACGTTGACAATGATACCCTTGGCCAAAAAGGGCGTATGCGTTTTTTCCTGAATATATTCAGGAAAAAACGCATACGCCCTTTTTGGCCAACCAAGCAACCTGGAAAGGCAAATCAGCGCTACAAAGAAGTCTCGCTTCCCATTGGTCAAAAGGGCCATGCTGAAAAAAGTGTCAAAACCAGAAATGCAGGACAGGCCATGGAGAAATGGGAGCCTTGCTACACTGATGGGCGGGATGTAAATTGCCAACAGCCACTCTGGAGAAGTGTACGGTGTGTCCTGAAACATCTAAAAAACACAGCTTAGAGAGCATAGGGCATTTCCACTCATGGGCGTATAAATTGGGAAAACTAAAAATCAGCAAGACACAGGCACACCAAAGTTTAGGGCTGCTCTGTTGACAAGAACCTTCTCTTCATTACACCTTAAATATCCCAGGAAATAGGAAAATGGATAACGATGTTGTGGTCCTTATGTACAATGGAATATCACTCAGCCATGAAATCAATGTCATAAGGCTATTAGCAGCATGATGAGTGGATTTATGTTCGACGATTCTAAGTGAAATAAGTCACACAGAAAAAGACACTTATCATAAGCTATCACTTATAGAGGGAATGTAAAAACCACTACAGTTGAACTGAATTACAAAGCAGAACAGAGTCACACGTTTAGAAAACACACTATGGCTGCTTAACGGGAAAGGTGAGGTGGGGTGATGCATAAAACAAGGGTTTCATATTAGCTCAAATACCGATCCATAAACCCAATATGTAATAGACAAGACCTACTCCTTGCTCAGTGAAGTGGATGCAACACCCCCTATTCAACGAACAAGAATATATCTGACTAGTAAAAATCTTAAAACCTATGTATTGATTTCTCTCTGTAAGTGAATCAAGTGGGTGTAAAGGGGCATAAACACAGCAGTGAAAATCAGGTAAACCCCATTATAAAAATAAATTACTTTAAAATCTCAAAAAACAAAGACAGTGATAGAGGGAGAAATTTTTACATAATTCGTTCCGGGGCTGTGATGCAACCTGGTGTGACCATATCTAGACCCACAGCTGGATGAGAAATAAAGCTGGACACTCTTGGGGCTGAAGGTCTCTTTCCCTATTTACCAGATTGGGAACGTAGAAAGGCTGCCACCCTCTGGCCGTTACCTGCAAAAGCAACTTTAAAACCTGTGCTAATGGTCACTTCATATGAACAAGTACTTCAGGGCTGTAAATGAAACGTGCCCTCAAAATGTCTTGAGGGAGGTAATGGCCAAAAATTTTCAAAATGTGACACTTACTTTAAGAAAACACTTTGAAGAACTAAGCTGTAATCACAGTTTGATAAATAAAAAGGGCATGCTTTAAAGCTCAATTTCAACAGATTATGGGACACATGCAAATTCAACCACAGATAGGTATCAGCTCGCACCCATTAGAATAACCATCAGCAAGAAAACTACAAACAATAAATATTGAAGGTGTTTTGGAGAAATGCATACCCTCAATATTAAGTGGGACGTAACCTGGAAAGAGCCACTAATGAGAACTGAATGGTGGTGCCTTTAAAACATACACACTGAGCTACCATATGATACAGCAAGCCCACTCCTTGGCCTATAACATAAGAAGATATAACTGGAAAGACACAGGCAAGCAAATGTGCATTGCAGCAGTATTACAATAGCCAAGACATGGAGGCAACCAGAAAGTCCATCAAGAGGTGCGTGGCCAAAGAAGAACTGGTACACGTACAGATGGAATATTAGCCAGGGAAAAAAATGAAACAATGCCATTTGCAGCACCATGTATGATTCTTGAGGTAATCAGGCAAATTGTACTAAGTCAGAAAGCAAAAGACACATATCCTATAATATCACTTATAGGTCTTAGCTAAAAATTGATACCAATGAAGATATTTCCACAGAGAAATGCAATCACAGATTCATTAAACAAACTTATGGTTCACCAAATGGAAAGGTGTGAGGATTGGATACATTAGGATATTGGGGTTAAGATAGATATAGAAACACATGTGAAATATGTAATCACCAAAGACCTACGTAATACCAAGACAAGACTACTCAACATCGTGTCATAACCTACATGGGAAAATGATCCAAAGAAGAATAGATATATGTATATGTTTAAAAGAACCACATCTTTCACACCTAGAAGAAACAAAACATTTTAATTAAATTTGCTCTGACAAAAAATAAAAATTAAATTAAAAAAAGAACAAGAAGTAATGAGACATAAACTTAAGGGGCTATTTGCTGGCACATTGCATTCTAATTTACAACCAGAACATGACTTCCATTAAGGCTCTGTCATCACTAATAAAGCAGCTTTATAAGCAATGTTGAAGGTAGCTTAAAAGAAGTCTCACTAATTATTGATAGTAACAAGGAAACAAAGAAAAGTAAAAATCTCACTGCAAAAAGTATACATAGGGTAAGGATAGTAGATCAAACACTTATTAAACTTCTGTAAAGAATAAAAGACAACAGTAGTATGTTTTTTTAAAAAGAGAGGGCCCAAATAAATCTGAAATGAAAGAGATGATGTTACAACGGACACCACAGAAATACAAAGTATCCTAAGATACACACAGGGTAACTCAGGGCTCAGACTGGACAGAGCCCACTCTCCAGTCCCCTGTACATGACTTACAGGAGCCTCAGGAACTGAGGAGGGGGTCCCTGAGGAGAGGCTCAAGATAGAATATGGTAGACATTAACATGACTGCATTCATCTTAAACATGCCTGAACTACATTCACACGAGATGATTTTGTCCTGTATGTACATCGGCACCTCTAGTTGGAACTGCAGATCTTTGGCTTCAACACCTCTACTGACAACGTTAGCGTCACCTGCTGTGGACCGTCTCCTATAGGATTTCTAGAATCACAAAACATCGAAGCTTCACAGGACCCAGAGTCTGTGCAACTCCACACAGAGTCTCAGAGTCTCAACTCCACTCAGATACTCCACTCTTGGAGGGCACACACAAAGTAGTGTGCACATCAGGACCCAGGGGAAGGAGCAGTGACCCTGTAGGAGAATGACCAGAACTACCTGCTACTTTTAGAGGGTCTCCTGCAGAGGCAGGTGGTGGCTGTGGCTGTGGCTCACCGTGAGGACAACGACACTGGCAGCAGAAGTTCTGGGAAATACTCCTTGGTGTGAGCCCTCCCAGAGTCCGCCATTAGCCCCACCAAGAGCAAGGTAGGCTCCAGGGCTGGGTCGCCTCAGGCCAAACAACCAACAGGGAGGGAACCCAGCCCCATGCATCAGCAGACAAGCGGATTAAACTTTTTATTAAAGTTTTATTTAATCCGTAGACAAGCGGATTAAAGCTCTGCCCACCAAAGCAACACCCAGCTCTACCCACCACCAGTCCTTCCCATCAGGAAGCTTGCACAAGCCTCTAAGATAGACTCATCCACCGGAGAGCAGACAGCAGAAGCAAGAAGAACTACAATTCTGCAGCCTGTGGAAGGAAAACCACATTCACAGAAAGATAGACAAAATGAAAAGGCAGAGGACTTTATACCAGATCAAGGAACAAGATAAAACCCCAGAAAAAAAAAAACAAAATGAGGTGGAGATAGGGAACCTTCCAGAAAAAAAATTCAGAATAATGATAGTGAAGTTGAGCCAAGACCTTGGAAAAAGAAAGGAGGCAAAGATCGAGAAGATGCAAGAAATGTTTAACAAAGACCTAGAAGAATTAAGGAACAAACACCTAGAAGAATTAAAGAACAAACAAACAGAGGTGAACAATGGAATAACTGAAATGAAAAATACACTAGAAGGAATCAGTAGCAGAATAACTGTGGCAGAAGAACGGATAAGTGACCTGGAAGACAGAAAGGTGGAAATCACTGCCATGGAACAGAATAAAGAAAAAGAATGAAAATAAACGAAGACACCCCAAGAGTCCTCTGGGACAACATTAAACGCAACAACATTCGCATTATAGGGGTCCCAGAAGGAGAAGAGAGAGAGAAAGGACCCGAGAATATATTTAAAGAGATAATGGTCAAAAACTTCCCTAGCATGGGAAAAGAAATAGCCACCCAAGTCCAGAAGCACAGAGTGTCCCAGGCAGGATAAACCAAAGGAGAAAAATGACAAGACACATAGTAATCAAATTGACAAAAATTAACGACAAAGAAAAATGATTGAAAGCAGCAAGGGAAAAATGACAAATAACATACAAGGGAACTCCCATAAGGATAACAACTGATTTCTCAGCAGAAAATCTACAAGCCAGAAGGAAGTGGCATGATAAATTTAAAGTGATGAAAGGGAAGAACCTACAACCAAGAGTACTCCACCCTGCAAAGAGCTCATTCAGATTTGATGGAGAAATCAAAAGCCTTACAGACAAGCAAAAGCTAAGAGAATTCAGCACCATGAAACCAGCTCTACACCAAATGCTAAAGGAACTTCTCTAAGTGGGAAACACAAGAGAAGAAAAGGACCCACCAAGACAAACCCATAACAATTAAGAAAATAGTAGTAGGAACATACATATCGATAATTACCTTAAACGTGAATGCACTACATGTTCCAACCAAAAGACACAGGCTCGCTGAATGGATACAAAAACAAGACCCATATATATGCTGTCTACAAGAGATCCATTTCAGACCTAGGGACACATACAGACTCAAAGTGAGGCGATGGAAAAATATATTCTATGCAAATGAAAATCAAAAGAAAGCTGGAGTAGCAATACTCATATCAGATAAAATAGACTTTAAAATAAAGAATGTTACAAGAGACAAGGAAAGGCACTACATAATGGTCAGGGGATCAATCCAAGAAGAAGATATAACAATTATAAATATATATGTACCCAAAATAGGAGCAGCTCAATGTATAAGGCAACTGCTAACAGCTATAAAAGAGGAAATCGACAGTAACACAATAATAGTGGGGGACTTTAACAGCTCACTTACACCAGTGGAGATCAGCCAGACAGAAAATTAATAAGGAAACACAAGCTTTAAATGACACAATAGACCAGATAGAGTTAATTGATATTTATAGGACATTCCATCCAAAAACAGCAGATTACACGTTCTTCTCAACTGCACACGGAACATTCTCCAGGATAGATCACATCTTGGGTCACAGATAAAGCCTCAGTAAATTTAAGAAAACTGAAATCATATCAAGCAGCTGTTCCGACCACAATGCTATGAGATTAGAAATCAATTACACGGAAAAAACCGTAAAAAACACAAACACATGGAGGCTAAACAATACGTTACTAAATAACCAAGAGATCACTGAAGAAATCAAAGAGGAAATCAAAAACTACCTAGAGACAAATGACAACAAAAACACGATGATCCAAAACCTATGGGATGCAGCAAAAGGAGTTCTAAGAGGGAAGTTTATAGCAATACAAGCCTACCTCAAGAAACAAGAAAAATCTCAAATAAACAATCTAACCTTACACCTAGAGGAACTAGAGAAAGAAGAACAAAACCCAAAGTTAGTAGAAGGAAAGAAATCATAAAGATCAGAGCAGAAATAAATGAAATAGAAACAAAGAAAACGAAAGCAAAGATCAATAAAACTAAAAGCTGGTTCTTTGAGAAGATAAGCAAAAATGATCAACCTTTAGCCGGACTCCAGAAAAAGAGGGAGAGGACACAAATCAACAAAATTAGAAGTGAAAAAGCAGAAGTTATAACAGACACCACAGGAATACAAAGCATCCTAAGAGACTACTACAAGCAACTCTAGGCCAATAAAATGGACAATCTGGAAGAAATGGACAAATTCTTAGAAAGGGATAACCTTCTAAGACTGAACCAGGAAGAAATAGAAAATATGAACAAACCTATCACAAGCAATGAAATTGAAACTGTGATTAAAAATCTTCCAACAAACAAAAGTCCAGAACCAGATGGCATCACAGGTGAATTCTATCAAACATTTAGAGCAGAGCTAACACCCAACCTTCTCAAATTCTTCAAAACAATTGCAGCGGAAGGAACACTCCCAAACTCATTCTATGAGACCACCATCACCCTGATACCAAAATCAGACAGAGATACTACAAGGAAAGAAAATTATAGACCAATATCACTGATGAATATAGATGTAAAAATCCTCAACAAAATACTAGCAAACAGAATCGAACAACACATGAAAAGGATCATACACCATGATCAAGTGGGGTTTATCCCAGGGATGCGAGGATTCTTCAATATACACAAATCAATGTGATACACCATATTAACAAATTGTAGAATAAAAGCATATGATCATCTCAATAGATGAAGGAAAAGATTTTGAGAAAATTCAACACTCATTTACGATAAAAACTCTGCAGAGTGTGGGCATAGAGGGAAACTACCTCAACATAATAAAGGCCATATATGACAAACCCACAGCAAACAACATTCTCAATGGTGAAAAACTGAAAGCGTTTCCTCTAAGATCAGGAACAAGACGAGGATGTCCACTCTCACCACTGCTATTCAACATAGTTTTGGAAGTCCTAGCCATGGCAATCAGAGAAGAAAAAGAAATAAAAGGAATACAAAAAGGAAAAGAAGAAGTAAAATTGTCACTGTTTGCAGATGACATGATATCATAGATAGAGAATCCTAAAGATGCCACCAGAAAACCACTGGAGCTAATCAATGAATTTGGTAAAGTTGCAGGATACAAAATTAATGCACAGAAATTGCTTGCATTCCTATACACTAACAATGAAAGATCAGAAAGAGAAATTAAGGAAACAATCCCATTACCACTGCAACAAAAAGAATAAAATACCTAGGAATAAACCTACCTAAGGAAGTAAAAGACCTGTACTCAGAAAACTATAAGACACTGATGAAAGAAATCAAAGATGATATAAACAGATGGAGACATATACCATGTTCTCGGATTAGAAGAATCAATATTGTGAAAATGACTATACTACCCAAAGCAATCTACAGATTCAATGCAATCCCGATCAAAATACCTTTGGCATTTTCTACAGAACAAGAAAAAAAAAAATCTTAAAATTTGTAGGGAGACACAAAAGACCCTGGATAGCCAAAGCAGTCTTGAGGGGGGAAAAAAAAGAGCTGGAGGAATCAGACTTCCAGACTTCAGACTATATTGCAAAGCTACAGTAATCAAGATAATATGGTACTGACACAAGAACAGAAATATAGGTCAATAGAGCAGGATAGAAAGCACAGAGATAAACCCACGTACCTATGGTTCACTAATCTATGACAAAGGAGGCAAGGGTATACAATGGAGAAAAGACAGTGTCTTCAGCAAGTGGTGCTGGGAAAACTGGACAGTTACATGTAAAAGAATGAAATTAGTACACATCCTAACACCATACACAAAAATAAACTCAAAATGGATTAGAGACCTAAATATAAGACCAGCCACTATAAAACTCTTAGAGGAAAACATAAGCAGAACAGTCTATGACATAAATCACAGCAAGATCCTTTTTGACCCACCTCCTAGAGAAATGGAAATAAAAACAAAAATAAAAAAATGGGACCGAATGAAACATAAATTCTTTTGCACAGCAAAGGAAAACATAAGCAAGATGAAAAGACAACCCTCAGAATGGGAGAAAATATTTTCAATTGAAGCAAATGGCAAAGGATTAATCTCCAAAAAGCAGCTCATGTAGCTCAATATCACAAAACCAAACAATCCAATCCAAAAATGGGCAGAAGACCTAAATAGACATTTCTCCAAAGAAGATATACAGGTTGCCAACAAACACATGAAAGGATGCTGAACATCACTAATCATTAGAGAAATGCAAATCAAAACTACAGTGAGGTATCACCTCACACCAGTCAGAATGGCCATCATCAAAAAATCTACCAACAATAAATGCTGGAGAGGCATTTATTGGAGCAAAGGGAACCCTCTTGCACTGTTGGTGGGAATGTAAATTGATATAGCCACTAGGGAGAACGGTATGGGGGTTCCTTAAACACTAAAAATAGAACTACCATACAACCCAGCAAACCCACTCCTGGACATTTACCCTGAGAAAACCATAATTCAAAAAGAGTCATGTACCACAATGTTCACTGTAGCTCTATTTACAATAGCCAGGACATGGAAGCAACCTAAGTGTCCATCAACAGATAAATGGATAAGGAAGATGTGGCACAAATATACAATGGAACATTATTCAGCCATAAAAAGAAACGAAATTGAGTTACTTTTAGTGAGGTGGATGGATCTAGAGTCTGTCCTACAGAGTGAAGTAAGTCAGAAAGAGAAAAACAAATACCGTATGCTAACACATATATATGGAATCTTAAAAAAAAAAGTTTATGAAGAACCTAGGGGCAGGAAAGGATTAAGGACACAGACGTAGAGAAAGGACTTGAGGACATGGGGAGAGGGAAGGGTAAGCTGGGACAAAGTGAGAGAGTGGTATGGACATATATACACTACCAAATGTAAAATTGATAGCTACTGGGAAGCAGCCACATAGCACAGGGAGATCAGCTCTGTGCTTTGTGACCACCTAAAAGGGTGGGATAAGGGAGTGAGAGGGAGTTGCAAGAGGGAGGGGATATGGTGTTATATGTATACGCACAGCTGATTCACTTTTTTATACAGCAGAAACTAACACACAATTGTAAAGCAATTATACTCCAATAAAGATGTAAAAGAAAAAAAAAAGCCCAGAGATAAACCTACACACCTATGGCCCACTAATCTATGACAAAGGAGGCAAGGGTATACAAAGGAGAAAAGACAGTCTCTTCAATAAGTGGTGCTGGGAAAAATGGACAGCTACATGTAAAAGAATGAAATTAGAACACTCCCTAACACCATACACAAAAAATAAACTCAAAATGGATTAGAGACCGAAATGTAAGACCGGACACTATAAAACTCTTAGAGGAAAACATAGGAAGAATACTCTTTGACATAAATCACAGCAAGATCTTTTTTGATCCACCTCCTAGAGTAATGGAATAAAAAAAAATAAACATATGGGAGCAAATGAAACCTAAAAGCTTTTGCAAAGCAAAGGAAACTACAAACAAGACGAAAAGACAACCCTCACAATGGGAGAAAATATTTGCAAATGAATCAATGGACAAAGGATTAATCTCCAATGTATATAAACAGCTCATGCAGCTCAACAGTAAAAAAACAAACAACCCAATCCAAAAATGGGCAGATGACGTAAATAGACATTTGTCCCAAGAAGACATACAGATGACCAAGAAGCACATGAAAAGCTGCTCAACATCACTAATTATTAGAGAAATATAAACCAAAACTACAATGAGGTATCGCCTCACACGAGTTAGAATGGGCATCATCAGAAAATCTACAAGCAACAAATGCTGGAGAGGGTGTGGAGAAAAGGGAACCCTCTTACACTATTTGTGGGAATGTAAATTGATACAGTCACGATGGAGAACAGTATGGAGGTTCCTTAAGAAACTAAAAATAGAATTACCATATGACCCAGCAATCCCACTACTGGCCATATACCCAGAGAAAACCATAATTCAAAAAGACATATTCACCACAATATTCATTGCAGCACTATTTACAATAGCCAGGTCATGGAAGCAACCTAAATGCCCATAGACAGACGAACAGAAAAGATGTGCTACATATATAAAATGGAATATTACTCAGCCATAAAAAGGAATGAAATTGGGTCATTTGTAGAGACGTGGATAGATCTAGAGACTGTCATACAGAGTGAAGTAAGTCAGAAAGAGAAAAACAAATATCGTATATTAACGCATACATGTGGAACCTAGAAAAATGGTAAAGATGAACCGGTTTGCAAGGCAGAAATAGAGACACAGATGTAGAGAACAAATGTATGGACACCAAGGGGGGAAAGTGGCAGGGTGGTGGTGGTGGGATGAATTGCGAGCCTGGGATTGACATATATACACTTATATGTATAAAATAGGTTACCAATAAGAGCCTGCTGTATAAAAAAATGAATAAAATAAATTCAAAAATTAAAAAATAAGTAATACTTAAAAAAATAAAACAGAAAAAAAGTTCTGTCCTTCCCATAGACGTATTTATATGAATGAATTATTTCCATGCTTATATCCATAAATACAAAAAGAGGAATAAAACTTACCTTGAACCAAAAAAGAAAAAAAAAAAAAAAAACAGAACCCACTGGTCATACAGAGGAAAACCCTATCAGGGCACTTGCTCCAGGGGTAAACAATTCTGAAGTTGGTCACAGGTGGGGAATCATCTCCCATGCAGCCAGCAGCCCCCACACGAGGAGCGTCCTCATTGCAAAGCTGGGGGACCGTGAGGAGGCGTCTCTGAGTAAACGTGAGCTGAGCCCCAGGCCAGCTGCTGCTGAACTTTTCCCACCCTTCCCAGGTAAAACACCTGAATGTGTGCAAAGACTTTAAAAACTAGAGGAAGGGGCTTGGAGTCACACCAGCGACAGCACGCAGGCCGACTTGGTGCCTGCAGGCCAGCCAGGATGGTCCTGGCCCCGGGCACTCGTCTGGAAGCTTTCCATTTCCCTGCCTGAGGTACCCCTCCTGTCCCGGCCCCCACTGCTTTTTTCCTTCCTCACCTCTGCCCGGGGAGAAATTCCAGCAGCAAGTATGGGTGACACATCCTCTTCTTTAGCAGGTGGCAGCCCGGCAACTCCTGCAGAAAGTCCAGCAGAGCCCCAGTCACACTGGGCCACTCATAGAGCCGTGGGCCCTACTCCCTCCCACCAGCCCAACCCCGAGACTGCTGACGGGGCAGAGAATATGGCGTCAGGCACAGCTGCAGAGGCTTTTGCTGCCTGGAGGGGTGTTTATATTGACCTCAACCCAGGCACACCTGGGAAGGGCTGGCCGGCCGGGTCAGGCTGCCCAGGTCAGCCAATCCTCGCCCCTCAGGGGCTCAGAGTTGCAGAAAATGGGCCTTGCTGCACCGGCCAGATCCAAGGAACAGGTGTAGGGTCCCGAGAGTCAGGATAGATAAGGGGCGGCAGCCCTGGCTTGTTTTCGAATCATTTTATCTGGTCCATGAGTGGGAGACAACTTCAAGAAGACCCTCTGCTAATGAGAGGAACCCAGGAGTCAGGGAGAGGAGGGGTGGTGGGTGGAGACAGAGGCCTGGTGCCCCGGCTGCAGTGGAAGCCCCTGGAAGACCAGGCAGAGGGAGGCCGCACAGAGTGAAGCCTAGGGTCACAGACCTGTTGGAGCTGCTGTTTGTTAGTTCAAGCTCTGCTCTGAGGTGCTCTGTGTCAGCTCTGAGTGACAGGGGTGCTGGGGGTGCTCTGCAATGAGGGCTATGTGCACGGTTCCTGTGTGCCCAGCCCTGCCGGGGTACCTGTCCACGGGAGCTCCATATCCAGGGAGGGGCCTGCCCACGAGAGCCCCGTGGGCTGCTGCGTACCTGCCCAGGTGAGCTCCATATCCTGGGAGGGGCCTGACCACAAGAGCCCCGTGGGCTGCTGGGGACCTGCTAGAGGACGCCAGGACAGTCAGTGAAGCCACAGAGGATATACATCTAGTAGTTCCTAATTCCTACACCCTGCTGGTCATTCTACCATCCACCAGGACATGGCATTCTGTATTAGACTTCAATGATGCCTTCTTCTGTATTCCATTAGTCCCAGAGTCACAAGAAATTTTGCCTGTGAGTGGCAGGACTCAACCTACAACAAAAACAATACTGCTGGGCCGTCCTGCCCCAGGGGTTCAAAAATTCCCACACCATCTTTGGGGAAACGTTAGCTAAAGACCTAAAAGATCTACCTCTGGAGAAGGGAACCCTCCTTCAATATGCAGATGACATTCTGATCACCAGCCCGACTAAGGAGGCCTCTGAACTACCTAGCCAATAAAAGATAGAAGGTGTCCAAGGAAAAGGCTCAAATATCACAAACTAAGGTGGCCTTCCTGGGCTTCATTCGCACAGAAGGTCGGAGAAGCCCACCCCAGGAAAGGGAAGAAGCCATTTGCAGCCTCACCTTTCCTGAAACTAGAAGACAGCTTAGGGGTTCCTGGGGAGACCGGGGTTTGCTGCATCTGGATCCCTAACTACAGTCTAATAGCTGGGCCTCTATATGAAACACTGAAAGGAAAAGATGATGATCCTTTTGAATAGAATCCAGAAGCGGCCTTTCAAGAATGGAAAGAGCAGTCAATTCAGACCCTGGCCCTGGACCTCCCTAAGTTAGCTAAACCCTTTGACCTTTACATTCCTGGTCCAAGGCGAATCGCCCTTGGAGTATTAGTGCAAAAACTGGGACCACTTGAAATGTAACAATGCAAGAATGCCCTCCAGGCATTGGCCAGCCACCCCATCCGACCAGGATACTGGGGGTATCTAAAAACCTGGAAATCAGCAGCCCGCAAGGCCAGCTCCCTCCTAAGGGAAAAGGACGCCACTTGGTGATCCTAACCACCCACCATGCCCTGAAGTTGCAGGGATTGCTCCGTGGGCACAATGACCTCGAGTGAGGAGGCCCTCCAACACCAACCTCCAGAGAGACAACCTGGGGCAATGGGCCCCCATGACGACTCGTGTGACCATCACTTGACCTGGAGCTTCTCTCAGAAAACAACAAGAGTGTGCCCCAAAAGAGCAGACTATTGCTTACAGGACTTACTGCACCCAGAGCGGAGCTAATAAACTTGGCAGGGGAACCGTAAATAACGCTGCCACCATAGAAAAGCCTACAGACACCGCAGTGACGGCGGCCAATGAGACCGGCTGTACTCCTGGCTACTTCAAAAGGCCGTTGACTGAGTGGCCGTCATGGTCCTGGATCACCACCGGCCCTGGACTGTCTGGGAGTTGAGCAAGCAGGGCTCTGACACCTGGTGCTGTTTGTACGTTAATTCAGTGGCCTAACTGAAGAAAGCACAGACTACTGGTCAGAGCATCTAGGCTGGCAGAAACCATCAGCCTAAGGGGGCCGAACCAATGTGGAGCAGGGTAAAACCGCCCACCCCCCCAGCGTCTCTGCACATCTCTTTCCTGGACCCTTAAAGGTCATTAGAATCTATAAAACTTCCAATGCTGGTGCTCAGGCAGACGAGCAGTGAGGGAGGAGGCCTGCGGACAATCAACCTCACCTGGAGGCTGCTGGGGAGAAGTCCTGCCCCTCCCCCCGGGTATGAGGACACCCAACTCAGCATGAAGCATTTACAGAAGACGTGTCTGCACCCTCAGCGCCCCAAGAATGAGGAATGGGACAAAAGGCAGAGGAGGGCTTTGTCACTGGCAAAGCCCATTAAAAATTCCTGGGAGATAAAAATAGAATCTGGGCAATAAAATAAAGTCTAACCATTTTTTCCTTTGTGCTTTGTCTAATTTCACTTGCTCCTAGGTTTCCACATGCAGAGGTCCCACACCCGACACTTCAGACCCGATTTCCTCGTGCAAAATGGCTGGGCCGACACCTCAGCTCGTGGGGCCCCGTGCAGACTCTGCGACATAGGAGCCTGAGCTCCAGCCAACCTGGCCCTCGAGAGCTCCGCCCCCTCCCTCCCGCTGATGCTGACAGGATCCCTACACAGCAGCCCGGCCCACAACCCGCAGGGGAGCACACACTCTCACCTCTCCATTCTCTGATCAAAATATAAAGTTTTCCTTTGCTTCTGAACCAAAGTCAGTCTCGATCTGCTGGCTCCAATGACACTGGGCAGGGAGACCCTTGTTGGGGCCCACTCTGCAGGATCAGTAACAGAATTTGAGAACATTGTAACTTCAATGAACAGATGTGTGAGCCAAACTGTAATTAACATAGAGCAGTGTATAAGGCTCGTGTAAAAGAAGATGTTTCTAACACTTCCATTTGATATTTCCATCACTTTATTATAAGCAAGTTCAGTGGAGGGGTTTGTCTTATTTGTCAGGTCAACAGTAGAGAAATGCAGTGATTTCTTTCCAAGGATGTACATCTAATAATCTTGGTTGAAGTTTCAACCTTGTTTGGAATGATTTTCCATTGAAAATGATACCTCTCTTTCAGCTCCTAGATTTCTGAGAAGTATAAAATCTTATATTTTTTATTACCAAAGGGGAAAGGTGGGAGGAGGGATAAATTAACAGTTTCAGATTAACATATACACACTGCTATGTATAAAATATATCATCAACAAGGAACTACTGTATAGCACAGGGAACTATACTCAATATTTTGTAATGACCCCTGAGGGGAAATAACCTGAAAAACAATAGATATCTATATCGACATCATCTATCAACTACAGATAAAATGGAAACTAAAGGAGGCCGATGGTGAGCGTTTCTGAACCTAAAGACTTCAATCATCTAAAGTTCGGACTCTGCCTACGGCCCAAGTCCCTTAATGAACACACATGTACCAGTAGCTTAAAAATTCCCCAGATTGGAGTTCGGGGAGACACTGATTTGGAAAAATCCCTTGTGTTCTCCTTACATACACGGGACCTTTCCTACAGCTAAAACATGCCTGTGACACCCAGAAGATGGAACACGGTTGGATCAGGAAGATTTTGGAAAAGGCACCAAAACGCCTAATTTCCTGGTTGTTGGGTTCACCCCTCCAGCCTTTTTCCTTAAAATCTCCCCACTTGAGGATGTCAGCACCTTCAACATCCAGTTGCACAGAAATCGGAATTTGTCCAAAGGAAGAAGGGGAAGGAGGAGAAACAAGGAGAGCCAAGCCCTAGATGTTCGGAGAGGCACATGTCACTCTACTTTCCAGTCAGGAAGAAGAATTAAGCAAAGGCTTAGCCTGCCACCGGGAACCAGAGTAGGGCCAGAAGCAAACGAGCAGTTCTGCGGAAAGCTCCCAAAAAAGCGAGTTGAAAAATGGAGCTCAGGGGCACTGCAATTCACAAATCTGCAGAGTTATAAATGATAACTCTCGTCCACAAATATATTGAGGGAAGGCAACGAAGAGGATTTGAAATCAAGGCAGAATTGCAGGAAACAGATTTCAGGAGTTAGATTCGAATCACCCCTAAAGCACATGAAAAGCGGCAAAACGTCGACAATGATGCACTTGGCCAAAAAGAGCATATGCGTTTTTTTCTGAATGAATTCAGGAAAAAACCCATAGGCCCTTTGTGGCCAACCAAGCAAGCCGGAAATGCAATTCAGCTCTACAAAGAAGTCTAACTTCCCATCGGTCAAAATGGCCTTCCTACAAAAGTGTAAAAACAAGAAAAGCAGGAGAGGCCAGGTAGTAAAGGGAGCCTTGTTACACTGATGGGTGGGGTGTAAATTGCCAATGATGACTCTGGAGAAGGGTATGGTGTTTCCTAAAACATCTAAAAAACACAGCTAGAGAGAAAGGGGCACATCGACTCATGGGCGTATAAATAGGGAAAACTAAAAATCAGCAAGACACAGGCACCCAAAACTTTAGGGCTGCTCTGTTGACAAGAACCTCCACTTAATTCCACCTTAAATATCCAAGGAAAGAGAAAAATGGATAAAGAAGTTGTGGTCCTTATGTACAATGGAATATCACTCAGCAATGAAATCAATGTCATAAGGGTAGTAGGAGCATGATGAGTGGATTTAAGTACAACGATTCTAAGTGAAATAAGTCACACAGAAAAAGACACTTCTCATAAGGTATCACTTATAGAGGGAATGTAAAAACCGTTACACTTGAACTGATTTACAAAACAGAACAAAGTCACACATGCAGAAAACACACTATGGCTGCTTAACGGGAAAGGTGAGGTGGGGTGATACATAAAACAAGGGTTTCAAACTAGCTCAGATACCGTTCCATAAACCCAATATGTAATAGACAAGAACTACTCCTTGCTCAGAGAACTGGACTCAACACGCCCTATTCACCGCACAAGAATATATCTGACTAGTAATAATCTTAAAACCTATGTATTGATATCACTCTGTTAGTGTGTCAAGTCGCTGTAAAGCGGCATAAACACAGCAGTGAAAAGCAGCTAAACCGCATTATAAAAATAAATTACTTTTAAAAACCCATGAAACAAAGACAGTGAAAGAGAGAGAAATTCTTACACAATTCGTTCAGGGGCTGTGATGCAAACTGGATTGACCATATCTAGACCCACAGTTGGATGAGACATAAGGGTGGACACTCTTGGGGCTGAGAGATTTGGTGAGGTTGGGTGAGCAAATGCAGACCCTTTAAAGTAATACTGCGTGGTACCCATCGCATGGGTCCCAAATCTCCAGGTTCAAGGGCATCTTCCTACATCGAAATCATGCATGAGAAACCCAGAAGATGGTACACTGTGTGATGGAGAGAGGTTTCTAAAACGCACCTCATTTCTCATCTCCTTGTGCTCGGGTTTGCGATTCCAGCCACTTTACTAGGAATCTCCCTACTTGGAGCATCAGCACCTTTAACCTCCTGTTCCGTACAGGTTGCAATTTGTCCTGAGGATGAACGGGTAGACGGGGAACCAGTGAGAGACTAGCTCTTGGTGTTGGGACAGGCACAGGTCACTCTATTTTCCCATCAGGAAGAAGAATTAACCACAGGCTCATCCTCCCCCCCGGAACCAGAACAGGGCCTGAAGCCATCCTGCGCTTTTGCGGCCAGCTCCCAAAAAAGCGAGTTGTAAAATGGAGCTTCAGGGCACTGCAATTCACAAACCTGCAGAGTTATAAATGATAACTCTCGTCCACAAATATATTGAGGGAAGGCAAAGAAGAGGATTTGAAATCAAGGCAGAATTGCAGGAAACAGATTTCAGGAGGTAGATTCGAATCGCCTTTAAAGCACAGGAAAAGCGGAAAAACGTTGACAATGATGCCCTTGGCCAAAAAGGGCGTATGCGTTTTTTCCTGAATATATTGAGGAAAAAACGCATACGCCCTTTTTGGCCAACCAAGCAACCTGGAAAGGCAAATCAGCGCTACAAAGAAGACTCGCTACCCATCGGTCAAAAGGGCCATGCTGAAAAAAGTCTCAAATCCAGAAATGCAGGATAGGCCATGGAGAAATGGGAGCCTTGCTACACTGATGGGCGGGATGTAAATTGCCAACAGCCACTCTGGAGAAGTGTACGGTGTGTCCTGAAACATCTAAAAAACACAGCTTAGAGAGCATAGGGCACTTCCACTCATGGGGATATAAATTGGGAAAATGAAAAATCAGCAAGACACAAGCACCTCAAAGTTTAGGGCTGCTCTGTTGACAAGGATCTCCACTTCATTCCACCTTCAATATCCCAGGAAAGAGAAAAATGGATAAAGAAGTTGTGGTCCTTATGTACAATGGAATATCACTCAGCCATGAAATCAATGTCATAAGGCTAGTAGCAGCATGATGAGTGGATTTAGGTACGACGATTCTAAGTGAAATAAGTCACACAGAAAAGGACACTTCTCATAAGGTATCACTTATAGAGGGAATGTCAAAACCGTTACACTTGAACTGAATTACAAAACAGAACAGAGTCACACATGCAGAAAACATACTATGGCTGCTTAACGGGAAAGGTGAGGTGGGGTGATACATAAAACAAGGGTTTCAAATTAGCTCAGATACCGTTCCATAAACCCAATATGTAATAGACAAGACCTACTCCTTGCTCAGAGAACTGGACTCAACACGCCCTATTCACCGCACAAGAATATATCTGACTAGTAATAATCTTAAAACCTATGTATTGATATCTCTCTGTTAGTGTGTCACGTGGGTGTAAAGCGGCATAAACACAGCAGTGAAAAGCAGCTAAACCCCATTATCAAAATAAATTACTTTGAAAAACCCATGAAACAAAGACAGTGAAAGAGAGAGACATTCTTACACAATGCGTTCAGGGGCTGTGATGCAACCTGGATTGACCATATCTAGACCCACAGCTGGATGAGACATAAGGGTGGACACTCTTGGGGCTGAGAGGTTTGGTGAGGTTGGGTGAGCAAACGCAGACCCTTTAAAGTAATACTGCGTGGTACCCATCGCATGGGTCCCAAATCTCCAGGTTCAAGGGCATCTTCCTACATCGAAAACATGCATGAGAAAACAAAAAGATGGTACACCATGTGATGGGGAAAGGTTTCTAAAACGCACCTCATTTCTCTTCTCCTTGTGCCCGGGTTCGCCATTCCAGCGGCTTTACTAACAATCTCCCTACTTGGAGCATCAGCACCTTTAACCTCCTGTTCCGTACAGGTTGCAATTTGTCCTGAGGATGAACGGGTAGAGCGGGAACCAGTGAGAGACTACCTCTTGGTGTTGGGACAGGCACAGGTCACTCTATTTTCCCATCAGGAAGAAGAATTAACCACAGGCTCATCCTCCCCCCTGGAACCAGAACGGGGCCTGAAGCCATCCTGCGCTTTTGCGGCCAGCTCCCAAAAAAGCGAGTTGTAAAATGGAGCTTCAGGGCACTGCAATTCACAAACCTGCAGAGTTATAAATGATAACTCTCGTCCACAAATATATTGAGGGAAGGCAAAGAAGAGGATTTGAAATCAAGGCAGAATTGCAGGAAACAGATTTCAGGAGGTAGATTCGAATCGCCTTTAAAGCACAGGAAAAGTGGAAAAACGTTGACAATGATGCCCTTGGCCAAAAAGGGCGTATGCGTTTTTTCCTGAATATATTCAGGAAAAAACGCATACGCCCTTTTTGGCCAACCAAGCAACCTGGAAAGGCAAACCAGCGCTACAAAGAAGACTCGCTACCCATCGGTCAAAAGGGCCATGCTGAAAAACGTGTCAAAACCAGAAAAGCAGGAGAGGCCATGGAGAAATGGGAGCCTTGCTACACTGATGGGCGGGATGTAAATTGCCAACAGCCACTCTGGAGAAGTGTACGGTGTGTCCTGAAACATCTAAAAAACACAGCTTAGAGAGCATAGGGCACTTCCACTCATGGGGGTATAAATTGGGAAAATGAAAAATCAGCAAGACACAAGCACCCCAAAGTTTAGGGCTGCTCTGTTGACAAGGACCTCCACTTCATTCCACCTTCAATATCCCAGGAAAGAGAAAAATGGATAAAGAAGTTGTCGTCCTTATGTACAATGGAATATCACTCAGCCATGAAATCAATGGCATAAGGCTAGTAGCAGCATGATGAGTGGATTTAGGTACGACGATTCTAAGTGAAATAAGTCACACAGAAAAGGACACTTCTCATAAGGTATCACTTATGGAGGGAATGTAAAAAGCGTTACACTTGAACTGAATTACAAAACAGAACAGAGTCACACATGCAGAAAACACACTATGGCTGCTTAACGGGAAAGGTGAGGTGGCGTGATACATAAAAGAAGTGTTTCAAATTAGCTCAGATACCGTTCCATAAACCCAATATGTAATAGACAAGACCTACTCTTTGCTCAGAGAACTGGACTCAACACACACTATTCACCGCACAAGAATATATCTGACTAGTAATAATCTTAAAACCTATGTATTGATATCTCTCTGTTAGTGTGTCACGTGGGTGTAAAGCGGCATAAACACAGCAGTGAAAAGCAGCTAAACCCCATTATCAAAATAAATTACTTTGAAAAACCCATGAAACAAAGACAGTGAAAGAGAGAGAAATTCTTACACAATGCGTTCAGGGGCTGTGATGCAACCTGGATTGACCATATCTAGACCCACAGCTGGATGAGACATAAGGGTGGACACTCTTGGGGCTGAGAGGTTTGGTGAGGTTGGGTGAGCAAACGCAGACCCTTTAAAGTAATACTGCGTGGTACCCATCGCATGGGTCCCCAATCTCCAGGTTCAAGGGCATCTTCCTACATCGAAAACATGCATGAGAAAACAAAAAGATGGTACACCATGTGATGGGGAAAGGTTTCTAAAACGCACCTCATTTCTCATCTCCTTGTGCCCGGGTTCGCCATTCCAGCCGCTTTACTAACAATCTCCCTACTTGGAGCATCAGCACCTTTAACCTCCTGTTCCGTACAGGTTGCAATTTGTCCTGAGGATGAACGGGTAGACCGGGAACCAGTGAGAGACTAGCTCTTGGTGTTGGGACAGGCACAGGTCACTCTATTTTCCCATCAGGAAGAAGAATTAACCACAGGCTCATCCTCCCCCCCGGAACCAGAATGGGGCCTGAAGCCATCCTGCACTTTTGCGGCCAGCTCCCAAAAAAGCGAGTTGTAAAATGGAGCTTCAGGGCACTGCAATTCACAAACCTGCAGAGTTATAAATGATAACTCTCGTCCACAAATATATTGAGGGAAGGCAAAGAAGAGGATTTGAAATCAAGGCAGAATTGCAGGAAACAGATTTCAGGAGGTAGATTCGAATCGCCTTTAAAGCACATGAAAAGCGGAAAATCGTTGACAATGATGCCCTTGGCCAAAAAGGGCGTATGCGTTTTTTCCTGAATATATTCAGGAAAAAACGCATACGCCCTTTTTGGCCAACCAAGCAACCTGGAGAGGCAAACCAGCGCTAAAAAGAAGACTCGCTACCCATCAGTCAAAAGGGCCATGCTGAAAAACGTGTCAAAACCAGAAAAGCAGGAGAGGCCATGGAGAAATGGGAGCCTTGCTACACTGATGGGCGGGATGTAAATTGCCAACAGCCACTCTGGAGAAGTGTACGGTGTGTCCTGAAACATCTAAAAAACACAGCTTAGAGAGCATAGGGCACTTCCACTCATGGGGGTATAAATTGGGAAAATGAAAAATCAGCAAGACACAAGCACCCCAAAGTTTAGGGCTGCTCTGTTGACAAGGACCTCCACTTCATTCCAGCTTCAATATCCCAGGAAAGAGAAAAATGGATAAAGAAGTTGTGGTCCTTATGTACAATGGAATATCACTCAGCCATGAAATCAATGTCATAAGGCTAGTAGCAGCATGATGAGTGGATTTAGGTACGACGATTCTAAGTGAAATAAGTCACACAGAAAAGGACACTTCTCATAAGGTATCACTTATAGAGGGAATGAAAAAACGTTACACTTGAACTGAATTACAAAACAGAACAGAGTCACACATGCAGAAATCACACTATGGCTGCTTAACGGGAAAGGTGAGGTGGGGTGATACATAAAACAAGGGTTTCAAATTAGCTCAGATACCGTTCCATAAGCCCAATATGTAATAGACAAGACCTACTCCTTGCTCAGAGAACTGGACTCAACACGCCCTATTCACCGCACAAGAATATATCTGACTAGTAATAATCTTAAAACCTATGTATTGATATCTCTCTGTTAGTGTGTCAAGTGGGTGTAAAGCGGCATAAACACAGCAGTGAAAAGCAGCTAAACCCCATTATCAAAATAAATTACTTTGAAAAACCCATGAAACAAAGACAGTGAAAGAGAGAGAAATTCTTACACAATGCGTTCAGGGGCTGTGATGCAACCTGGATTGACCATATCTAGACGCACAGCTGGATGAGACATAAGGGTGGACACTCTTGGGGCTGAGAGGTTTGGTGAGGTTGGGTGAGCAAACGCTGACCCTTTAAAGTAATACTGCATGGTACCCATCGCATGGGTCCCAAATCTCCATGTTCAAGGGCATCTTCCTACATCTAAAACATGCATGAGAAAACAAAAAGATGGTACACCATGTGATGGGGAAAGGTTTCTAAAACGCACCTCATTTCTCTTCTCCTTGTGCCCGTGTTCGCCATTCCAGCCGCTTTACTAACAATCTCCCTACTTGGAGCATCAGCACCTTTAACCTCCTGTTCCGTACAGGTTGCAATTTGTCCTGAGGATGAAAGGGTAGACGGGGAACCAGTGAGAGACTAGCTCTTGGTGTTGGGACAGGCACAGGTCACTCTATTTTCCCATCAGGAAGAAGAATTAACCACAGGCTCATCCCCCCCCCGGAACCAGAACAGGGGCTGAAGCCATACTGCGCTTTTGCGTCCAGCTCCCAAAAAAGCGAGTTGTAAAATGGAGGTTCAGGGCACTGCAATTCACAAACCTGCAGAGTTATAAATGATAACTCTCGTCCACAAATATATTGAGGGAAGGCAAAGAAGAGGATTTGAAATCAAGGCAGAATTGCAGGAAACAGATTTCAGGAGGTAGATTCGAATCGCCTTTAAAGCACATGAAAAGCGGCAAAACGTTGACAATGATGCCCTTGGCCAAAAAGGGCGTATGCGTTTTTTCCTGAATATATTCAGGAAAAAACGCATACGCCCTTTTAGGCCAACCAAGCAACCTGGAAAGGCAAATCAGCGCTACAAAGAAGACTCGCTACCCATCGGTCAAAAGGGCCATGCTGAAAAAGTCTCAAAACCAGAAATGCAGGACAGGCCATGGAGAAATGGGAGCCTTGCTACACTGATGGGCGGGATGTAAATTGCCAACAGCCACTCTGGAGAAGTGTACGGTGTGTCCTGAAACATCTAAAAAACACAGCTTAGAGAGCATAGGGCACTTCCACTCATGGGGATATAAATTGGGAAAATGAAAAATCAGCAAGACACAAGCACCTCAAAGTTTAGGGCTGCTCTGTTGACAAGGATCTCCACTTCATTCCACCTTCAATATCCCAGGAAAGAGAAAAATGGATAAAGAAGTTGTGGTCCTTATGTACAATGGAATATCACTCAGCCATGAAATCAATGTCATAAGGCTAGTAGCAGCATGATGAGTGGATTTAGGTACGACGATTCTAAGTGAAATAAGTCACACAGAAAAGGACACTTCTCATAAGGTGTCACTGATAGAGGCAATGTAAAAACCATTACACTTGAACTGAATTACAAAACAGAACAGAGTCACACATGTAGAAAACACACTATGGCTGCTTAACGGGAAAGGTGAGGTGGGGTGATACATAAAACAAGGGTATCAAATTAGCTCAGATACCGTTCCATAAACCCAATATGTAATAGACAAGACCTACTCCTTGCTCAGAGAACTGGACTCAACACGCCCTATTCACGGCACAAGAATATATCTGACTAATAATAATCGTAAAACCTATGTATTGATATCTCTCTGTTAGTGTGTCAAGTGGGTGTAAAGCGGCATAAACACAGCAGTGAAAAGCAGCTAAACCCCATTATAAAAATAAATTACTTTGAAACACCCATGAAACAAAGACAGTGAAAGAGAGAGAAATTCTTACACAATGCGTTCAGGGGCTGTGATGCAACCTGGATTGACCATATCTAGACGCACAGCTGGATGAGACATAAGGGTGGACACTCTTGGGGCTGAGAGGTTTGGTGAGGTTGGGTGAGCAAACGCAGACCCTTTAAAGTAATACTGCGTGGTACCCATCGCATGGGTTCCAAATCTCCAGGTTCAAGGGCATCTTCCTACATCAAAAACGTACATGAGAAACCCAGAAGATGGTACACCGTGTGATGGGGAAAGGTTTCTAAAACGCACCTCATTTCTCATCTCCTTGTGCCCGGGTTCGCCATTCCAGCCGCTTTACTAGCAAGCTCCCTACTTGGAGCATCAGCACCTTTAACCTCCTGTTCCGTACAGGTTGCAATTTGTCCTGAGGATAAACGGGAAGACGTGGAACCAACGAGAGACTAGCTCTTGGTGTTGGGACAGGCACAGGTCACTCTATTTTCCCATCAGAAAGAAGAATTAACCACAGGCTCAGCCTGCCTCCCGGAACCAGAACAGGGCCTGAAGCCATTCTGCGATTTTGCGGCCAGCTCCCATAAAAACGAGTTGTAAAATGGAGGTTCAGGGCACTGCAATTCACAAACCTGCAGAGTTATAAATGATAACTCTCGTCCACAAATATATTGAGGGAAGGCAAAGAAGAGGATTTGAAATCAAGGCAGAATTGCAGGAAACAGATTTCAGGAGGTAGATACGAATCGCCTTTAAAGCACATGAAAAGCGGCAAAACGTTGACAATGATGCCCTTGGCCAAAAAGGGCGTATGCGTTTTTTCCTGAATAGATTCAGGAAAAAACGCATACGCCCTTTTTGGCCAACCAAGCAACCTGGAAAGGCAAATCAGCGCTACAGAGAAGTCTCGCTTCCCATCGGTCAAAAGGGCCATGCTGAAAAAAGTGTCAAAACCAGAAATGCAGGACAGGCCATGGAGAAACGGGAGCCTTGCTACACTGATGGGCGGGATGTAAATTGCCAAGAGCCACTCTGGAGAAGTGTCCGGTGAGTCCTGAAACATCTGAAAAACACAGCTTAGAGAGCATAGGGCACTTCCACTCATGGGGGTATAAATTGGGAAAATTAAAAATCAGCAAGACACAAGCACCCCAAAGTTTAGGGCTGCTCTGTTGACCAGGACCTCCACTTCATTCCACCTTAAATATCCCAGGAAAGAGAAAAATGGATAAAGAAGGTGTGGTCCTTATGTACAATGGAATATCACTCAACCATGAAATCAATGTCGTAAGGTTAGTAGCAGCATGATGAGTGGATTTAGGTACGACGATTCTAAGTGAAATAAGTCACACAGAAAAGGACACTTCTCATAAGGTATCACTGATAGAGGGAATGTAAAAACGTTACACTTGAACTGAATTACAAAACAGAACAGAGTCACACATGCAGAAAACACACTATGGCTGCTTAACGGGAAAGGTGAGGTGGGGTGATACATAAAACAAGGGTAGCAAATTAGCTCAGATACCATTCCATAAACCCAATATGTTATAGACAAGACCTACTCCTTGCTCAGAGAACTGGACTCAACACGCCCTATTCACGGCACAAGAATATATCTGACTAATAATAATCGTAAAACCTATGTATTGATATCTCTCTGTTAGTGTGTCAAGTGGGTGTAAAGCGGCATAAACACAGCAGTGAAAAGCAGCTAAACCCCATTATAAAAATAAATTACTTTGAAACACCCATGAAACAAAGACAGTGAAAGAGAGAGAAATTCTTACACAATGCGTTCAGGGGCTGTGATGCAACCTGGATTGACCATATCTAGACGCACAGCTGGATGAGACATAAGGGTGGACACTCTTGGGGCTGAGAGGTTTGGTGAGGTTGGGTGAGCAAACGCAGACCCTTTAAAGTAATACTGCGTGGTACCCATCGCATGGGTCCCAAATCTCCAGGTTCAAGGGCATCTTCCTACATCAAAAACATGCATAAGAAACCCAGAAGATGGTACACCGTGTGATGGGGAAAGGTTTCTAAAACGCAC
The DNA here is from genome assembly GCF_965194805.1 of Balaenoptera borealis. Taxonomy (NCBI): domain Eukaryota; kingdom Metazoa; phylum Chordata; class Mammalia; order Artiodactyla; family Balaenopteridae; genus Balaenoptera; species Balaenoptera borealis. The sequence goes on along the minus strand of NW_028123935.1, from coordinate 955,107 downwards.
CTCATTTCTCATCTCCTTGTGCCCGGGTTCGCCATTCCAGCCACTTTACTAGCAAGCTCCCTACTTGGAGCATCAGCACCTTTAACCTCCTGTTCCGTACAGGTTGTAATTTGTCCTGAGGATAAACGGGAAGACGTGGAACCAACGAGAGACTAGCTCTTGGTGTTGGGACAGGCACAGGTCACTCTATTTTCCCATCAGAAAGAAGAATTAACCACAGGCTCAGCCTGACCCCCGGAACCAGAACAGGGCCTGAAGCCATTCTGCGATTTTGCGGCCAGCTCCCATAAAAACGAGTTGTAAAATGGAGGTTCAGGGCACTGCAATTCACAAACCTGCAGAGTTATAAATGATAACTCTCGTCCACAAATATATTGAGGGAAGGCAAAGAAGAGGATTTGAAATCAAGGCAGAATTGCAGGAAACAGATTTCAGGAGGTAGATACGAATCGCCTTTAAAGCACATGAAAAGCGGCAAAACGTTGACAATGATGCCCTTGGCCAAAAAGGGCGTATGCGTTTTTTCCTGAATATATTCAGGAAAAAACGCATACGCCCTTTTTGGCCAACCAAGCAACCTGGAAAGGCAAATCAGCGCTACAGAGAAGTCTTGCTTCCCATCGGTCAAAAGGGCCATGCTGAAAAAAGTGTCAAAACCAGAAATGCAGGACAGGCCATGCAGAAATGGGAGCCTTGCTACACTGATGGGCGGGATGTAAATTGCCAAGAGCCACTCTGGAGAAGTGTCCGGTGAGTCCTGAAACATCTGAAAAACACAGCTTAGAGAGCATAGGGCACTTCCACTCATGGGGGTATAAATTGGGAAAATTAAAAATCAGCAAGACACAAGCACCCCAAAGTTTAGGGCTGCTCTGTTGACCAGGACCTCCACTTCATTCCACCTTAAATATCCCAGGAAAGAGAAAAATGGATAAAGAAGTTGTGGTCCTTATGTACAATGGAATATCACTCAGCCATGAAATCAATGTCGTAAGGTTAGTAGCAGCATGATGAGTGGATTTAGGTACGACGATTCTAAGTGAAATAAGTCAAACAGAAGAGGACACTTCTCATAAGGTATCACTGATAGAGGGAATGTAAAAACTGTTACACTTGAACTGAATTACAAAACAGAACAGAGTCACACATGCAGAAAACACACTATGGCTGCTTAACGGGAAAGGTGAGGTGGGGTGATACATAAAACAAGGGTATCAAATTAGCTCAGATACCGTTCCATAAACCCAATATGTAATAGACAAGACCTACTCCTTGCTCAGAGAACTGGACTCAACACACCCTATTCACCGCACAAGAATATATCTGACTAATAATAATCGTAAAACCTATGTATTGATATCTCTCTGTTAGTGTGTCAAGTGGGTGTAAAGCGGCATAAACACAGCATTGAAAAGCAGCTAAACCCCATTATAAAAATAAATTACTTTGAAACACCCATTAAACAAAGACAGTGAAAGAGAGAGAAATTCTTACAGAATGCGTTCAGGGGCTGTGATGCAACCTGGATTGACCATATCTAGACGCACAGCTGGATGAGACATAAGGGTGGACACTCTTGGGGCTGAGAGTTTTGGTGAGGTTGGGTGAGCAAACGCAGACCCTTTAAAGTAATACTGCATGGTACCCATCGCATGGGTCCCAAATCTCCAGGTTCAAGGGCATCTTCCTACATCAAAAACATGCATGAGAAACCCAGAAGATGGTACACCGTGTGATGGGGAAAGGTTTCTAAAACGCACCTCATTTCTCATCTCCTTGTGCCCGGGTTCGCCATTCCAGCCGCTTTCCTAGCAAGCTCCCTACTTGGAGCATCAGCACCTTTAACCTCCTGTTCCGTACAGGTTGCAATTTGTCCTGAGGATAAACGGGAAGACGTGGAACCAACGTGAGACTAGCTCTTGGTGTTGGGACAGGCACAGGTCACTCTATTTTCCCATCAGAAAGAAGAATTAACCACAGGCTCAGCCTGACCCCCGGAACCAGAACAGGGCCTGAAGCCATTCTGCGATTTTGCGGCCAGCTCCCATAAAAACGAGTTGTAAAATGGAGGTTCAGGGCACTGCAATTCACAAACCTGCAGAGTTATAAATGATAACTCTCGTCCACAAATATATTGAGGGAAGGCAAAGAAGAGGATTTGAAATCAAGGCAGAATTGCAGGAAACAGATTTCAGGAGGTAGATACGAATCGCCTTTAAAGCACATGAAAAGCGGCAAAACGTTGACAATGATGCCCTTGGCCAAAAAGGGCGTATGCGTTTTTTCCTGAATATATTCAGGAAAAAACGCATACGCCCTTTTTGGCCAACCAAGCAACCTGGAAAGGCAAATCAGCGCTACAAAGAAGTCTCGCTTCCCATCGGTCAAAAGGGCCATGCTGAAAAAAGTCTCAAAACCAGAAATGCAGGACAGGCCATGGAGAAATGGGAGCCTTGCTACACTGATGGGCGGGATGTAAATTGCCAAGAGCCACTCTGGAGAAGTGTCCGGTGAGTCCTGAAACATCTGAAAAACACAGCTTAGAGAGCATAGGGCACTTCCACTCATGGGGGTATAAATTGGGAAAATTAAAAATCAGCAAGACACAAGCACCCCAAATTTTAGGGCTGCTCTGTTGACCAGGACCTCCACTTCATTCCACCTTAAATATCCCAGGAAAGAGAAAAATGGATAAAGAAGTTGTGGTCCTTATGTACAATGGAATATCACTCAGCCAGGAAATCAATGTCGTAAGGTTAGTAGCAGCATGATGAGTGGATTTAGGTATGACGATTCTAAGTGAAATAAGTCACACAGAAAAGGACACTTCTCGTAAGGTATCACTGATAGAGGGAATGTAAAAACCGTTACACTTGAACTGAATTACAAAACAGAACAGAGTCACACATGCAGAAAACACACTATGGCTGCTTAACGGGAAAGGTGAGGTGGAGTGATACATAGAACAAGGGTATCAAGTTAGCTCAGATACCATTCCATAAACCCAATATGTAATAGACAAGACCTACTCCTTGCTCAGAGAACTGGACTCAACACGCCCTATTCACCGCACAAGAATATATCTGACTAATAATAATCGTAAAACCTATGTATTGATATCTCTCTGTTAGTGTGTCAAGTGGGTGTAAAGCGGCATAAACACAGCAGTGAAAAGCAGCTAAACCCCATTATAAAAATAAATTACTTTGAAACAACCATGAAACAAAGACAGTGAAAGAGAGAGAAATTCTTACACAATGCGTTCAGGGGCTGTGATGAAACCTGGATTGACCATATCTAGACGCACAGCTGGATGAGACATAAGGGTGGACACTCTTGGGGCTGAGAAGTTTGGTGAGGATGGGTGAGCAAACGCAGACCCTTTAAAGTAATACTGCGTGGTAACCATCGCATGGGTCCCAAATCTCCAGGTTCAAGGGCATCTTCCTACATCAAAAACATGCATGAGAAACCCAGAAGATGGTACACCGTGTGATGGGGAAAGGTTTCTAAAACGCACCTCATTTCTCATCTCCTTGTGCCCGGGTTCGCCATTCCAGCCGCTTTACTAGCAAGCTCCCTACTTGGAGCATCAGCACCTTTAACCTACTGTTCCGTACAGGTTGCAATTTGTCCTGAGGATAAACGGGAAGACGTGGAACCAACGAGAGACTAGCTCTTGGTGTTGGGACAGGCACAGGTCACTCTATTTTCCCATCAGAAAGAAGAATTAACCACAGGCTCAGCCTGCCCCCCGGAACCAGAACAGGGCCTGAAGCCATTCTGCGATTTTGCGGCCAGCTCCCATAAAAACGAGTTGTAAAATGGAGGTTCAGGGCACTGCAATTCACAAACCTGCAGAGTTATAAATGATAACTCTCGTCCACAAATATATTGAGGGAAGGCAAAGAAGAGGATTTGAAATCAAGGCAGAATTGCAGGAAACATATTTCAGGAGGTAGATACGAATCGCCTTTAAAGCACATGAAAAGCGGCAAAACGTTGACAATGATGCCCTTGGCCAAAAAGGGCGTATGCGTTTTTTCCTGAATATATTCAGGAAAAAACGCATACGCCCTTTTTGGCCAACCAAGCAACCTGGAAAGGCAAATCAGCGCTACAAAGAAGTCTCGCTTCCCATCGGTCAAAAGGGCCATGCTGAAAAAAGTGTCAAAACCAGAAATGCAGGACAGGCCATGGAGAAATGGGAGCCTTGCTACACTGATGGGCGGGATGTAAATTGCCAAGAGCCACTCTGGGGAAGTGTCCGGTGAGTCCTGAAACATCTGAAAAACACAGCTTAGAGAGCATAGGGCACTTCCACTCATGGGGGTATAAATTGGGAAAATTAAAAATCAGCAAGACACAAGCACCCCAAAGTTTAGGGCTGCTCTGTTGACCAGGACCTCCACTTCATTCCACCTTAAATATCCCAGGAAAGAGAAAAATGGATAAAGAAGTTGTGGTCCTTATGTACAATGGAATATCACTCAGCCAGGAAATCAATGTCGTAAGGTTAGTAGCAGCATGATGAGTGGATTTAGGTACGACGATTCTAAGTGAAATAAGTCACACAGAAAAGGACACTTCTCATAAGGTATCACTGATATAGGGAATGTAAAAACCGTTACACTTGAACTGAATTACAAAACAGAACAGAGTCACACATGCAGAAAACACACTATGGCTGCTTAACGGGAAAGGTGAGGTGGGGTGATACATAGAACAAGGGTATCAAATTAGCTCAGATACCATTCCATAAACCCAATATGTAATAGACAAGACCTACTCCTTGCTCAGAGAACTGGACTCAACACGCCCTATTCACGGCACAAGAATATATCTGACTAATAATAATCGTAAAACCTATGTATTGATATCTCTCTGTTAGTGTGTCAAGTGGGTGTAAAGCGGCATAAACACAGCAGTGAAAAGCAGCTAAACCCCATTATAAAAATAAATTACTTTGAAACACCCATGAAACAAAGACAGTGAAAGAGAGAGAAATTCTTACACAATGCGTTCAGGGGCTGTAATGCAACCTGGATTGACCATATCTAGACGCACAGCTGGATGAGACATAAGGGTGGACACTCTTGGGGCTGAGAGGTTTGGTGAGGTTGGGTGAGCAAACGCAGACCCTTTAAAGTAATACTGCGTGGTACCCATCGCATGGGTTCCAAATCTCCAGGTTCAAGGGCATCTTCCTACATCAAAAACATGCATGAGAAACCCAGAAGATGGTACACCGTGTGATGGGGAAAGGTTTCTAAAACGCACCTCATTTCTCATCTCCTTGTGCCCGGGTTCGCCATTCCAGCCGCTTTACTAGCAAGCTCCCTACTTGGAGCATCAGCACCTTTAACCTCCTGTTCCGTACAGGTTGCAATTTGTCCTGAGGATAAACGGGAAGACGTGGAACCAACGAGAGACTAGCTCTTGGTGTTGGGACAGGCACAGGTCACTCTATTTTCCCATCAGAAAGAAGAATTAACCACAGGCTCAGCCTGCCCCCCGGAACCAGAACAGGGCCTGAAGCCATTCTGCGATTTTGCGGCCAGCTCCCATAAAAACGAGTTGTAAAATGGAGGTTCAGGGCACTGCAATTCACAAACCTGCAGAGTTATAAATGATAACTCTCGTCCACAAATATATTGAGGGAAGGCAAAGAAGAGGATTTGAAATCAAGGCAGAATTGCAGGAAACAGATTTCAGGAGGTAGATACGAATCGCCTTTAAAGCACATGAAAAGCGGCAAAACGTTGACAATGATGCCCTTGGCCAAAAAGGGCGTATGCGTTTTTTCCTGAATAGATTCAGGAAAAAACGCATACGCCCTTTTTGGCCAACCAAGCAACCTGGAAAGGCAAATCAGCGCTACAGAGAAGTCTCGCTTCCCATCGGTCAAAAGGGCCATGCTGAAAAAAGTGTCAAAACCAGAAATGCAGGACAGGCCATGGAGAAATGGGAGCTTTGCTACACTGATGGGCGGGATGTAAATTGCCAAGAGCCACTCTGGAGAAGTGTCCGGTGAGTCCTGAAACATCTGAAAAACACAGCCTAGAGAGCATAGGGCACTTCCACTCATGGGGGTATAAATTGGGAAAATTAAAAATCAGCAAGACACAAGCACCCCAAAGTTTAGGGCTGCTCTGTTGACCAGGACCTCCACTTCATTCCACCTTAAATATCCCAGGAAAGAGAAAAATGGATAAAGAAGTTGTGGTCCTTATGTACAATGGAATATCACTCAGCCAGGAAATCAATGTCGTAAGGTTAGTAGCAGCATGATGAGTGGATTTAGGTACGACGATTCTAAGTGAAATAAGTCACACAGAAAAGGACACTTCTCATAAGGTATCACTGATATAGGGAATGTAAAAACCGTTACACTTGAACTGAATTACAAAACAGAACAGAGTCACACATGCAGAAAACACACTATGGCTGCTTAACGGGAAAGGTGAGGTGGGGTGATACATAGAACAAGGGTATCAAATTAGCTCAGATACCATTCCATAAACCCAATATGTAATAGACAAGACCTACTCCTTGCTCAGAGAACTGGACTCAACACGCCCTATTCACGGCACAAGAATATATCTGACTAATAATAATCGTAAAACCTATGTATTGATATCTCTCTGTTAGTGTGTCAAGAGGGTGTAAAGCGGCATAAACACAGCAGTGAAAAGCAGCTAAACCCCATTATAAAAATAAATTACTTTGAAACACCCATGAAACAAAGACAGTGAAAGAGAGAGAAATTCTTACACAATGCGTTCAGGGGCTGTAATGCAACCTGGATTGACCATATCTAGACGCACAGCTGGATGAGACATAAGGGTGGACACTCTTGGGGCTGAGAGGTTTGGTGAGGTTGGGTGAGCAAACGCAGACCCTTTAAAGTAATACTGCGTGGTACCCATCGCATGGGTTCCAAATCTCCAGGTTCAAGGGCATCTTCCTACATCAAAAACATGCATGAGAAACCCAGAAGATGGTACACCGTGTGATGGGGAAAGGTTTCTAAAACGCACCTCATTTCTCATCTCCTTGTGCCCGGGTTCGCCATTCCAGCCGCTTTACTAGCAAGCTCCCTACTTGGAGCATCAGCACCTTTAACCTCCTGTTCCGTACAGGTTGCAATTTGTCCTGAGGATAAACGGGAAGACGTGGAACCAACGAGAGACTAGCTCTTGGTGTTGGGACAGGCACAGGTCACTCTATTTTCCCATCAGAAAGAAGAATTAACCACAGGCTCAGCCTGCCCCCCGGAACCAGAACAGGGCCTGAAGCCATTCTGCGATTTTGCGGCCAGCTCCCATAAAAACGAGTTGTAAAATGGAGGTTCAGGGCACTGCAATTCACAAACCTGCAGAGTTATAAATGATAACTCTCGTCCACAAATATATTGAGGGAAGGCAAAGAAGAGGATTTGAAATCAAGGCAGAATTGCAGGAAACAGATTTCAGGAGGTAGATACGAATCGCCTTTAAAGCACATGAAAAGCGGCAAAACGTTGACAATGATGCCCTTGGCCAAAAAGGGCGTATGCGTTTTTTCCTGAATAGATTCAGGAAAAAACGCATACGCCCTTTTTGGCCAACCAAGCAACCTGGAAAGGCAAATCAGCGCTACAGAGAAGTCTCGCTTCCCATCGGTCAAAAGGGCCATGCTGAAAAAAGTGTCAAAACCAGAAATGCAGGACAGGCCATGGAGAAATGGGAGCTTTGCTACACTGATGGGCGGGATGTAAATTGCCAAGAGCCACTCTGGAGAAGTGTCCGGTGAGTCCTGAAACATCTGAAAAACACAGCCTAGAGAGCATAGGGCACTTCCACTCATGGGGGTATAAATTGGGAAAATTAAAAATCAGCAAGACACAAGCACCCCAAAGTTTAGGGCTGCTCTGTTGACCAGGACCTCCACTTCATTTCACCTTAAATATCCCAGGAAAGAGAAAAATGGATAAAGAAGTTGTGGTCCTTATGTACAATGGAATATCACTGAGCCAGGAAATCAATGTCGTAAGGTTAGTAGCAGCATGATGAGTGGATTTAGGTACGACGATTCTAAGTGAAATAAGTCACACAGAAAAGGACACTTCTCATAAGGTATCACTGAGAGAGGGAATGTAAAAACCGTTACACTTGAACTGAATTACAAAACAGAACAGAGTCACACATGCAGAAAACACACTATGGCTGCTTAACGGGAAAGGTGAGGTGGGGTGATACATAAAACAAGGGTATCAAATTAGCTCAGATACCATTCCATAAACCCAATATGTTATAGACAAGAGCTACTCCTTGCTCAGAGAACTGGACTCAACACGCCCTATTCACGGCACAAGAATATATCTGACTAATAATAATCGTAAAACCTATGTATTGATATCTCTCTGTTAGTGTGTCAAGTGGGTGTAAAGCGGCATAAACACAGCAGTGAAAAGCAGCTAAACCCCATTATAAAAATAAATTACTTTGAAACACCCATGAAACAAAGACAGTGAAAGAGAGAGAAATTCTTACACAATGCGTTCAGGGGCTGTGATGCAACCTGGATTGACCATATCTAGACGCACAGCTGGATGAGACATAAGGGTGGACACTCTTGGGGCTGAGAGGTTTGGTGAGGTTGGGTGAGCAAACGCAGACCCTTTAAAGTAATACTGCGTGGTACCCATCGCATGGGTCCCAAATCTCCAGGTTCAAGGGGATCTTCCTACATCAAAAACATGCATGAGAAACCCAGAAGATGGTACACCGTGTGATGGGGAAAGGTTTCTAAAACGCACCTCATTTCTCATCTCCTTGTGCCCGGGTTCGCCATTCCAGCCGCTTTACTAGCAAGCTCCCTACTTGGAGCATCAGCACCTTTAACCTCCTGTTCCGTACAGGTTGCAATTTGTCCTGAGGATAAACGGGAAGACGTGGAGCCAACGAGAGACTAGCTCTTGGTGTTGGGACAGGCACAGGTCACTCTATTTTCCCATCAGAAAGAAGAATTAACCACAGGCTCAGCCTGACCCCCGGAACCAGAACAGGGCCTGAAGCCATTCTGCGATTTTGCGGCCAGCTCCCATAAAAACGAGTTGTAAAATGGAGGTTCAGGGCACTGCAATTCACAAACCTGCAGAGTTATAAATGATAACTCTCGTCCACAAATATATTGAGGGAAGGCAAAGAAGAGGATTTGAAATCAAGGCAGAATTGCAGGAAACAGATTTCAGGAGGTAGATACGAATCGCCTTTAAAGCACATGAAAAGCGGCAAAACGTTGACAATGATGCCCTTGGCCAAAAAGGGCGTATGCGTTTTTTCCTGAATATATTCAGGAAAAAACGCATACGCCCTTTTTGGCCAACCAAGCAACCTGGAAAGGCAAATCAGCGCTACAAAGAAGTCTCGCTTCCCATCGGTCAAAAGGGCCATGCTGAAAAAAGTCTCAAAACCAGAAATGCAGGACAGGCCATGGAGAAATGGGAGCCTTGCTACACTGATGGGCGGGATGTAAATTGCCAAGAGCCACTCTGGAGAAGTGTCCGGTGAGTCCTGAAACATCTGAAAAACACAGCTTAGAGAGCATAGGGCACTTCCACTCATGGGGGTATAAATTGGGAAAATTAAAAATCAGCAAGACACAAGCACCCCAAATTTTAGGGCTGCTCTGTTGACCAGGACCTCCACTTCATTCCACCTTAAATATCCCAGGAAAGAGAAAAATGGATAAAGAAGTTGTGGTCCTTATGTACAATGGAATATCACTCAGCCAGGAAATCAATGTCGTAAGGTTAGTAGCAGCATGATGAGTGGATTTAGGTACGACGATTCTAAGTGAAATAAGTCACACAGAAAAGGACACTTCTCGTAAGGTATCACTGATAGAGGGAATGTAAAAACCGTTACACTTGAACTGAATTACAAAACAGAACAGAGTCACACATGCAGAAAACACACTATGGCTGCTTAACGGGAAAGGTGAGGTGGGGTGATACATAGAACAAGGGTATCAAGTTAGCTCAGATACCATTCCATAAACCCAATATGTAATAGACAAGACCTACTCCTTGCTCAGAGAACTGGACTCAACACGCCCTATTCACCGCACAAGAATATATCTGACTAATAATAATCGTAAAACCTATGTATTGATATCTCTCTGTTAGTGTGTCAAGTGGGTGTAAAGCGGCATAAACACAGCAGTGAAAAGCAGCTAAACCCCATTATAAAAATAAATTACTTTGAAACAACCATGAAACAAAGACAGTGAAAGAGAGAGAAATTCTTACACAATGCGTTCAGGGGCTGTGATGAAACCTGGATTGACCATATCTAGACGCACAGCTGGATGAGACATAAGGGTGGACACTCTTGGGGCTGAGAAGTTTGGTGAGGATGGGTGAGCAAACGCAGACCCTTTAAAGTAATACTGCGTGGTAACCATCGCATGGGTCCCAAATCTCCAGGTTCAAGGGCATCTTCCTACATCAAAAACATGCATGAGAAACCCAGAAGATGGTACACCGTGTGATGGGGAAAGGTTTCTAAAACGCACCTCATTTCTCATCTCCTTGTGCCCGGGTTCGCCATTCCAGCCGCTTTACTAGCAAGCTCCCTACTTGGAGCATCAGCACCTTTAACCTACTGTTCCGTACAGGTTGCAATTTGTCCTGAGGATAAACGGGAAGACGTGGAACCAACGAGAGACTAGCTCTTGGTGTTGGGACAGGCACAGGTCACTCTATTTTCCCATCAGAAAGAAGAATTAACCACAGGCTCAGCCTGCCCCCCGGAACCAGAACAGGGCCTGAAGCCATTCTGCGATTTTGCGGCCAGCTCCCATAAAAACGAGTTGTAAAATGGAGGTTCAGGGCACTGCAATTCACAAACCTGCAGAGTTATAAATGATAACTCTCGTCCACAAATATATTGAGGGAAGGCAAAGAAGAGGATTTGAAATCAAGGCAGAATTGCAGGAAACATATTTCAGGAGGTAGATACGAATCGCCTTTAAAGCACATGAAAAGCGGCAAAACGTTGACAATGATGCCCTTGGCCAAAAAGGGCGTATGCGTTTTTTCCTGAATATATTCAGGAAAAAACGCATACGCCCTTTTTGGCCAACCAAGCAACCTGGAAAGGCAAATCAGCGCTACAAAGAAGTCTCGCTTCCCATCGGTCAAAAGGGCCATGCTGAAAAAAGTGTCAAAACCAGAAATGCAGGACAGGCCATGGAGAAATGGGAGCCTTGCTACACTGATGGGCGGGATGTAAATTGCCAAGAGCCACTCTGGGGAAGTGTCCGGTGAGTCCTGAAACATCTGAAAAACACAGCTTAGAGAGCATAGGGCACTTCCACTCATGGGGGTATAAATTGGGAAAATTAAAAATCAGCAAGACACAAGCACCCCAAAGTTTAGGGCTGCTCTGTTGACCAGGACCTCCACTTCATTCCACCTTAAATATCCCAGGAAAGAGAAAAATGGATAAAGAAGTTGTGGTCCTTATGTACAATGGAATATCACTCAGCCAGGAAATCAATGTCGTAAGGTTAGTAGCAGCATGATGAGTGGATTTAGGTACGACGATTCTAAGTGAAATAAGTCACACAGAAAAGGACACTTCTCATAAGGTATCACTGATATAGGGAATGTAAAAACCGTTACACTTGAACTGAATTACAAAACAGAACAGAGTCACACATGCAGAAAACACACTATGGCTGCTTAACGGGAAAGGTGAGGTGGGGTGATACATAGAACAAGGGTATCAAATTAGCTCAGATACCATTCCATAAACCCAATATGTAATAGACAAGACCTACTCCTTGCTCAGAGAACTGGACTCAACACGCCCTATTCACGGCACAAGAATATATCTGACTAATAATAATCGTAAAACCTATGTATTGATATCTCTCTGTTAGTGTGTCAAGTGGGTGTAAAGCGGCATAAACACAGCAGTGAAAAGCAGCTAAACCCCATTATAAAAATAAATTACTTTGAAACACCCATGAAACAAAGACAGTGAAAGAGAGAGAAATTCTTACACAATGCGTTCAGGGGCTGTAATGCAACCTGGATTGACCATATCTAGACGCACAGCTGGATGAGACATAAGGGTGGACACTCTTGGGGCTGAGAGGTTTGGTGAGGTTGGGTGAGCAAACGCAGACCCTTTAAAGTAATACTGCGTGGTACCCATCGCATGGGTTCCAAATCTCCAGGTTCAAGGGCATCTTCCTACATCAAAAACATGCATGAGAAACCCAGAAGATGGTACACCGTGTGATGGGGAAAGGTTTCTAAAACGCACCTCATTTCTCATCTCCTTGTGCCCGGGTTCGCCATTCCAGCCGCTTTACTAGCAAGCTCCCTACTTGGAGCATCAGCACCTTTAACCTCCTGTTCCGTACAGGTTGCAATTTGTCCTGAGGATAAACGGGAAGACGTGGAACCAACGAGAGACTAGCTCTTGGTGTTGGGACAGGCACAGGTCACTCTATTTTCCCATCAGAAAGAAGAATTAACCACAGGCTCAGCCTGCCCCCCGGAACCAGAACAGGGCCTGAAGCCATTCTGCGATTTTGCGGCCAGCTCCCATAAAAACGAGTTGTAAAATGGAGGTTCAGGGCACTGCAATTCACAAACCTGCAGAGTTATAAATGATAACTCTCGTCCACAAATATATTGAGGGAAGGCAAAGAAGAGGATTTGAAATCAAGGCAGAATTGCAGGAAACAGATTTCAGGAGGTAGATACGAATCGCCTTTAAAGCACATGAAAAGCGGCAAAACGTTGACAATGATGCCCTTGGCCAAAAAGGGCGTATGCGTTTTTTCCTGAATAGATTCAGGAAAAAACGCATACGCCCTTTTTGGCCAACCAAGCAACCTGGAAAGGCAAATCAGCGCTACAGAGAAGTCTCGCTTCCCATCGGTCAAAAGGGCCATGCTGAAAAAAGTGTCAAAACCAGAAATGCAGGACAGGCCATGGAGAAATGGGAGCTTTGCTACACTGATGGGCGGGATGTAAATTGCCAAGAGCCACTCTGGAGAAGTGTCCGGTGAGTCCTGAAACATCTGAAAAACACAGCCTAGAGAGCATAGGGCACTTCCACTCATGGGGGTATAAATTGGGAAAATTAAAAATCAGCAAGACACAAGCACCCCAAAGTTTAGGGCTGCTCTGTTGACCAGGACCTCCACTTCATTTCACCTTAAATATCCCAGGAAAGAGAAAAATGGATAAAGAAGTTGTGGTCCTTATGTACAATGGAATATCACTGAGCCAGGAAATCAATGTCGTAAGGTTAGTAGCAGCATGATGAGTGGATTTAGGTACGACGATTCTAAGTGAAATAAGTCACACAGAAAAGGACACTTCTCATAAGGTATCACTGAGAGAGGGAATGTAAAAACCGTTACACTTGAACTGAATTACAAAACAGAACAGAGTCACACATGCAGAAAACACACTATGGCTGCTTAACGGGAAAGGTGAGGTGGGGTGATACATAAAACAAGGGTATCAAATTAGCTCAGATACCATTCCATAAACCCAATATGTTATAGACAAGAGCTACTCCTTGCTCAGAGAACTGGACTCAACACGCCCTATTCACGGCACAAGAATATATCTGACTAATAATAATCGTAAAACCTATGTATTGATATCTCTCTGTTAGTGTGTCAAGTGGGTGTAAAGCGGCATAAACACAGCAGTGAAAAGCAGCTAAACCCCATTATAAAAATAAATTACTTTGAAACAACCATGAAACAAAGACAGTGAAAGAGAGAGAAATTCTTACACAATGCGTTCAGGGGCTGTGATGAAACCTGGATTGACCATATCTAGACGCACAGCTGGATGAGACATAAGGGTGGACACTCTTGGGGCTGAGAAGTTTGGTGAGGATGGGTGAGCAAACGCAGACCCTTTAAAGTAATACTGCGTGGTAACCATCGCATGGGTCCCAAATCTCCAGGTTCAAGGGCATCTTCCTACATCAAAAACATGCATGAGAAACCCAGAAGATGGTACACCGTGTGATGGGGAAAGGTTTCTAAAACGCACCTCATTTCTCATCTCCTTGTGCCCGGGTTCGCCATTCCAGCCGCTTTACTAGCAAGCTCCCTACTTGGAGCATCAGCACCTTTAACCTACTGTTCCGTACAGGTTGCAATTTGTCCTGAGGATAAACGGGAAGACGTGGAACCAACGAGAGACTAGCTCTTGGTGTTGGGACAGGCACAGGTCACTCTATTTTCCCATCAGAAAGAAGAATTAACCACAGGCTCAGCCTGCCCCCCGGAACCAGAACAGGGCCTGAAGCCATTCTGCGATTTTGCGGCCAGCTCCCATAAAAACGAGTTGTAAAATGGAGGTTCAGGGCACTGCAATTCACAAACCTGCAGAGTTATAAATGATAACTCTCGTCCACAAATATATTGAGGGAAGGCAAAGAAGAGGATTTGAAATCAAGGCAGAATTGCAGGAAACATATTTCAGGAGGTAGATACGAATCGCCTTTAAAGCACATGAAAAGCGGCAAAACGTTGACAATGATGCCCTTGGCCAAAAAGGGCGTATGCGTTTTTTCCTGAATATATTCAGGAAAAAACGCATACGCCCTTTTTGGCCAACCAAGCAACCTGGAAAGGCAAATCAGCGCTACAAAGAAGTCTCGCTTCCCATCGGTCAAAAGGGCCATGCTGAAAAAAGTGTCAAAACCAGAAATGCAGGACAGGCCATGGAGAAATGGGAGCCTTGCTACACTGATGGGCGGGATGTAAATTGCCAAGAGCCACTCTGGGGAAGTGTCCGGTGAGTCCTGAAACATCTGAAAAACACAGCTTAGAGAGCATAGGGCACTTCCACTCATGGGGGTATAAATTGGGAAAATTAAAAATCAGCAAGACACAAGCACCCCAAAGTTTAGGGCTGCTCTGTTGACCAGGACCTCCACTTCATTCCACCTTAAATATCCCAGGAAAGAGAAAAATGGATAAAGAAGTTGTGGTCCTTATGTACAATGGAATATCACTCAGCCAGGAAATCAATGTCGTAAGGTTAGTAGCAGCATGATGAGTGGATTTAGGTACGACGATTCTAAGTGAAATAAGTCACACAGAAAAGGACACTTCTCATAAGGTATCACTGATATAGGGAATGTAAAAACCGTTACACTTGAACTGAATTACAAAACAGAACAGAGTCACACATGCAGAAAACACACTATGGCTGCTTAACGGGAAAGGTGAGGTGGGGTGATACATAGAACAAGGGTATCAAATTAGCTCAGATACCATTCCATAAACCCAATATGTAATAGACAAGACCTACTCCTTGCTCAGAGAACTGGACTCAACACGCCCTATTCACGGCACAAGAATATATCTGACTAATAATAATCGTAAAACCTATGTATTGATATCTCTCTGTTAGTGTGTCAAGTGGGTGTAAAGCGGCATAAACACAGCAGTGAAAAGCAGCTAAACCCCATTATAAAAATAAATTACTTTGAAACACCCATGAAACAAAGACAGTGAAAGAGAGAGAAATTCTTACACAATGCGTTCAGGGGCTGTAATGCAACCTGGATTGACCATATCTAGACGCACAGCTGGATGAGACATAAGGGTGGACACTCTTGGGGCTGAGAGGTTTGGTGAGGTTGGGTGAGCAAACGCAGACCCTTTAAAGTAATACTGCGTGGTACCCATCGCATGGGTTCCAAATCTCCAGGTTCAAGGGCATCTTCCTACATCAAAAACATGCATGAGAAACCCAGAAGATGGTACACCGTGTGATGGGGAAAGGTTTCTAAAACGCACCTCATTTCTCATCTCCTTGTGCCCGGGTTCGCCATTCCAGCCGCTTTACTAGCAAGCTCCCTACTTGGAGCATCAGCACCTTTAACCTCCTGTTCCGTACAGGTTGCAATTTGTCCTGAGGATAAACGGGAAGACGTGGAACCAACGAGAGACTAGCTCTTGGTGTTGGGACAGGCACAGGTCACTCTATTTTCCCATCAGAAAGAAGAATTAACCACAGGCTCAGCCTGCCCCCCGGAACCAGAACAGGGCCTGAAGCCATTCTGCGATTTTGCGGCCAGCTCCCATAAAAACGAGTTGTAAAATGGAGGTTCAGGGCACTGCAATTCACAAACCTGCAGAGTTATAAATGATAACTCTCGTCCACAAATATATTGAGGGAAGGCAAAGAAGAGGATTTGAAATCAAGGCAGAATTGCAGGAAACAGATTTCAGGAGGTAGATACGAATCGCCTTTAAAGCACATGAAAAGCGGCAAAACGTTGACAATGATGCCCTTGGCCAAAAAGGGCGTATGCGTTTTTTCCTGAATAGATTCAGGAAAAAACGCATACGCCCTTTTTGGCCAACCAAGCAACCTGGAAAGGCAAATCAGCGCTACAGAGAAGTCTCGCTTCCCATCGGTCAAAAGGGCCATGCTGAAAAAAGTGTCAAAACCAGAAATGCAGGACAGGCCATGGAGAAATGGGAGCTTTGCTACACTGATGGGCGGGATGTAAATTGCCAAGAGCCACTCTGGAGAAGTGTCCGGTGAGTCCTGAAACATCTGAAAAACACAGCCTAGAGAGCATAGGGCACTTCCACTCATGGGGGTATAAATTGGGAAAATTAAAAATCAGCAAGACACAAGCACCCCAAAGTTTAGGGCTGCTCTGTTGACCAGGACCTCCACTTCATTTCACCTTAAATATCCCAGGAAAGAGAAAAATGGATAAAGAAGTTGTGGTCCTTATGTACAATGGAATATCACTGAGCCAGGAAATCAATGTCGTAAGGTTAGTAGCAGCATGATGAGTGGATTTAGGTACGACGATTCTAAGTGAAATAAGTCACACAGAAAAGGACACTTCTCATAAGGTATCACTGAGAGAGGGAATGTAAAAACCGTTACACTTGAACTGAATTACAAAACAGAACAGAGTCACACATGCAGAAAACACACTATGGCTGCTTAACGGGAAAGGTGAGGTGGGGTGATACATAAAACAAGGGTATCAAATTAGCTCAGATACCATTCCATAAACCCAATATGTTATAGACAAGAGCTACTCCTTGCTCAGAGAACTGGACTCAACACGCCCTATTCACGGCACAAGAATATATCTGACTAATAATAATCGTAAAACCTATGTATTGATATCTCTCTGTTAGTGTGTCAAGTGGGTGTAAAGCGGCATAAACACAGCAGTGAAAAGCAGCTAAACCCCATTATAAAAATAAATTACTTTGAAACACCCATGAAACAAAGACAGTGAAAGAGAGAGAAATTCTTACACAATGCGTTCAGGGGCTGTGATGCAACCTGGATTGACCATATCTAGACGCACAGCTGGATGAGACATAAGGGTGGACACTCTTGGGGCTGAGAGGTTTGGTGAGGTTGGGTGAGCAAACGCAGACCCTTTAAAGTAATACTGCGTGGTACCCATCGCATGGGTCCCAAATCTCCAGGTTCAAGGGGATCTTCCTACATCAAAAACATGCATGAGAAACCCAGAAGATGGTACACCGTGTGATGGGGAAAGGTTTCTAAAACGCACCTCATTTCTCATCTCCTTGTGCCCGGGTTCGCCATTCCAGCCGCTTTACTAGCAAGCTCCCTACTTGGAGCATCAGCACCTTTAACCTCCTGTTCCGTACAGGTTGCAATTTGTCCTGAGGATAAACGGGAAGACGTGGAACCAACGAGAGACTAGCTCTTGGTGTTGGGACAGGCACAGGTCACTCTATTTTCCCATCAGAAAGAAGAATTAACCACAGGCTCAGCCTGCCCCCCGGAACCAGAACAGGGCCTGAAGCCATTCTGCGATTTTGCGGCCAGCTCCCATAAAAACGAGTTGTAAAATGGAGGTTCAGGGCACTGCAATTCACAAACCTGCAGAGTTATAAATGATAACTCTCGTCCACAAATATATTGAGGGAAGGCAAAGAAGAGGATTTGAAATCAAGGCAGAATTGCAGGAAACAGATTTCAGGAGGTAGATACGAATCGCCTTTAAAGCACATGAAAAGCGGCAAAACGTTGACAATGATGCCCTTGGCCAAAAAGGGCGTATGCGTTTTTTCCTGAATATATTCAGGAAAAAACGCATACGCCCTTTTTGGCCAACCAAGCAACCTGGAAAGGCAAATCAGCGCTACAGAGAAGTCTTGCTTCCCATCGGTCAAAAGGGCCATGCTGAAAAAAGTGTCAAAACCAGAAATGCAGGACAGGCCATGCAGAAATGGGAGCCTTGCTACACTGATGGGCGGGATGTAAATTGCCAAGAGCCACTCTGGAGAAGTGTCCGGTGAGTCCTGAAACATCTGAAAAACACAGCTTAGAGAGCATAGGGCACTTCCATTCATGGGGGTATAAATTGGGAAAATTAAAAATCAGCAAGACACAAGCACCCCAAAGTTTAGGGCTGCTCTGTTGACCAGGACCTCCACTTCATTCCACCTTAAATATCCCAGGAAAGAGAAAAATGGATAAAGAAGTTGTGGTCCTTATGTACAATGGAATATCACTCAGCCATGAAATCAATGTCGTAAGGTTAGTAGCAGCATGATGAGTGGATTTAGTTACGACGATTCTAAGTGAAATAAGTCAAACAGAAGAGGACACTTCTCATAAGGTATCACTGATAGAGGGAATGTAAAAACTGTTACACTTGAACTGAATTACAAAACAGAACAGAGTCACACATGCAGAAAACACACTATGGCTGCTTAACGGGAAAGGTGAGGTGGGGTGATACATAAAACAAGGGTATCAAATTAGCTCAGATACCGTTCCATAAACCCAATATGTAATAGACAAGACCTACTCCTTGCTCAGAGAACTGGACTCAACACGCCCTATTCACCGCACAAGAATATATCTGACTAATAATAATCGTAAAACCTATGTATTGATATCTCTCTGTTAGTGTGTCAAGTGGGTGTAAAGCGGCATAAACACAACATTGAAAAGCAGCTAAACCCCATTATAAAAATAAATTACTTTGAAACACCCATGAAACAAAGACAGTGAAAGAGAGAGAAATTCTTACACAATGCATTCAGGGGCTGTGATGCAACCTGGATTGACCATATCTAGACGCACAGCTGGATGAGACATAAGGGTGGACACTCTTGGGGCTGAGAGGTTTGGTGAGGTTGGGTGAGCAAACGCAGACCCTTTAAAGTAATACTGCGTGGTACCCATCGCATGGGTCCCAAATCTACAGGTTCAAGGGCATCTTCCTACATCAAAAACATGCATGAGAAACCCAGAAGACGGTACACCGTGTGATGGGGAAAGGTTTCTAAAACGTACCTCATTTCTCATCTCCTTGTGCCCGGGTTCGCCATTCCAGCCGCTTTACTAGCAAGCTCCCTACTTGGAGCATCAGCACCTTTAACCTCCTGTTCCGTACAGGTTGCAATTTGTCCTGAGGATAAACGGGAAGACGTGGAACCAACGAGAGACTAGCTCTTGGTGTTGGGACAGGCACAGGTCACTCTATTTTCCCATCAGAAAGAAGAATTAACCACAGGCTCAGCCTGAACTCCGGAACCAGAACAGGGCCTGAAGCCATTCTGCGATTTTGCGGCCAGCTCCCATAAAAACGAGTTGTAAAATGGAGGTTCAGGGCACTGCAATTCACAAACCTGCAGAGTTATAAATGATAACTCTCGTCCACAAATATATTGAGGGAAGGCAAAGAAGAGGATTTGAAATCAAGGCAGAATTGCAGGAAACAGATTTCAGGAGGTAGATACGAATCGCCTTTAAAGCACATGAAAAGCGGCAAAACGTTGACAATGATGCCCTTGGCCAAAAAGGGCGTATGCGTTTTTTCCTGAATATATTCAGGAAAAAACGCATACGCCCTTTTTGGCCAACCAAGCAACCTGGAAAGGCAAATCAGCGCTACAAAGAAGTCTCACTTCCCATCGGTCAAAAGGGCCATGCTGAAAAAAGTGTCAAAACCAGAAATGCAGGACAGGCCATGGAGAAATGGGAGCCTTGCTACACTGATGGGCGGGATGTAAATTGCCAAGAGCCACTCTGGAGAAGTGTCCGGTGAGTCCTGACACATCTGAAAAACACAGCCTAGAGAGCATAGGGCACTGCCACTCATGGGGGTATAAATTGGGAAAATGAAAAATCAGCAAGACACAAGCACCCCAAAGTTTAGGGCTGCTCTGTTGACCAGGACCTCCACTTCATTCCACCTTAAATATCCCAGGAAAGAGAAAAATGGATAAAGAAGTTGTGGTCCTTATGTACAATGGAATATCACTC
Source organism: Balaenoptera borealis (assembly GCF_965194805.1). NCBI lineage: Eukaryota > Metazoa > Chordata > Mammalia > Artiodactyla > Balaenopteridae > Balaenoptera > Balaenoptera borealis. The sequence goes on along the minus strand of NW_028123935.1, from coordinate 934,775 downwards.
AGCCAGGAAATCAATGTCGTAAGGTTAGTAGCAGCATGATGAGTGGATTTAGGTACGACGATTCTAAGTGAAATAAGTCACACAGAAAAGGACACTTCTCATAAGGTATCACTGAGAGAGGGAATGTAAAAACCGTTACACTTGAACTGAATTACAAAACAGAACAGAGTCACACATGCAGAAAACACACTATGGCTGCTTAACGGGAAAGGTGAGGTGGGGTGATACATAAAACAAGGGTATCAAATTAGCTCAGATACCGTTCCATAAACCCAATATGTAATAGACAAGACCTACTCCTTGCTCAGAGAACTGGACTCAACACGCCCTATTCACCGCACAAGAATATATCTGACTAATAATAATCGTAAAACCTATGTATTGATATCTCTCTGTTAGTGTGTCAAGTGGGTGTAAAGCGGCATAAACACAGCAGTGAAAACCAGCTAAACCCCATTATAAAAATAAATTACTTTGAAACAACCATGAAACAAAGACAGTGAAAGAGAGAGAAATTCTTACACAATGCGTTCAGGGGCTGTGATGCAACCTGGATTGACCATATCTAGACGCACAGCTGGATGAGACATAAGGGTGGACACTCTTGGGGCTGAGAGGTTTGGTGAGGTTGGGTGAGCAAACGCAGACCCTTTAAAGTAATACTGCGTGGTACCCATCGCATGGGTCCCAAATCTCCAGGTTCAAGGGCATCTTCCTACATCAAAAACATGCATGAGAAACCCAGAAGATGGTACACCGTGTGATGGGGAAAGGTTTCTAAAACGCACCTCATTTCTCATCTCCTTGTGCCCGGGTTCACCATTCCAGCCGCTTTACTAGCAAGCTCCCTACTTGGAGCATCAGCACCTTTAACCTCCTGTTCCGTACAGGTTGCAATTTGTCCTGAGGATAAACGGGAAGACGTGGAACCAACGAGAGACTAGCTCTTGGTGTTGGGACAGGCACAGGTCACTCTATTTTCCCATCAGAAAGAAGAATTAACCACAGGCTCAGCCTGACCCCCGGAACCAGAATAGGGCCTGAAGCCATTCTGCGATTTTGCGGCCAGCTCCCATAAAAACGAGTTGTAAAATGGAGGTTCAGGGCACTGCAATTCACAAACCTGCAGAGTTATAAATGATAACTCTCGTCCACAAATATATTGAGGGAAGGCAAAGAAGAGGATTTGAAATCAAGGCAGAATTGCAGGAAACAGATTTCAGGAGGTAGATACGAATCGCCTTTAAAGCACATGAAAAGCGGCAAAACGTTGACAATGATGCCCTTGGCCAAAAAGGGCGTATGCGTTTTTTCCTGAATATATTCAGGAAAAAACGCATACGCCCTTTTTGGCCAACCAAGCAACCTGGAAAGGCAAATCAGCGCTACAAAGAAGTCTTGCTTCCCATCGGTCAAAAGGGCCATGCTGAAAAAAGTGTCAAAACCAGAAATGCAGGACAGGCCATGGAGAAATGGGAGCCTTGCTACACTGATGGGCGGGATGTAAATGGCCAAGAGCCACTCTGGAGAAGTGTCCGGTGAGTCCTGAAACATCTGAAAAACACAGCTTAGAGAGCATAGGGCACTGCCACTCATGGGGGTATAAATTGGGAAAATTAAAAATCAGCAAGACACAAGCACCCCAAAGTTTAGGGCTGCTCTGTTGACCAGGACCTCCACTTCATTCCACCTTAAATATCCCAGGAAAGAGAAAAATGGATAAAGAAGTTGTGGTCCTTATGTACAATGGAATATCACTCAGCCAGGAAATCAATGTCGTAAGGTTAGTAGCAGCATGATGAGTGGATTTAGGTACGACGATTCTAAGTGAAATAAGTCACACAGAAAAGGACACTTCTCATAAGGTATCACTGATAGAGGGAATGTAAAAACTGTTACACTTGAACTGAATTACAAAACAGAACAGAGTCACACATGCAGAAAACACACTATGGCTGCTTAACGGGAAAGGTGAGGTGGGGTGATACATAAAACAAGGGTATCAAATTAGCTCAGATACCGTTCCATAAACCCAATATGTAATAGACAAGACCTACTCCTTGCTCAGAGAACTGGACTCAACACGCCCTATTCACCGCACAAGAATATATCTGACTAATAATAATCGTAAAACCTATGTATTGATATCTCTCTGTTAGTGTGTCAAGTGGGTGTAAAGCGGCATAAACACAGCAGTGAAAACCAGCTAAACCCCATTATAAAAATAAATTACTTTGAAACAACCATGAAACAAAGACAGTGAAAGAGAGAGAAATTCTTACACAATGCGTTCAGGGGCTGTGATGCAACCTGGATTGACCATATCTAGACGCACAGCTGGATGAGACATAAGGGTGGACACTCTTGGGGCTGAGAGGTTTGGTGAGGTTGGGTGAGCAAACGCAGACCCTTTAAAGTAATACTGCGTGGTACCCATCGCATGGGTCCCAAATCTCCAGGTTCAAGGGCATCTTCCTACATCAAAAACATGCATGAGTAACCCAGAAGATGGTACACCGTGTGATGGGGAAAGGTTTCTAAAACGCACCTCATTTCTCATCTCCTTGTGCCCGGGTTCGCCATTCCAGCCGCTTTACTAGCAAGCTCCCTACTTGGAGCATCAGCACCTTTAACCTCCTGTTCCGTACAGGTTGCAATTTGTCCTGAGGATAAACGGGAAGACGTGGAACCAACGAGAGACTAGCTCTTGGTGTTGGGACAGGCACAGGTCACTCTATTTTCCCATCAGAAAGAAGAATTAACCACAGGCTCAGCCTGCCCCCCGGAACCAGAACAGGGCCTGAAGCCATTCTGCGATTTTGCGGCCAGCTCCCATAAAAACGAGTTGTAAAATGGAGGTTCAGGGCGCTGCAATTCACAGACCTGCAGAGTTATAAATGATAACTCTCGTCCACAAATATATTGAGGGAAGGCAAAGAAGAGGATTTGAAATCAAGGCAGAATTGCAGGAAACAGATTTCAGGAGGTAGATACGAATCGCCTTTAAAGCACATGAAAAGCGGCAAAACGTTGACAATGATGCCCTTGGCCAAAAAGGGCGTATGCGTTTTTTCCTGAATATATTCAGGAAAAAACGCATACGCCCTTTTTGGCCAACCAAGCAACCTGGAAAGGCAAATCAGCGCTACAAAGAAGTCTCGCTTCCCATCGGTCAAAAGGGCCATGCTGAAAAACGTGTCAAAACCAGAAATGCAGGACAGGCCATGGAGAAATGGGAGCCTTGCTACACTGATGGGCGGGATGTAAATTGCCAAGAGCCACTCTGGGGAAGTGTCCGGTGAGTCCTGAAACATCTGAAAAACACAGCTTAGAGAGCATAGGGCACTTCCACTCATGGGGGTATAAATTGGGAAAATTAAAAATCAGCAAGACACAAGCACCCCAAAGTTTAGGGCTGCTCTGTTGACCAGGACCTCCACTTCATTCCACCTTAAATATCCCAGGAAAGAGAAAAATGGATAAAGAAGCTGTGGTCCTTATGTACAATGGAATATCACTCAGCCATGAAATCAATATCGTAAGGTTAGTAGCAGCATGATGAGTGGATTTAGGTACGACGATTCTAAGTGAAATAAGTCACACAGAAAAGGACACTTCTCATAAGGTATCACTGATAGAGGGAATGTAAAAACCATTACACTTGAACTGAATTACAAAACGGAACAGAGTCACACATGCAGAAAACACACTATGGCTGCTTAACGGGAAAGGTGAGGTGGGGTGATACATAAAACAAGGGTATCAAATTAGCTCAGATACCGTTCCATAAACCCAATATGTAATAGACAAGACCTACTCCTTGCTCAGAGAACTGGACTCAACACGCCCTATTCACCGCACAAGAATATATCTGACTAATAATAATCGTAAAACCTATGTATTGATATCTCTCTGTTAGTGTGTCAAGTGGGTGTAAAGCGGCATAAACACAGCAGTGCAAAGCAGCTAAACCCCATTATAAAAATAAATTACTTTGAAACAACCATGAAACAAAGACAGTGAAAGAGAGAGAAATTCTTACACAATGCGTTCAGGGGCTGTGATGAAACCTGGATTGACCATATCTAGACGCACAGCTGGATGAGACATAAGGGTGGACACTCTTGGGGCTGAGAGGTTTGGTGAGGTTGGGTGAGCAAACGCAGACCCTTTAAAGTAATACTGCGTGGTACCCATCGCATGGGTCCCAAATCTCCAGGTTCAAGGGCATCTTCCTACATCAAAAACATGCATGAGAAACCCAGAAGATGGTACACCGTGTGATGGGGAAAGGTTTCTAAAACGCACCTCATTTCTCATCTCCTTGTGCCCGGGTTCGCCATTCCAGCCGCTTTACTAGCAAGCTCCCTACTTGGAGCATCAGCACCTTTAACCTCCTGTTCCGTACAGGTTGCAATTTGTCCTGAGGATAAACGGGAAGACGTGGAACCAACGAGAGACTAGCTCTTGGTGTTGGGACAGGCACAGGTCACTCTATTTTCCCATCAGAAAGAAGAATTAACCACAGGCTCAGCCTGCCCCCCCAACCAGAACAGAGCCTGAAGCCATTCTGCGATTTTGCGGCCAGCTCCCATAAAAACGAGTTGTAAAATGGAGGTTCAGGGCACTGCAATTCACAAACCTGCAGAGTTATAAATGATAACTCTCGTCCACAAATATATTGAGGGAAGGCAAAGAAGAGGATTTGATATCAAGGCAGAATTGCAGGAAACAGATTTCAGGAGGTAGATACGAATCGCCTTTAAAGCACATGAAAAGCGGCAAAACGTTGACAATGATGCCCTTGGCCAAAAAGGGCGTATGCGTTTTTTCCTGAATATATTCAGGAAAAAACGCATACGCCCTTTTTGGCCAACCAAGCAACCTGGAAAGGCAAATCAGCGCTACAAAGAAGTCTCGCTTCCCATCGGTCAAAAGGGCCATGCTGAAAAAAGTCTCAAAACCAGAAATGCAGGACAGGCCATGGAGAAATGGGAGCCTTGCTACACTGATGGGCGGGATGTAAATTGCCAAGAGCCACTCTGGAGAAGTGTCCGGTGAGTCCTGAAACATCTGAAAAACACAGCTTAGAGAGCATAGGGCACTTCCACTCATGGGGGTATAAATTGGGAAAATTAAAAATCAGCAAGACACAAGCACCCCAAATTTTAGGGCTGCTCTGTTGACCAGGACCTCCACTTCATTCCACCTTAAATATCCCAGGAAAGAGAAAAATGGATAAAGAAGTTGTGGTCCTTATGTACAATGGAATATCACTCAGCCAGGAAATCAATGTCGTAAGGTTAGTAGCAGCATGATGAGTGGATTTAGGTACGACGATTCTAAGTGAAATAAGTCACACAGAAAAGGACACTTCTCGTAAGGTATCACTGATAGAGGGAATGTAAAAACCGTTACACTTGAACTGAATTACAAAACAGAACAGAGTCACACATGCAGAAAACACACTATGGCTGCTTAACGGGAAAGGTGAGGTGGGGTGATACATAGAACAAGGGTATCAAGTTAGCTCAGATACCATTCCATAAACCCAATATGTAATAGACAAGACCTACTCCTTGCTCAGAGAACTGGACTCAACACGCCCTATTCACCGCACAAGAATATATCTGACTAATAATAATCGTAAAACCTATGTATTGATATCTCTCTGTTAGTGTGTCAAGTGGGTGTAAAGCGGCATAAACACAGCAGTGAAAAGCAGCTAAACCCCATTATAAAAATAAATTACTTTGAAACAACCATGAAACAAAGACAGTGAAAGAGAGAGAAATTCTTACACAATGCGTTCAGGGGCTGTGATGAAACCTGGATTGACCATATCTAGACGCACAGCTGGATGAGACATAAGGGTGGACACTCTTGGGGCTGAGAAGTTTGGTGAGGATGGGTGAGCAAACGCAGACCCTTTAAAGTAATACTGCGTGGTAACCATCGCATGGGTCCCAAATCTCCAGGTTCAAGGGCATCTTCCTACATCAAAAACATGCATGAGAAACCCAGAAGATGGTACACCGTGTGATGGGGAAAGGTTTCTAAAACGCACCTCATTTCTCATCTCCTTGTGCCCGGGTTCGCCATTCCAGCCGCTTTACTAGCAAGCTCCCTACTTGGAGCATCAGCACCTTTAACCTACTGTTCCGTACAGGTTGCAATTTGTCCTGAGGATAAACGGGAAGACGTGGAACCAACGAGAGACTAGCTCTTGGTGTTGGGACAGGCACAGGTCACTCTATTTTCCCATCAGAAAGAAGAATTAACCACAGGCTCAGCCTGCCCCCCGGAACCAGAACAGGGCCTGAAGCCATTCTGCGATTTTGCGGCCAGCTCCCATAAAAACGAGTTGTAAAATGGAGGTTCAGGGCACTGCAATTCACAAACCTGCAGAGTTATAAATGATAACTCTCGTCCACAAATATATTGAGGGAAGGCAAAGAAGAGGATTTGAAATCAAGGCAGAATTGCAGGAAACATATTTCAGGAGGTAGATACGAATCGCCTTTAAAGCACATGAAAAGCGGCAAAACGTTGACAATGATGCCCTTGGCCAAAAAGGGCGTATGCGTTTTTTCCTGAATATATTCAGGAAAAAACGCATACGCCCTTTTTGGCCAACCAAGCAACCTGGAAAGGCAAATCAGCGCTACAAAGAAGTCTCGCTTCCCATCGGTCAAAAGGGCCATGCTGAAAAAAGTGTCAAAACCAGAAATGCAGGACAGGCCATGGAGAAATGGGAGCCTTGCTACACTGATGGGCGGGATGTAAATTGCCAAGAGCCACTCTGGAGAAGTGTCCGGTGAGTCCTGAAACATCTGAAAAACACAGCTTAGAGAGCATAGGGCACTTCCACTCATGGGGGTATAAATTGGGAAAATTAAAAATCAGCAAGACACAAGCACCCCAAAGTTTAGGGCTGCTCTGTTGACCAGGACCTCCACTTCATTCCACCTTAAATATCCCAGGAAAGAGAAAAATGGATAAAGAAGTTGTGGTCCTTATGTACAATGGAATATCACTCAGCCAGGAAATCAATGTCGTAAGGTTAGTAGCAGCATGATGAGTGGATTTAGGTACGACGATTCTAAGTGAAATAAGTCACACAGAAAAGGACACTTCTCATAAGGTATCACTGAGAGAGGGAATGTAAAAACCGTTACACTTGAACTGAATTACAAAACAGAACAGAGTCACACATGCAGAAAACACACTATGGCTGCTTAACGGGAAAGGTGAGGTGGGGTGATACATAGAACAAGGGTATCAAATTAGCTCAGATACCATTCCATAAACCCAATATGTAATAGACAAGACCTACTCCTTGCTCAGAGAACTGGACTCAACACGCCCTATTCACGGCACAAGAATATATCTGACTAATAATAATCGTAAAACCTATGTATTGATATCTCTCTGTTAGTGTGTCAAGTGGGTGTAAAGCGGCATAAACACAGCAGTGAAAAGCAGCTAAACCCCATTATAAAAATAAATTACTTTGAAACACCCATGAAACAAAGACAGTGAAAGAGAGAGAAATTCTTACACAATGCGTTCAGGGGCTGTAATGCAACCTGGATTGACCATATCTAGACGCACAGCTGGATGAGACATAAGGGTGGACACTCTTGGGGCTGAGAGGTTTGGTGAGGTTGGGTGAGCAAACGCAGACCCTTTAAAGTAATACTGCGTGGTACCCATCGCATGGGTTCCAAATCTCCAGGTTCAAGGGCATCTTCCTACATCAAAAACATGCATGAGAAACCCAGAAGATGGTACACCGTGTGATGGGGAAAGGTTTCTAAAACGCACCTCATTTCTCATCTCCTTGTGCCCGGGTTCGCCATTCCAGCCGCTTTACTAGCAAGCTCCCTACTTGGAGCATCAGCACCTTTAACCTCCTGTTCCGTACAGGTTGCAATTTGTCCTGAGGATAAACGGGAAGACGTGGAACCAACGAGAGACTAGCTCTTGGTGTTGGGACAGGCACAGGTCACTCTATTTTCCCATCAGAAAGAAGAATTAACCACAGGCTCAGCCTGCCCCCCGGAACCAGAACAGGGCCTGAAGCCATTCTGCGATTTTGCGGCCAGCTCCCATAAAAACGAGTTGTAAAATGGAGGTTCAGGGCACTGCAATTCACAAACCTGCAGAGTTATAAATGATAACTCTCGTCCACAAATATATTGAGGGAAGGCAAAGAAGAGGATTTGAAATCAAGGCAGAATTGCAGGAAACAGATTTCAGGAGGTAGATACGAATCGCCTTTAAAGCACATGAAAAGCGGCAAAACGTTGACAATGATGCCCTTGGCCAAAAAGGGCGTATGCGTTTTTTCCTGAATAGATTCAGGAAAAAACGCATACGCCCTTTTTGGCCAACCAAGCAACCTGGAAAGGCAAATCAGCGCTACAGAGAAGTCTCGCTTCCCATCGGTCAAAAGGGCCATGCTGAAAAAAGTGTCAAAACCAGAAATGCAGGACAGGCCATGGAGAAATGGGAGCTTTGCTACACTGATGGGCGGGATGTAAATTGCCAAGAGCCACTCTGGAGAAGTGTCCGGTGAGTCCTGAAACATCTGAAAAACACAGCCTAGAGAGCATAGGGCACTTCCACTCATGGGGGTATAAATTGGGAAAATTAAAAATCAGCAAGACACAAGCACCCCAAAGTTTAGGGCTGCTCTGTTGACCAGGACCTCCACTTCATTTCACCTTAAATATCCCAGGAAAGAGAAAAATGGATAAAGAAGTTGTGGTCCTTATGTACAATGGAATATCACTGAGCCAGGAAATCAATGTCGTAAGGTTAGTAGCAGCATGATGAGTGGATTTAGGTACGACGATTCTAAGTGAAATAAGTCACACAGAAAAGGACACTTCTCATAAGGTATCACTGAGAGAGGGAATGTAAAAACCGTTACACTTGAACTGAATTACAAAACAGAACAGAGTCACACATGCAGAAAACACACTATGGCTGCTTAACGGGAAAGGTGAGGTGGGGTGATACATAAAACAAGGGTATCAAATTAGCTCAGATACCATTCCATAAACCCAATATGTTATAGACAAGAGCTACTCCTTGCTCAGAGAACTGGACTCAACACGCCCTATTCACGGCACAAGAATATATCTGACTAATAATAATCGTAAAACCTATGTATTGATATCTCTCTGTTAGTGTGTCAAGTGGGTGTAAAGCGGCATAAACACAGCAGTGAAAAGCAGCTAAACCCCATTATAAAAATAAATTACTTTGAAACAACCATGAAACAAAGACAGTGAAAGAGAGAGAAATTCTTACACAATGCGTTCAGGGGCTGTGATGAAACCTGGATTGACCATATCTAGACGCACAGCTGGATGAGACATAAGGGTGGACACTCTTGGGGCTGAGAAGTTTGGTGAGGATGGGTGAGCAAACGCAGACCCTTTAAAGTAATACTGCGTGGTAACCATCGCATGGGTCCCAAATCTCCAGGTTCAAGGGCATCTTCCTACATCAAAAACATGCATGAGAAACCCAGAAGATGGTACACCGTGTGATGGGGAAAGGTTTCTAAAACGCACCTCATTTCTCATCTCCTTGTGCCCGGGTTCGCCATTCCAGCCGCTTTACTAGCAAGCTCCCTACTTGGAGCATCAGCACCTTTAACCTACTGTTCCGTACAGGTTGCAATTTGTCCTGAGGATAAACGGGAAGACGTGGAACCAACGAGAGACTAGCTCTTGGTGTTGGGACAGGCACAGGTCACTCTATTTTCCCATCAGAAAGAAGAATTAACCACAGGCTCAGCCTGCCCCCCGGAACCAGAACAGGGCCTGAAGCCATTCTGCGATTTTGCGGCCAGCTCCCATAAAAACGAGTTGTAAAATGGAGGTTCAGGGCACTGCAATTCACAAACCTGCAGAGTTATAAATGATAACTCTCGTCCACAAATATATTGAGGGAAGGCAAAGAAGAGGATTTGAAATCAAGGCAGAATTGCAGGAAACATATTTCAGGAGGTAGATACGAATCGCCTTTAAAGCACATGAAAAGCGGCAAAACGTTGACAATGATGCCCTTGGCCAAAAAGGGCGTATGCGTTTTTTCCTGAATATATTCAGGAAAAAACGCATACGCCCTTTTTGGCCAACCAAGCAACCTGGAAAGGCAAATCAGCGCTACAAAGAAGTCTCGCTTCCCATCGGTCAAAAGGGCCATGCTGAAAAAAGTGTCAAAACCAGAAATGCAGGACAGGCCATGGAGAAATGGGAGCCTTGCTACACTGATGGGCGGGATGTAAATTGCCAAGAGCCACTCTGGGGAAGTGTCCGGTGAGTCCTGAAACATCTGAAAAACACAGCTTAGAGAGCATAGGGCACTTCCACTCATGGGGGTATAAATTGGGAAAATTAAAAATCAGCAAGACACAAGCACCCCAAAGTTTAGGGCTGCTCTGTTGACCAGGACCTCCACTTCATTCCACCTTAAATATCCCAGGAAAGAGAAAAATGGATAAAGAAGTTGTGGTCCTTATGTACAATGGAATATCTCTCAGCCAGGAAATCAATGTCGTAAGGTTAGTAGCAGCATGATGAGTGGATTTAGGTACGACGATTCTAAGTGAAATAAGTCACACAGAAAAGGACACTTCTCATAAGGTATCACTGATATAGGGAATGTAAAAACCGTTACACTTGAACTGAATTACAAAACAGAACAGAGTCACACATGCAGAAAACACACTATGGCTGCTTAACGGGAAAGGTGAGGTGGGGTGATACATAGAACAAGGGTATCAAATTAGCTCAGATACCATTCCATAAACCCAATATGTAATAGACAAGACCTACTCCTTGCTCAGAGAACTGGACTCAACACGCCCTATTCACGGCACAAGAATATATCTGACTAATAATAATCGTAAAACCTATGTATTGATATCTCTCTGTTAGTGTGTCAAGTGGGTGTAAAGCGGCATAAACACAGCAGTGAAAAGCAGCTAAACCCCATTATAAAAATAAATTACTTTGAAACACCCATGAAACAAAGACAGTGAAAGAGAGAGAAATTCTTACACAATGCGTTCAGGGGCTGTAATGCAACCTGGATTGACCATATCTAGACGCACAGCTGGATGAGACATAAGGGTGGACACTCTTGGGGCTGAGAGGTTTGGTGAGGTTGGGTGAGCAAACGCAGACCCTTTAAAGTAATACTGCGTGGTACCCATCGCATGGGTTCCAAATCTCCAGGTTCAAGGGCATCTTCCTACATCAAAAACATGCATGAGAAACCCAGAAGATGGTACACCGTGTGATGGGGAAAGGTTTCTAAAACGCACCTCATTTCTCATCTCCTTGTGCCCGGGTTCGCCATTCCAGCCGCTTTACTAGCAAGCTCCCTACTTGGAGCATCAGCACCTTTAACCTCCTGTTCCGTACAGGTTGCAATTTGTCCTGAGGATAAACGGGAAGACGTGGAACCAACGAGAGACTAGCTCTTGGTGTTGGGACAGGCACAGGTCACTCTATTTTCCCATCAGAAAGAAGAATTAACCACAGGCTCAGCCTGCCCCCCGGAACCAGAACAGGGCCTGAAGCCATTCTGCGATTTTGCGGCCAGCTCCCATAAAAACGAGTTGTAAAATGGAGGTTCAGGGCACTGCAATTCACAAACCTGCAGAGTTATAAATGATAACTCTCGTCCACAAATATATTGAGGGAAGGCAAAGAAGAGGATTTGAAATCAAGGCAGAATTGCAGGAAACAGATTTCAGGAGGTAGATACGAATCGCCTTTAAAGCACATGAAAAGCGGCAAAACGTTGACAATGATGCCCTTGGCCAAAAAGGGCGTATGCGTTTTTTCCTGAATAGATTCAGGAAAAAACGCATACGCCCTTTTTGGCCAACCAAGCAACCTGGAAAGGCAAATCAGCGCTACAGAGAAGTCTCGCTTCCCATCGGTCAAAAGGGCCATGCTGAAAAAAGTGTCAAAACCAGAAATGCAGGACAGGCCATGGAGAAATGGGAGCTTTGCTACACTGATGGGCGGGATGTAAATTGCCAAGAGCCACTCTGGAGAAGTGTCCGGTGAGTCCTGAAACATCTGAAAAACACAGCCTAGAGAGCATAGGGCACTTCCACTCATGGGGGTATAAATTGGGAAAATTAAAAATCAGCAAGACACAAGCACCCCAAAGTTTAGGGCTGCTCTGTTGACCAGGACCTCCACTTCATTTCACCTTAAATATCCCAGGAAAGAGAAAAATGGATAAAGAAGTTGTGGTCCTTATGTACAATGGAATATCACTGAGCCAGGAAATCAATGTCGTAAGGTTAGTAGCAGCATGATGAGTGGATTTAGGTACGACGATTCTAAGTGAAATAAGTCACACAGAAAAGGACACTTCTCATAAGGTATCACTGAGAGAGGGAATGTAAAAACCGTTACACTTGAACTGAATTACAAAACAGAACAGAGTCACACATGCAGAAAACACACTATGGCTGCTTAACGGGAAAGGTGAGGTGGGGTGATACATAAAACAAGGGTATCAAATTAGCTCAGATACCATTCCATAAACCCAATATGTTATAGACAAGAGCTACTCCTTGCTCAGAGAACTGGACTCAACACGCCCTATTCACGGCACAAGAATATATCTGACTAATAATAATCGTAAAACCTATGTATTGATATCTCTCTGTTAGTGTGTCAAGTGGGTGTAAAGCGGCATAAACACAGCAGTGAAAAGCAGCTAAACCCCATTATAAAAATAAATTACTTTGAAACACCCATGAAACAAAGACAGTGAAAGAGAGAGAAATTCTTACACAATGCGTTCAGGGGCTGTGATGCAACCTGGATTGACCATATCTAGACGCACAGCTGGATGAGACATAAGGGTGGACACTCTTGGGGCTGAGAGGTTTGGTGAGGTTGGGTGAGCAAACGCAGACCCTTTAAAGTAATACTGCGTGGTACCCATCGCATGGGTCCCAAATCTCCAGGTTCAAGGGGATCTTCCTACATCAAAAACATGCATGAGAAACCCAGAAGATGGTACACCGTGTGATGGGGAAAGGTTTCTAAAACGCACCTCATTTCTCATCTCCTTGTGCCCGGGTTCGCCATTCCAGCCGCTTTACTAGCAAGCTCCCTACTTGGAGCATCAGCACCTTTAACCTCCTGTTCCGTACAGGTTGCAATTTGTCCTGAGGATAAACGGGAAGACGTGGAACCAACGAGAGACTAGCTCTTGGTGTTGGGACAGGCACAGGTCACTCTATTTTCCCATCAGAAAGAAGAATTAACCACAGGCTCAGCCTGCCCCCCGGAACCAGAACAGGGCCTGAAGCCATTCTGCGATTTTGCGGCCAGCTCCCATAAAAACGAGTTGTAAAATGGAGGTTCAGGGCACTGCAATTCACAAACCTGCAGAGTTATAAATGATAACTCTCGTCCACAAATATATTGAGGGAAGGCAAAGAAGAGGATTTGAAATCAAGGCAGAATTGCAGGAAACAGATTTCAGGAGGTAGATACGAATCGCCTTTAAAGCACATGAAAAGCGGCAAAACGTTGACAATGATGCCCTTGGCCAAAAAGGGCGTATGCGTTTTTTCCTGAATATATTCAGGAAAAAACGCATACGCCCTTTTTGGCCAACCAAGCAACCTGGAAAGGCAAATCAGCGCTACAGAGAAGTCTTGCTTCCCATCGGTCAAAAGGGCCATGCTGAAAAAAGTGTCAAAACCAGAAATGCAGGACAGGCCATGCAGAAATGGGAGCCTTGCTACACTGATGGGCGGGATGTAAATTGCCAAGAGCCACTCTGGAGAAGTGTCCGGTGAGTCCTGAAACATCTGAAAAACACAGCTTAGAGAGCATAGGGCACTTCCATTCATGGGGGTATAAATTGGGAAAATTAAAAATCAGCAAGACACAAGCACCCCAAAGTTTAGGGCTGCTCTGTTGACCAGGACCTCCACTTCATTCCACCTTAAATATCCCAGGAAAGAGAAAAATGGATAAAGAAGTTGTGGTCCTTATGTACAATGGAATATCACTCAGCCATGAAATCAATGTCGTAAGGTTAGTAGCAGCATGATGAGTGGATTTAGTTACGACGATTCTAAGTGAAATAAGTCAAACAGAAGAGGACACTTCTCATAAGGTATCACTGATAGAGGGAATGTAAAAACTGTTACACTTGAACTGAATTACAAAACAGAACAGAGTCACACATGCAGAAAACACACTATGGCTGCTTAACGGGAAAGGTGAGGTGGGGTGATACATAAAACAAGGGTATCAAATTAGCTCAGATACCGTTCCATAAACCCAATATGTAATAGACAAGACCTACTCCTTGCTCAGAGAACTGGACTCAACACGCCCTATTCACCGCACAAGAATATATCTGACTAATAATAATCGTAAAACCTATGTATTGATATCTCTCTGTTAGTGTGTCAAGTGGGTGTAAAGCGGCATAAACACAACATTGAAAAGCAGCTAAACCCCATTATAAAAATAAATTACTTTGAAACACCCATGAAACAAAGACAGTGAAAGAGAGAGAAATTCTTACACAATGCATTCAGGGGCTGTGATGCAACCTGGATTGACCATATCTAGACGCACAGCTGGATGAGACATAAGGGTGGACACTCTTGGGGCTGAGAGGTTTGGTGAGGTTGGGTGAGCAAACGCAGACCCTTTAAAGTAATACTGCGTGGTACCCATCGCATGGGTCCCAAATCTACAGGTTCAAGGGCATCTTCCTACATCAAAAACATGCATGAGAAACCCAGAAGACGGTACACCGTGTGATGGGGAAAGGTTTCTAAAACGTACCTCATTTCTCATCTCCTTGTGCCCGGGTTCGCCATTCCAGCCGCTTTACTAGCAAGCTCCCTACTTGGAGCATCAGCACCTTTAACCTCCTGTTCCGTACAGGTTGCAATTTGTCCTGAGGATAAACGGGAAGACGTGGAACCAACGAGAGACTAGCTCTTGGTGTTGGGACAGGCACAGGTCACTCTATTTTCCCATCAGAAAGAAGAATTAACCACAGGCTCAGCCTGAACCCCGGAACCAGAACAGGGCCTGAAGCCATTCTGCGATTTTGCGGCCAGCTCCCATAAAAACGAGTTGTAAAATGGAGGTTCAGGGCACTGCAATTCACAAACCTGCAGAGTTATAAATGATAACTCTCGTCCACAAATATATTGAGGGAAGGCAAAGAAGAGGATTTGAAATCAAGGCAGAATTGCAGGAAACAGATTTCAGGAGGTAGATACGAATCGCCTTTAAAGCACATGAAAAGCGGCAAAACGTTGACAATGATGCCCTTGGCCAAAAAGGGCGTATGCGTTTTTTCCTGAATATATTCAGGAAAAAACGCATACGCCCTTTTTGGCCAACCAAGCAACCTGGAAAGGCAAATCAGCGCTACAAAGAAGTCTCACTTCCCATCGGTCAAAAGGGCCATGCTGAAAAAAGTGTCAAAACCAGAAATGCAGGACAGGCCATGGAGAAATGGGAGCCTTGCTACACTGATGGGCGGGATGTAAATTGCCAAGAGCCACTCTGGAGAAGTGTCCGGTGAGTCCTGACACATCTGAAAAACACAGCCTAGAGAGCATAGGGCACTTCCACTCATGGGGGTATAAATTGGGAAAATGAAAAATCAGCAAGACACAAGCACCCCAAAGTTTAGGGCTGCTCTGTTGACCAGGACCTCCACTTCATTCCACCTTAAATATCCCAGGAAAGAGAAAAATGGATAAAGAAGTTGTGGTCCTTATGTACAATGGAATATCACTCAGCCAGGAAATCAATGTCGTAAGGTTAGTAGCAGCATGATGAGTGGATTTAGGTACGACGATTCTAAGTGAAATAAGTCACACAGAAAAGGACACTTCTCATAAGGTATCACTGAGAGAGGGAATGTAAAAACCGTTACACTTGAACTGAATTACAAAACAGAACAGAGTCACACATGCAGAAAACACACTATGGCTGCTTAACGGGAAAGGTGAGGTGGGGTGATACATAAAACAAGGGTATCAAATTAGCTCAGATACCGTTCCATAAACCCAATATGTAATAGACAAGACCTACTCCTTGCTCAGAGAACTGGACTCAACACGCCCTATTCACCGCACAAGAATATATCTGACTAATAATAATCGTAAAACCTATGTATTGATATCTCTCTGTTAGTGTGTCAAGTGGGTGTAAAGCGGCATAAACACAGCAGTGAAAACCAGCTAAACCCCATTATAAAAATAAATTACTTTGAAACAACCATGAAACAAAGACAGTGAAAGAGAGAGAAATTCTTACACAATGCGTTCAGGGGCTGTGATGCAACCTGGATTGACCATATCTAGACGCACAGCTGGATGAGACATAAGGGTGGACACTCTTGGGGCTGAGAGGTTTGGTGAGGTTGGGTGAGCAAACGCAGACCCTTTAAAGTAATACTGCGTGGTACCCATCGCATGGGTCCCAAATCTCCAGGTTCAAGGGCATCTTCCTACATCAAAAACATGCATGAGAAACCCAGAAGATGGTACACCGTGTGATGGGGAAAGGTTTCTAAAACGCACCTCATTTCTCATCTCCTTGTGCCCGGGTTCACCATTCCAGCCGCTTTACTAGCAAGCTCCCTACTTGGAGCATCAGCACCTTTAACCTCCTGTTCCGTACAGGTTGCAATTTGTCCTGAGGATAAACGGGAAGACGTGGAACCAACGAGAGACTAGCTCTTGGTGTTGGGACAGGCACAGGTCACTCTATTTTCCCATCAGAAAGAAGAATTAACCACAGGCTCAGCCTGACCCCCGGAACCAGAATAGGGCCTGAAGCCATTCTGCGATTTTGCGGCCAGCTCCCATAAAAACGAGTTGTAAAATGGAGGTTCAGGGCACTGCAATTCACAAACCTGCAGAGTTATAAATGATAACTCTCGTCCACAAATATATTGAGGGAAGGCAAAGAACAGGATTTGAAATCAAGGCAGAATTGCAGGAAACAGATTTCAGGAGGTAGATACGAATCGCCTTTAAAGCACATGAAAAGCGGCAAAACGTTGACAATGATGCCCTTGGCCAAAAAGGGCGTATGCGTTTTTTCCTGAATATATTCAGGAAAAAACGCATACGCCCTTTTTGGCCAACCAAGCAACCTGGAAAGGCAAATCAGCGCTACAAAGAAGTCTTGCTTCCCATCGGTCAAAAGGGCCATGCTGAAAAAAGTGTCAAAACCAGAAATGCAGGACAGGCCATGGAGAAATGGGAGCCTTGCTACACTGATGGGCGGGATGTAAATGGCCAAGAGCCACTCTGGAGAAGTGTCCGGTGAGTCCTGAAACATCTGAAAAACACAGCTTAGAGAGCATAGGGCACTGCCACTCATGGGGGTATAAATTGGGAAAATTAAAAATCAGCAAGACACAAGCACCCCAAAGTTTAGGGCTGCTCTGTTGACCAGGACCTCCACTTCATTCCACCTTAAATATCCCAGGAAAGAGAAAAATGGATAAAGAAGTTGTGGTCCTTATGTACAATGGAATATCACTCAGCCAGGAAATCAATGTCGTAAGGTTAGTAGCAGCATGATGAGTGGATTTAGGTACGACGATTCTAAGTGAAATAAGTCACACAGAAAAGGACACTTCTCATAAGGTATCACTGATAGAGGGAATGTAAAAACTGTTACACTTGAACTGAATTACAAAACAGAACAGAGTCACACATGCAGAAAACACACTATGGCTGCTTAACGGGAAAGGTGAGGTGGGGTGATACATAAAACAAGGGTATCAAATTAGCTCAGATACCGTTCCATAAACCCAATATGTAATAGACAAGACCTACTCCTTGCTCAGAGAACTGGACTCAACACGCCCTATTCACCGCACAAGAATATATCTGACTAATAATAATCGTAAAACCTATGTATTGATATCTCTCTGTTAGTGTGTCAAGTGGGTGTAAAGCGGCATAAACACAGCAGTGAAAACCAGCTAAACCCCATTATAAAAATAAATTACTTTGAAACAACCATGAAACAAAGACAGTGAAAGAGAGAGAAATTCTTACACAATGCGTTCAGGGGCTGTGATGCAACCTGGATTGACCATATCTAGACGCACAGCTGGATGAGACATAAGGGTGGACACTCTTGGGGCTGAGAGGTTTGGTGAGGTTGGGTGAGCAAACGCAGACCCTTTAAAGTAATACTGCGTGGTACCCATCGCATGGGTCCCAAATCTCCAGGTTCAAGGGCATCTTCCTACATCAAAAACATGCATGAGTAACCCAGAAGATGGTACACCGTGTGATGGGGAAAGGTTTCTAAAACGCACCTCATTTCTCATCTCCTTGTGCCCGGGTTCGCCATTCCAGCCGCTTTACTAGCAAGCTCCCTACTTGGAGCATCAGCACCTTTAACCTCCTGTTCCGTACAGGTTGCAATTTGTCCTGAGGATAAACGGGAAGACGTGGAACCAACGAGAGACTAGCTCTTGGTGTTGGGACAGGCACAGGTCACTCTATTTTCCCATCAGAAAGAAGAATTAACCACAGGCTCAGCCTGCCCCCCGGAACCAGAACAGGGCCTGAAGCCATTCTGCGATTTTGCGGCCAGCTCCCATAAAAACGAGTTGTAAAATGGAGGTTCAGGGCGCTGCAATTCACAGACCTGCAGAGTTATAAATGATAACTCTCGTCCACAAATATATTGAGGGAAGGCAAAGAAGAGGATTTGAAATCAAGGCAGAATTGCAGGAAACAGATTTCAGGAGGTAGATACGAATCGCCTTTAAAGCACATGAAAAGCGGCAAAACGTTGACAATGATGCCCTTGGCCAAAAAGGGCGTATGCGTTTTTTCCTGAATATATTCAGGAAAAAACGCATACGCCCTTTTTGGCCAACCAAGCAACCTGGAAAGGCAAATCAGCGCTACAAAGAAGTCTCGCTTCCCATCGGTCAAAAGGGCCATGCTGAAAAACGTGTCAAAACCAGAAATGCAGGACAGGCCATGGAGAAATGGGAGCCTTGCTACACTGATGGGCGGGATGTAAATTGCCAAGAGCCACTCTGGGGAAGTGTCCGGTGAGTCCTGAAACATCTGAAAAACACAGCTTAGAGAGCATAGGGCACTTCCACTCATGGGGGTATAAATTGGGAAAATTAAAAATCAGCAAGACACAAGCACCCCAAAGTTTAGGGCTGCTCTGTTGACCAGGACCTCCACTTCATTCCACCTTAAATATCCCAGGAAAGAGAAAAATGGATAAAGAAGCTGTGGTCCTTATGTACAATGGAATATCACTCAGCCATGAAATCAATATCGTAAGGTTAGTAGCAGCATGATGAGTGGATTTAGGTACGACGATTCTAAGTGAAATAAGTCACACAGAAAAGGACACTTCTCATAAGGTATCACTGATAGAGGGAATGTAAAAACCATTACACTTGAACTGAATTACAAAACGGAACAGAGTCACACATGCAGAAAACACACTATGGCTGCTTAACGGGAAAGGTGAGGTGGGGTGATACATAAAACAAGGGTATCAAATTAGCTCAGATACCGTTCCATAAACCCAATATGTAATAGACAAGACCTACTCCTTGCTCAGAGAACTGGACTCAACACGCCCTATTCACCGCACAAGAATATATCTGACTAATAATAATCGTAAAACCTATGTATTGATATCTCTCTGTTAGTGTGTCAAGTGGGTGTAAAGCGGCATAAACACAGCAGTGCAAAGCAGCTAAACCCCATTATAAAAATAAATTACTTTGAAACAACCATGAAACAAAGACAGTGAAAGAGAGAGAAATTCTTACACAATGCGTTCAGGGGCTGTGATGAAACCTGGATTGACCATATCTAGACGCACAGCTGGATGAGACATAAGGGTGGACACTCTTGGGGCTGAGAGGTTTGGTGAGGTTGGGTGAGCAAACGCAGACCCTTTAAAGTAATACTGCGTGGTACCCATCGCATGGGTCCCAAATCTCCAGGTTCAAGGGCATCTTCCTACATCAAAAACATGCATGAGAAACCCAGAAGATGGTACACCGTGTGATGGGGAAAGGTTTCTAAAACGCACCTCATTTCTCATCTCCTTGTGCCCGGGTTCGCCATTCCAGCCGCTTTACTAGCAAGCTCCCTACTTGGAGCATCAGCACCTTTAACCTCCTGTTCCGTACAGGTTGCAATTTGTCCTGAGGATAAACGGGAAGACGTGGAACCAACGAGAGACTAGCTCTTGGTGTTGGGACAGGCACAGGTCACTCTATTTTCCCATCAGAAAGAAGAATTAACCACAGGCTCAGCCTGCCCCCCCAACCAGAACAGAGCCTGAAGCCATTCTGCGATTTTGCGGCCAGCTCCCATAAAAACGAGTTGTAAAATGGAGGTTCAGGGCACTGCAATTCACAAACCTGCAGAGTTATAAATGATAACTCTCGTCCACAAATATATTGAGGGAAGGCAAAGAACAGGATTTGAAATCAAGGCAGAATTGCAGGAAACAGATTTCAGGAGGTAGATACGAATCGCCTTTAAAGCACATGAAAAGCGGCAAAACGTTGACAATGATGCCCTTGGCCAAAAAGGGCGTATGCGTTTTTTCCTGAATATATTCAGGAAAAAACGCATACGCCCTTTTTGGCCAACCAAGCAACCTGGAAAGGCAAATCAGCGCTACAAAGAAGTCTTGCTTCCCATCGGTCAAAAGGGCCATGCTGAAAAAAGTGTCAAAACCAGAAATGCAGGACAGGCCATGGAGAAATGGGAGCCTTGCTACACTGATGGGCGGGATGTAAATTGCCAAGAGCCACTCTGGGGAAGTGTCCGGTGAGTCCTGAAACATCTGAAAAACACAGCTTAGAGAGCATAGGGCACTTCCACTCATGGGGGTATAAATTGGGAAAATTAAAAATCAGCAAGACACAAGCACCCCAAAGTTTAGGGCTGCTCTGTTGACCAGGACCTCCACTTCATTCCACCTTAAATATCCCAGGAAAGAGAAAAATGGATAAAGAAGTTGTGGTCCTTATGTACAATGGAATATCACTCAGCCATGAAATCAATGTCTTAAGGTTAGTAGCAGCATGATGAGTGGATTTAGGTACGACGATTCTAAGTGAAATAAGTCACACAGAAAAGGACACTTCTCATAAGGTATCACTGATAGAGGGAATGTAAAAACCATTACACTTGAACTGAATTACAAAACAGAACAGAGTCACACATGCAGAAAACACACTATGGCTGCTTAACGGGAAAGGTGAGGTGGGGTGATACATAAAACAAGGGTATCAAATTAGCTCAGATACCGTTCCATAAACCCAATATGTAATAGACAAGACCTACTCCTTGCTCAGAGAACTGGACTCAACACGCCCTATTCACCGCACAAGAATATATCTGACTAATAATAATCGTAAAACCTATGTATTGATATCTCTCTGTTAGTGTGTCAAGTGGGTGTAAAGTGGCATAAACACAGCAGTGAAAAGCAGCTAAACCCCATTATAAAAATAAATTACTTTGAAACACCCATGAAACAAAGACAGTGAAAGAGAGAGAAATTCTTACACAATGCGTTCAGGGGCTGTGATGCAACCTGGATTGACCATATCTAGACGCACAGATGGATGAGACATAAGGGTGGACACTCTTAGGGATGAGAGGTTTGGTGAGGTTGGGTGAGCAAACGCAGACCCTTTAAAGTAATACTGCGTGGTACCCATCGCATGGGTCCCAAATCTCCAGGTTCAAGGGCATCTTCCTACATCAAAAACATGCATGAGAAACCCAGAAGATGGTACACCGTGTGATGGGGAAAGGTTTCTAAAACGCACCTCATTTCTCATCTCCTTGTGCCCGGGTTCGCCATTCCAGCCGCTTTACTAGCAAGCTCCCTACTTGGAGCATCAGCACCTTTAACCTCCTGTTCCGTACAGGTTGTAATTTGTCCTGAGGATAAACGGGAAGACGTGGAACCAACGAGAGACTAGCTCTTGGTGTTGGGACAGGCACAGGTCACTCTATTTTCCCATCAGAAAGAAGAATTAACCACAGGCTCAGCCTGCCCCCCGGAACCAGAACAGGGCCTGAAGCCATTCTGCGATTTTGCGGCCAGCTCCCATAAAAACGAGTTGTAAAATGGAGGTTCAGGGCACTGCAATTCACAAACCTGCAGAGTTATAAATGATAACTCTCGTCCACAAATATATTGAGGGAAGGCAAAGAAGAGGATTTGAAATCAAGGCAGAATTGTAGGAAACAGATTTCAGGAGGTAGATACGAATCGCCTTTAAAGCACATGAAAAGCGGCAAAACGTTGACAATGATGCCCTTTGCCAAAAAGGGCGTATGCGTTTTTTCCTGAATATATTCAGGAAAAAACGCATACGCCCTTTTTGGCCAACCAAGCAACCTGGAAAGGCAAATCAGCGCTACAAAGAAGTCTCGCTTCCCATCGGTCAAAAGGGCCATGCTGAAAAACGTGTCAAAACCAGAAATGCAGGACAGGCCATGGAGAAATGGGAGCCTTGCTACACTGATGGGCGGGATGTAAATTGCCAAGAGCCACTCTGGGGAAGTGTCCGGTGAGTCCTGAAACATCTGAAAAACACAGCTTAGAGAGCATAGGGCACTTCCACTCATGGGGGTATAAATTGGGAAAATTAAAAATCAGCAAGACACAAGCACCCCAAAGTTTAGGGCTGCTCTGTTGACCAGGACCTCCACTTCATTCCACCTTAAATATCCCAGGAAAGAGAAAAATGGATAAAGAAGTTGTGGTCCTTATGTACAATGGAATATCACTCAGCCAGGAAATCAATGTCATAAGGTTAGTAGCAGCATGATGAGTGGATTTAGGTACGACGATTCTAAGTGAAATAAGTCACACAGAAAAGGACACTTCTCATAAGGTATCACTGAGAGAGGGAATGTAAAAACCGTTACACTTGAACTGAATTACAAAACAGAACAGAGTCACACATGCAGAAAACACACTATGGCTGCTTAACGGGAAAGGTGAGGTGGGGTGATACATAAAACAAGGGTATCAAATTACCTCAGATACCGTTCCATAAACCCAATATGTAATAGACAAGACCTACTCCTTGCTCAGAGAACTGGACTCAACACGCCCTATTCACCGCACAAGAATATATCTGACTAATAATAATCTTGAAACCTATGTATTGATATCTCTCTGTTAGTGTGTCAAGTGGGTGTAAAGCGGCATAATCACAGCAGTGAAAAGGAGCTAAACCCCATTATAAAAATAAATTACTTTGAAACACCCATGAAAGAAAGACAGTGAAAGAGAGAGAAATTCTTACACAATGCGTTCAGGGGCTGTGATGCAACCTGGATTGACCATATCTAGACTCACAGCTGGATCAGACATAAGGGTGGACACTCTTGGGGCTGAGAGGTTTGGTGAGGTTGGGTGAGCAAACGCAGACCCTTTAAAGTAATACTGCATGGTACCCATCGCATGGGTCCCAAATCTCCAGCTTCAAGGGCATCTTCCTACATCAAAAACATGCATGAGAAACCCAGAAGATGGTACACAGTGTGATGGGGAAAGGTTTCTAAAACGCACCTCATTTCTCATCTCCTTGTGCCCGGGTTCGCCATTCCAGCCGCTTTACTAGCAAGCTGCCTACTTGGAGCATCAGCACCTTTAACCTCCTGTTCCGTGCAGGTTGCAATTTGTCCTGAGGATAAACGGGAAGACGTGGAACCAACGAGAGACTAGCTCTTGGTGTTGGGACAGGCACAGGTCACTCTATTTTCCCATCAGAAAGAAGAATTAACCACAGGCTCAGCCTGACCCCCGGAACCAGAACAGGGCCTGAAGCCATTCTGCGATTTTGCGGCCAGCTCCCATAAAAACGAGTTGTAAAATGGAGGTTCAGGGCACTGCAATTCACAAACCTGCAGAGTTATAAATGATAACTCTCGTCCACAAATATATTGAGGGAAGGCAAAGAAGAGGATTTGAAATCAAGGCAGAATTGCAGGAAACAGATTTCAGGAGGTAGATACGAATCGCCTTTAAAGCACATGAAAAGCGGCAAAACGTTGACAATGATGCCCTTGGCCATAAAGGGCGTATGCGTTTTTTCCTGAGTATATTCAGGAAAAAACGCATACGCCCTTTTTGGCCAACCAAGCAACCTGGAAAGGCAAATCAGCGCTACAAAGAAGTCTCGCTTCCCATCGGTCAAAAGGGCCATGCTGAAAAAAGTGTCAAAACCAGAAATGCAGGACAGGCCATGGAGAAATGGGAGCCTTGCTACACTGATGGGCGGGATGTAAATTGCCAACAGCCACTCTGGAGAAGTGTACGGTGTGTCCTGAAACATCTGAAAAACACAGCTTAGAGAGCATAGGGCACTTCCACTCATGGGGGTATGAATTGGGAAAATGAAAAATCAGCAAGACACAAGCACCCCAAAGTTTAGGGCTGCTCTGTTGACAAGGACCTCCACTTCATTCCACCTTAAATATCCCAGGAAAGAGAAAAATGGATAAAGAAGTTGTGGTCCTTATGTACAATGGAATATCACTCAGCCATGAAATCAATGTCATAAGGTTAGTAGCAGCATGATGAGTGGATTTAGGTACGACGATTCTAAGTGAAATAAGTCACACAGAAAAGGACACTTCTCATAAGGTATCACTTTTAGAGGGAATGTAAAAACCGTTACACTTGAACTGAATTACAAAACAGAACAGAGTCACGCATGCAGAAAACACACTATGGCTGCTTAACGGGAAAGGTGAGGTGGGGTGATACATAAAACAAGGGTATCAAATTAGCTCAGATACCGTTCCATAAACCCAATATGTAATAGACAAGACCTACTCCTTGCTCAGAGAACTGGACTCAACACGCCCTATTCACCGCACAAGAATATATCTGACTAATAATAATCGTAAAACCTATGTATTGATACCTCTCTGTTAGTGTGTCAAGTGGGTGTAAAGCAGCATAAACACAGCAGTGAAAAGCAGCTAAACCCCATTATAAAAATAAATTACTTTGAAACAACCATGAAACAAAGACAGTGAAAGAGAGAGAAATTCTTACACAATGCGTTCAGGGGCTGTGATGCAACCTGGATTGACCATATCTAGACGCACAGCTGGATGAGACATAAGGGTGGACACTCTTGGGGCTGAGAGGTTTGGTGAGGTTGGGTGAGCAAACGCAGACCCTTTAATGGAATACTGCGTGGTACCCATCGCATGGGTCCCAAATCTCCAGGTTCAAGGGCATCTTCCTACATCAAAAACATGCATGAGAAACCCAGAAGATGGTACACCATGTGATGGGGAAAGGTTTCTAAAACGCACCTCATTTCTCATCTCCTTGTGCCCGGGTTCGCCATTCCAGCGGCTTTACTAGCAAGCTCCCTAATTGGAGCATCAGCACCTTTAACCTCCTGTTCCGTACAGGTTGCAATTTGTCCTGAGGATAAACGGGAAGACGTGGAACCAACGAGAGACTAGCTCTTGGTGTTGGGACAGGCACAGGTCACTCTATTTTCCCATCAGAAAGAAGAATTAACCACAGGCTAAGCCTGCGCCCCGGAACCAGAACAGGGCCTGAAGCCATCCTGCGCTTTTGCGGCCAGCTCCCATAAAAACGAGTTGTAAAATGGAGGTTCAGGGCACTGCAATTCACAAACCTGCAGAGTTGTAAATGATAACTCTCGTCCACAAATATATTGAGGGAAGGCAAAGAAGAGGATTTGAAATCAAGGCAGAATTGCAGGAAACAGATTTCAGGAGGTAGATACGAATCGCCTTTAAAGCACATGAAAAGCGGCAAAACGTTGACAATGATGCCCTTGGCCATAAAGGGCGTATGCGTTTTTTCCTGAGTATATTCAGGAAAAAACGCATACGCCCTTTTTGGCCAACCAAGCAACCTGGAAAGGCAAATCAGCGCTACAAAGAAGTCTCGCTTCCCATCGGTCAAAAGGGCCATGCTGAAAAAAGTGTCAAAACCAGAAATGCAGGACAGGCCATGGAGAAATGGGAGCCTTGCTACACTGATGGGCGGGATGTAAATTGCCAAGAGCCACTCTGGAGAAGTGTCCGGTGAGTCCTGAAACATCTGAAAAACACAGCTTAGAGAGCATAGGGCACTTCCACTCATGGGGGTATAAATTGGGAAAATTAAAAATCAGCAAGACACAAGCACCCCAAAGTTTAGGGCTGCTCTGTTGACCAGGACCTCCACTTCATTCCACCTTAAATATCCCAGGAAAGAGAAAAATGGATAAAGAAGTTGTGGTCCTTATGTACAATGGAATATCACTCAGCCAGGAAATCAAAGTCGTAAGGTTAGTAGCAGCATGATGAGTGGATTTAGGTACGACGATTCTAAGTGAAATAAGTCACACAGAAAAGGACACTTCTCATAAGGTATCACTGATAGAGGGAATGTAAAAACCGTTACACTTGAACTGAATTACAAAACAGAACAGAGTCACACATGCAGAAAACACACTATGGCTGCTTAACGGGAAAGGTGAGGTGGGGTGATACATAAAACAAGGGTATCAAATTAGCTCAGATACCATTCCATAAACCCAATATGTAATAGACAAGACCTACTCCTTGCTCAGAGAACTGGACTCAACACGCCCTATTCACCGCACAAGAATATATCTGACTAATAATAATCGTAAAACCTATGTATTGATATCTCTCTGTTAGTGTGTCAAGTGGGTGTAAAGCGGCATAAACACAGCAGTGAAAAGCAGCTAAACCCCATTATAAAAATAAATTACTTTGAAACACCCATGAAACAAAGACAGTGAAAGAGAGAGAAATTCTTACACAATGCGTTCAGGGGCTGTGATGCAACCTGGATTGACCATATCTAGACGCACAGCTGGATGAGACATAAGGGTGGACACTCTTGGGGCTGAGAGGTTTGGTGAGGTTGGGTGAGCAAACGCAGACCCTTTAAAGGAATACTGCGTGGTACCCATCGCATGGGTCCCAAATCTCCAGGTTCAAGGGCATCTTCCTACATCAAAAACATGCATGAGAAACCCAGAAGATGGTACACCGTGTGATGGGGAAAGGTTTCTAAAACGCACCTCATTTCTCATCTCCTTGTGCCCGGGTTCGCCATTCCAGCTGCTTTACTAGCAAGCTCCCTACTTGGAGCATCAGCACCTTTAACCTCCTGTTCCGTACAGGTTGCAATTTGTCCTGAGGATAAACGGGAAGACGTGGAACCAACGAGAGACTAGCTCTTGGTGTTGGGACAGGCACAGGTCACTCTATTTTCCCATCAGAAAGAAGAATTAACCACAGGCTCAGCCTGCCCCCCGGAACCAGAACAGGGCCTGAAGCCATTCTGCGATTTTGCGGCCAGCTCCCATAAAAACGAGTTGTAAAATGGAGGTTCAGGGCACTGCAATTCACAAACCTGCAGAGTTATAAATGATAACTCTCGTCCACAAATATATTGAGGGAAGGCAAAGAAGAGGATTTGAAATCAAGGCAGAATTGCACGAAACAGATTTCAGGAGGTAGATACGAATCGCCTTTAAAGCACATGAAAAGCGGCAAAACGTTGACAATGATGCCCTTGGCCAAAAAGGGCGTATGCGTTTTTTCCTGAATATATTCAGGAAAAAACGCATACGCCCTTTTTGGCCAACCAAGCAACCTGGAAAGGCAAATCAGCGCTACAAAGAAGTCTCGCTTCCCATCGGTCAAAAGGGCCATGCTGAAAAAAGTGTCAAAACCAGAAATGCAGGACAGGCCATGGAGAAATGGGAGCCTTGCTACACTGATGGGCGGGATGTAAATTGCCAAGAGCCACTCTGGAGAAGTGTCCGGTGAGTCCTGAAACATCTGAAAAACACAGCTTAGAGAGCATAGGGCACTTCCACTCATGGGGGTATAAATTGGGAAAATTAAAAATCAGCAAGACACAAGCACCCCAAAGTTTAGGGCTGCTCTGTTGACCAGGACCTCCACTTCATTCCACCTTAAATATCCCAGGAAAGAGAAAAATGGATAAAGAAGTTGTGGTCCTTATGTACAATGGAATATCACTCAGCCAGGAAATCAATGTCGTAAGGTTAGTAGCAGCATGATGAGTGGATTTAGGTACGACGATTCTAAGTGAAATAAGTCACACAGAAAAGGACACTTCTCATAAGGTATCACTGATAGAGGGAATGTAAAAACCGTTACACTTGAACTGAATTACAAAACAGAACAGAGTCACACATGCAGAAAACACACTATGGCTGCTTAACGGTAAAGGTGAGGTGGGGTGATACATAAAACAAGGGTATCAAATTAGCTCAGATACCATTCCATAAACCCAATATGTAATAGACAAGACCTACTCCTTGCTCAGAGAACTGGACTCAACACGCCCTATTCAACGCACAAGAATATATCTGATTAATAATAATCGTAAAACCTATGTATTGATATCTCTCTGTTAGTGTGTCAAGTGGGTGTAAAGCGGCATAAACACAGCAGTGAAAAGCAGCTAAACCCCATTATAAAAATAAATTACTTTGAAACACCCATGAAACAAAGACAGTGAAAGAGAGAGAAATTCTTACACAATGCGTTCAGGGGCTGTGATGCAACCTGGATTGACCATATCTAGACGCACAGCTGGATGAGACATAAGGGTGGACACTCTTGGGGCTGAGAGGTTTGGTGAGGTTGGGTGAGCAAACGCAGACCCTTTAAAGGAATACTGCGTGGTACCCATCGCATGGGTCCCAAATCTCCAGGTTCAAGGGCATCTTCCTACATCAAAAACATGCATGAGAAACCCAGAAGATGGTACACCGTGTGATGGGGAAAGGTTTCTAAAACGCACCTCATTTCTCATCTCCTTGTGCCCGGGTTCGCCATTCCAGCCTCTTTACTAGCAAGTTCCCTACTTGGAGCATCAGCACCTTTAACCTCCTGTTCCAAACAGGTTGCAATTTGTCCTGAGTATAAACGGGAAGACGTGGAACCAACGAGAGACTAGCTCTTGGTGTTGGGACAGGCACAGGTCACTCTATTTTCCCATCAGAAAGAAGAATTAACCACAGGCTCAGCCTGACCCCCGGAACCAGAACAGGGCCTGAAGCCATTCTGCGATTTTGCGGCCAGCTCCCATAAAAACGAGTTGTAAAATGGAGGTTCAGGGCACTGCAATTCACAAACCTGCAGAGTTGTAAATGAAATTCTCGTCCACAAATATATTGAGGGAAGGCAAAGAAGAGGATTTGAAATCAAGGCAGAATTGCAGGAAACAGATTTCAGGAGGTAGATACGAATCGCCTTTAAAGCACATGAAAAGCGGCAAAACGTTGACAATGATGCCCTTGGCCATAAAGTGCGTATGCGTTTTTTCCTGAGTATATTCAGGAAAAAACGCATACGCCCTTTTTGGCCAACCAAGCAACCTGGAAAGGCAAATCAGCGCTACAAAGAAGTCTCGCTTCCCATCGGTCAAAAGGGCCATGCTGAAAAAAGTGTCAAAACCAGAAATGCAGGACAGGCCATGGAGAAATGGGAGCCTTGCTACACTGATGGGCGGGATGTAAATTGCCAAGAGCCACTGTGGAGAAGTGTCCGGTGAGTCCTGAAACATCTGAAAAACACAGCTTAGAGAGCATAGGGCACTTCCACTCATGGGGGTATAAATTGGGAAAATTAAAAATCAGCAAGACACAAGCACCCCAAAGTTTAGGGCTGCTCTGTTGACCAGGACCTCCACTTCATTTCACCTTAAATATCCCAGGAAAGAGAAAAATGGATAAAGAAGTTGTGGTCCTTATGTACAATGGAATATCACTGAGCCAGGAAATCAATGTCGTAAGGTTAGTAGCAGCATGATGAGTGGATTTAGGTACGACGATTCTAAGTGAAATAAGTCACACAGAAAAGGACACTTCTCATAAGGTATCACTGAGAGAGGGAATGTAAAAACCGTTACACTTGAACTGAATTACAAAACAGAACAGAGTCACACATGCAGAAAACACACTATGGCTGCTTAACGGGAAAGGTGAGGTGGGGTGATACATAAAACAAGGGTATCAAATTAGCTCAGATACCGTTCCATAAACCCAATATGTAATAGACAAGACCTACTCCTTGCTCAGAGAACTGGACTCAACACGCCCTATTCACCGCACAAGAATATATCTGACTAATAATAATCGTAAAACCTATGTATTGATATCTCTCTGTTAGTGTGTCAAGTGGGTGTAAAGTGGCATAAACACAGCAGTGAAAAGCAGCTAAACCCCATTATAAAAATAAATTACTTTGAAACACCCATGAAACAAAGACAGTGAAAGAGAGAGAAATTCTTACACAATGCGTTAAGGGGCTGTGATGCAACCTGGAATGACCATATCTAGACCCACAGCTGGATGAGACATAAGGGTGGACACTCTTGGGGATGAGAGGTTTGGTGAGGTTGGGTGAGCAAACGCAGACCCTTTAAAGTAATACTGCGTGGTACCCATCGCATGGGTCCCAAATCTCCAGGTTCAAGGGCATCTTCCTACATCAAAAACATGCATGAGAAACCCAGAAGATGGTACATCGTGTGATGGGGAAATGTTTCTAAAACGCACCTCATTTCTCATCTCCTTGTGCCCGGGTTCGCCATTCCAGCCACTTTACTAGCAAGCTCCCTACTTGGAGCATCAGCACCTTTAACCTCCTGTTCCGTACAGGTTGCAATTTGTCCTGAGGATAAACGGGAAGACGTGGAACCAACGTGAGACTAGCTCTTGGTGTTGGGACAGGCACAGGTCACTCTATTTTCCCATCAGAAAGAAGAATTAACCACAGGCTCAGCCTGACCCCCGGAACCAGAACAGGGCCTGAAGCCATTCTGCGATTTTGCGGCCAGCTCCCATAAAAACGAGTTGTAAAATGGAGGTTCAGGGCACTGCAATTCACAAACCTGCAGAGTTATAAATGATAACTCTCGTCCACAAATATATTGAGGGAAGGCAAAGAAGAGGATTTGAAATCAAGGCAGAATTGCAGGAAACAGATTTCAGGAGGTAGATACGAATCGCCTTTAAAGCACATGAAAAGCGGCAAAACGTTGACAATGATGCCCTTGGCCAAAAAGGGCGTATGCGTTTTTTCCTGAGTATATTCAGGAAAAAACGCATACGCCCTTTTTGGCCAACCAAGCAACCTGGAAAGGCAAATCAGCGCTACAAAGAAGTCTCGCTTCCCATCGGTCAAAAGGGCCATGCTGAAAAAAGTGTCAAAACCAGAAATGCAGGACAGGCCATGGAGAAATGGGAGCCTTGCTACACTGATGGGCGGGATGTAAATTGCCAAGAGCCACTCTGGAGAAGTGTCCGGTGAGTCCTGAAACATCTGAAAAACACAGCTTAGAGAGCATAGGGCACTTCCACTCATGGGGGTATAAATTGGGAAAATTAAAAATCAGCAAGACACAAGCACCCCAAAGTTTAGGGCTGCTCTGTTGACCAGGACCTCCACTTCATTCCACCTTAAATATCCCAGGAAAGAGAAAAATGGATAAAGAAGTTGTGGTCCTTATGTACAATGGAATATCACTCAGCCAGGAAATCAATGTCGTAAGGTTAGTAGCAGCATGATGAGTGGATTTAGGTACGACGATTCTAAGTGAAATAAGTCACACAGAAAAGGACACTTCTCATAAGGTATCACTGATAGAGGGAATGTAAAAACCGTTACACTTGAACTGAATTACAAAACAGAACAGAGTCACACATGCAGAAAACACACTATGGCTGCTTAACGGGAAAGGTGAGGTGGGGTGATACATAGAACAAGGGTATCAAGTTAGCTCAGATACCATTCCATAAACCCAATATGTAATAGACAAGACCTACTCCTTGCTCAGAGAACTGGACTCAACACGCCCTATTCACCGCACAAGAATATATCTGACTAATAATAATCGTAAAACCTATGTATTGATATCTCTCTGTTAGTGTGTCAAGTGGGTGTAAAGCGGCATAAACACAGCAGTGAAAAGCAGCTAAACCCCATTATAAAAATAAATTACTTTGAAACAACCATGAAACAAAGACAGTGAAAGAGAGAGAAATTCTTACACAATGCGTTCAGGGGCTGTGATGAAACCTGGATTGACCATATCTAGACGCACAGCTGGATGAGACATAAGGGTGGACACTCTTGGGGCTGAGAGGTTTGGTGAGGATGGGTGAGCAAACGCAGACCCTTTAAAGTAATACTGCGTGGTAACCATCGCATGGGTCCCAAATCTCCAGGTTCAAGGGCATCTTCCTACATCAAAAACATGCATGAGAAACCCAGAAGATGGTACACCGTGTGATGGGGAAAGGTTTCTAAAACGCACCTCATTTCTCATCTCCTTGTGCCCGGGTTCGCCATTCCAGCCGCTTTACTAGCAAGCTCCCTACTTGGAGCATCAGCACCTTTAACCTCCTGTTCCATACAGGTTGCAATTTGTCCTGAGGATAAACGGGAAGACGTGGAACCAACGAGAGACTAGCTCTTGGTGTTGGGACAGGCACAGGTCACTCTATTTTCCCATCAGAAAGAAGAATTAACCACAGGCTCAGCCTGCCCCCCGGAACCAGAACAGGGCCTGAAGCCATTCTGCGATTTTGCGGCCAGCTCCCATAAAAACGAGTTGTAAAATGGAGGTTCAGGGCACTGCAATTCACAAACCTGCAGAGTTATAAATGATAACTCTCGTCCACAAATATATTGAGGGAAGGCAAAGAAGAGGATTTGAAATCAAGGCAGAATTGCAGGAAACATATTTCAGGAGGTAGATACGAATCGCCTTTAAAGCACATGAAAAGCGGCAAAACGTTGACAATGATGCCCTTGGCCAAAAAGGGCGTATGCGTTTTTTCCTGAATATATTCAGGAAAAAACGCATACGCCCTTTTTGGCCAACCAAGCAACCTGGAAAGGCAAATCAGCGCTACAAACAAGTCTCGCTTCCCATCGGTCAAAAGGGCCATGCTGAAAAAAGTGTCAAAACCAGAAATGCAGGACAGGCCATGGAGAAATGGGAGCCTTGCTACACTGATGGGCGGGATGTAAATTTCCAACAGCCACTCTGGAGAAGTGTACGGTGAGTCCTGAAACATCTGAAAAACACAGCTTAGAGAGCATAGGGCACTTCCACTCATGGGGGTATAAATTGGGAAAATTAAAAATCAGCAAGACACAAGCACCCCAAAGTTTAGGGCTGCTCTGTTGACCAGGACCTCCACTTCATTCCACCTTAAATATCCCAGGAAAGAGAAAAATGGATAAAGAAGTTGTGGTCCTTATGTACAATGGAATATCACTCAGCCAGGAAATCAATGTCGTAAGGTTAGTAGCAGCATGATGAGTGGATTTAGGTACGACGATTCTAAGTGAAATAAGTCACACAGAAAAGGACACTTCTCATAAGGTATCACTGATATAGGGAATGTAAAAACCGTTACACTTGAACTGAATTACAAAACAGAACAGAGTCACACATGCAGAAAACACACTATGGCTGCTTAACGGGAAAGGTGAGGTGGGGTGATACATAGAACAAGGGTATCAAATTAGCTCAGATACCATTCCATAAACCCAATATGTAATAGACAAGACCTACTCCTTGCTCAGAGAACTGGACTCAACACGCCCTATTCACGGCACAAGAATATATCTGACTAATAATAATCGTAAAACCTATGTATTGATATCTCTCTGTTAGTGTGTCAAGTGGGTGTAAAGCGGCATAAACACAGCAGTGAAAAGCAGCTAAACCCCATTATAAAAATAAATTACTTTGAAACACCCATGAAACAAAGACAGTGAAAGAGAGAGAAATTCTTACACAATGCGTTCAGGGGCTGTAATGCAACCTGGATTGACCATATCTAGACGCACAGCTGGATGAGACATAAGGGTGGACACTCTTGGGGCTGAGAGGTTTGGTGAGGTTGGGTGAGCAAACGCAGACCCTTTAAAGTAATACTGCGTGGTACCCATCGCATGGGTTCCAAATCTCCAGGTTCAAGGGCATCTTCCTACATCAAAAACATGCATGAGAAACCCAGAAGATGGTACACCGTGTGATGGGGAAAGGTTTCTAAAACGCACCTCATTTCTCATCTCCTTGTGCCCGGGTTCGCCATTCCAGCCGCTTTACTAGCAAGCTCCCTACTTGGAGCATCAGCACCTTTAACCTCCTGTTCCGTACAGGTTGCAATTTGTCCTGAGGATAAACGGGAAGACGTGGAACCAACGAGAGACTAGCTCTTGGTGTTGGGACAGGCACAGGTCACTCTATTTTCCCATCAGAAAGAAGAATTAACCACAGGCTCAGCCTGACCCCCGGAACCAGAACAGGGCCTGAAGCCATTCTGCGATTTTGCGGCCAGCTCCCATAAAAACGAGTTGTAAAATGGAGGTTCAGGGCACTGCAATTCACAAACCTGCAGAGTTATAAATGATAACTCTCGTCCACAAATATATTGAGGGAAGGCAAAGAAGAGGATTTGAAATCAAGGCAGAATTGCAGGAAACAGATTTCAGGAGGTAGATACGAATCGCCTTTAAAGCACATGAAAAGCGGCAAAACGTTGACAATGATGCCCTTGGCCAAAAAGGGCGTATGCGTTTCTTCCTGAATAGATTCAGGAAAAAACGCATACGCCCTTTTTGGCCAACCAAGCAACCTGGAAAGGCAAATCAGCGCTACAGAGAAGTCTCGCTTCCCATCGGTCAAAAGGGCCATGCTGAAAAAAGTGTCAAAACCAGAAATGCAGGACAGGCCATGGAGAAATGGGAGCCTTGCTACACTGATGGGCGGGATGTAAATTGCCAAGAGCCACTCTGGGGAAGTGTCCGGTGAGTCCTGAAACATCTGAAAAACACAGCTTAGAGAGCATAGGGCACTTCCACTCATGGGGGTATAAATTGGGAAAATTAAAAATCAGCAAGACACAAGCACCCCAAAGTTTAGGGCTGCTCTGTTGACCAGGACCTCCACTTCATTTCACCTTAAATATCCCAGGAAAGAGAAAAATGGATAAAGAAGTTGTGGTCCTTATGTACAATGGAATATCACTGAGCCAGGAAATCAATGTCGTAAGGTTAGTAGCAGCATGATGAGTGGATTTAGGTACGACGATTCTAAGTGAAATAAGTCACACAGAAAAGGACACTTCTCATAAGGTATCACTGAGAGAGGGAATGTAAAAACCGTTACACTTGAACTGAATTACAAAACAGAACAGAGTCACACATGCAGAAAACACACTATGGCTGCTTAACGGGAAAGGTGAGGTGGGGTGATACATAAAACAAGGGTATCAAATTAGCTCAGATACCATTCCATAAACCCAATATGTTATAGACAAGAGCTACTCCTTGCTCAGAGAACTGGACTCAACACGCCCTATTCACGGCACAAGAATATATCTGACTAATAATAATCGTAAAACCTATGTATTGATATCTCTCTGTTAGTGTGTCAAGTGGGTGTAAAGCGGCATAAACACAGCAGTGAAAAGCAGCTAAACCCCATTATAAAAATAAATTACTTTGAAACACCCATGAAACAAAGACAGTGAAAGAGAGAGAAATTCTTACACAATGCGTTCAGGGGCTGCGATGCAACCTGGATTGACCATATCTAGACGCACAGCTGGATGAGACATAAGGGTGGACACTCTTGGGGCTGAGAGGTTTGGTGAGGTTGGGTGAGCAAACGCAGACCCTTTAAAGTAATACTGCGTGGTACCCATCGCATGGGTCCCAAATCTACAGGTTCAAGGGCATCTTCCTACATCAAAAACATGCATGAGAAACCCAGAAGATGGTACACCGTGTGATGGGGAAAGGTTTCTAAAACGCACCTCATTTCTCATCTCCTTGTGCCCGGGTTCGCCATTCCAGCCGCTTTACTAGCAAGCTCCCTACTTGGAGCATCAGCACCTTTAACCTCCTGTTCCATACAGGTTGCAATTTGTCCTGAGGATAAACGGGAAGACGTGGAACCAACGAGAGACTAGCTCTTGGTGTTGGGACAGGCACAGGTCACTCTATTTTCCCATCAGAAAGAAGAATTAACCACAGGCTCAGCCTGCCCCCCGGAACCAGAACAGGGCCTGAAGCCATTCTGCGATTTTGCGGCCAGCTCCCATAAAAACGAGTTGTAAAATGGAGGTTCAGGGCACTGCAATTCACAAACCTGCAGAGTTATAAATGATAACTCTCGTCCACAAATATATTGAGGGAAGGCAAAGAAGAGGATTTGAAATCAAGGCAGAATTGCAGGAAACAGATTTCAGGAGGTAGATACGAATCGCCTTTAAAGCACATGAAAAGCGGCAAAACGTTGACAATGATGCCCTTGGCCAAAAAGGGCGTATGCGTTTTTTCCTGAATATATTCAGGAAAAAACGCATACGCCCTTTTTGGCCAACCAAGCAACCTGGAAAGGCAAATCAGCGCTACAGAGAAGTCTTGCTTCCCATCGGTCAAAAGGGCCATGCTGAAAAAAGTGTCAAAACCAGAAATGCAGGACAGGCCATGCAGAAATGGGAGCCTTGCTACACTGATGGGCGGGATGTAAATTGCCAAGAGCCACTCTGGAGAAGTGTCCGGTGAGTCCTGAAACATCTGAAAAACACAGCTTAGAGAGCATAGGGCACTTCCATTCATGGGGGTATAAATTGGGAAAATTAAAAATCAGCAAGACACAAGCACCCCAAAGTTTAGGGCTGCTCTGTTGACAAGGACCTCCACTTCATTCCACCTTAAATATCCCAGGAAAGAGAAAAATGGATAAAGAAGTTGTGGTCCTTATGTACAATGGAATATCACTCAGCCATGAAATCAATGTCGTAAGGTTAGTAGCAGCATGATGAGTGGATTTAGGTACGACGATTCTAAGTGAAATAAGTCAAACAGAAGAGGACACTTCTCATAAGGTATCACTGATAGAGGGAATGTAAAAACTGTTACACTTGAACTGAATTACAAAACAGAACAGAGTCACACATGCAGAAAACACACTATGGCTGCTTAACGGGAAAGGTGAGGTGGGGTGATACATAAAACAAGGGTATCAAATTAGCTCAGATACCGTTCCATAAACCCAATATGTAATAGACAAGACCTACTCCTTGCTCAGAGAACTGGACTCAACACGCCCTATTCACCGCACAAGAATATATCTGACTAATAATAATCGTAAAACCTATGTATTGATATCTCTCTGTTAGTGTGTCAAGTGGGTGTAAAGCGGCATAAACACAGCATTGAAAAGCAGCTAAACCCCATTATAAAAATAAATTACTTTGAAACACCCATGAAACAAAGACAGTGAAAGAGAGAGAAATTCTTACACAATGCATTCAGGGGCTGTGATGCAACCTGGATTGACCATATCTAGACGCACAGCTGGATGAGACATAAGGGTGGACACTCTTGGGGCTGAGAGGTTTGGTGAGGTTGGGTGAGCAAACGCAGACCCTTTAAAGTAATACTGCGTGGTACCCATCGCATGGGTCCCAAATCTACAGGTTCAAGGGCATCTTCCTACATCAAAAACATGCATGAGAAACCCAGAAGACGGTACACCGTGTGATGGGGAAAGGTTTCTAAAACGTACCTCATTTCTCATCTCCTTGTGCCCGGGTTCGCCATTCCAGCCGCTTTACTAGCAAGCTCCCTACTTGGAGCATCAGCACCTTTAACCTCCTGTTCCGTACAGGTTGCAATTTGTCCTGAGGATAAACGGGAAGACGTGGAACCAACGAGAGACTAGCTCTTGGTGTTGGGACAGGCACAGGTCACTCTATTTTCCCATCAGAAAGAAGAATTAACCACAGGCTCAGCCTGACCCCCGGAACCAGAACAGGGCCTGAAGCCATTCTGCGATTTTGCGGCCAGCTCCCATAAAAACGAGTTGTAAAATGGAGGTTCAGGGCACTGCAATTCACAAACCTGCAGAGTTATAAATGATAACTCTCGTCCACAAATATATTGAGGGAAGGCAAAGAAGAGGATTTGAAATCAAGGCAGAATTGCAGGAAACAGATTTCAGGAGGTAGATACGAATCGCCTTTAAAGCACATGAAAAGCGGCAAAACGTTGACAATGATGCCCTTGGCCAAAAAGGGCGTATGCGTTTCTTCCTGAATAGATTCAGGAAAAAACGCATACGCCCTTTTTGGCCAACCAAGCAACCTGGAAAGGCAAATCAGCGCTACAGAGAAGTCTCGCTTCCCATCGGTCAAAAGGGCCATGCTGAAAAAAGTGTCAAAACCAGAAATGCAGGACAGGCCATGGAGAAATGGGAGCCTTGCTACACTGATGGGCGGGATGTAAATTGCCAAGAGCCACTGTGGAGAAGTGTCCGGTGAGTCCTGAAACATCTGAAAAACACAGCTTAGAGAGCATAGGGCACTTCCACTCATGGGGGTATAAATTGGGAAAATTAAAAATCAGCAAGACACAAGCACCCCAAAGTTTAGGGCTGCTCTGTTGACCAGGACCTCCACTTCATTTCACCTTAAATATCCCAGGAAAGAGAAAAATGGATAAAGAAGTTGTGGTCCTTATGTACAATGGAATATCACTGAGCCAGGAAATCAATGTCGTAAGGTTAGTAGCAGCATGATGAGTGGATTTAGGTACGACGATTCTAAGTGAAATAAGTCACACAGAAAAGGACACTTCTCATAAGGTATCACTGAGAGAGGGAATGTAAAAACCGTTACACTTGAACTGAATTACAAAACAGAACAGAGTCACACATGCAGAAAACACACTATGGCTGCTTAACGGGAAAGGTGAGGTGGGGTGATACATAAAACAAGGGTATCAAATTAGCTCAGATACCGTTCCATAAACCCAATATGTAATAGACAAGACCTACTCCTTGCTCAGAGAACTGGACTCAACACGCCCTATTCACCGCACAAGAATATATCTGACTAATAATAATCGTAAAACCTATGTATTGATATCTCTCTGTTAGTGTGTCAAGTGGGTGTAAAGCGGCATAAACACAGCAGTGAAAAGCAGCTAAACCCCATTATAAAAATAAATTACTTTGAAACAACCATGAAACAAAGACAGTGAAAGAGAGAGAAATTCTTACACAATGCGTTCAGGGGCTGTGATGCAACCTGGATTGACCATATCTAGACGCACAGCTGGATGAGACATAAGGGTGGACACTCTTGGGGCTGAGAGGTTTGGTGAGGTTGGGTGAGCAAACGCAGACCCTTTAAAGTAATACTGCGTGGTACCCATCGCATGGGTCCCAAATCTACAGGTTCAAGGGCATCTTCCTACATCAAAAACATGCATGAGAAACCCAGAAGATGGTACACCGTGTGATGGGGAAAGGTTTCTAAAACGCACCTCATTTCTCATCTCCTTGTGCCCGGGTTCGCCATTCCAGCCGCTTTACTAGCAAGCTCCCTACTTGGAGCATCAGCACCTTTAACCTCCTGTTCCATACAGGTTGCAATTTGTCCTGAGGATAAACGGGAAGACGTGGAACCAACGAGAGACTAGCTCTTGGTGTTGGGACAGGCACAGGTCACTCTATTTTCCCATCAGAAAGAAGAATTAACCACAGGCTCAGCCTGACCCCCGGAACCAGAATAGGGCCTGAAGCCATTCTGCGATTTTGCGGCCAGCTCCCATAAAAACGAGTTGTAAAATGGAGGTTCAGGGCACTGCAATTCACAAACCTGCAGAGTTATAAATGATAACTCTCGTCCACAAATATATTGAGGGAAGGCAAAGAAGAGGATTTGAAATCAAGGCAGAATTGCAGGAAACAGATTTCAGGAGGTAGATACGAATCGCCTTTAAAGCACATGAAAAGCGGCAAAACGTTGACAATGATGCCCTTGGCCAAAAAGGGCGTATGCGTTTTTTCCTGAATATATTCAGGAAAAAACGCATACGCCCTTTTTGGCCAACCAAGCAACCTGGAAAGGCAAATCAGCGCTACAGAGAAGTCTTGCTTCCCATCGGTCAAAAGGGCCATGCTGAAAAAAGTGTCAAAACCAGAAATGCAGGACAGGCCATGCAGAAATGGGAGCCTTGCTACACTGATGGGCGGGATGTAAATTGCCAAGAGCCACTCTGGAGAAGTGTCCGGTGAGTCCTGAAACATCTGAAAAACACAGCTTAGAGAGCATAGGGCACTTCCATTCATGGGGGTATAAATTGGGAAAATTAAAAATCAGCAAGACACAAGCACCCCAAAGTTTAGGGCTGCTCTGTTGACAAGGACCTCCACTTCATTCCACCTTAAATATCCCAGGAAAGAGAAAAATGGATAAAGAAGTTGTGGTCCTTATGTACAATGGAATATCACTCAGCCATGAAATCAATGTCGTAAGGTTAGTAGCAGCATGATGAGTGGATTTAGGTACGACGATTCTAAGTGAAATAAGTCAAACAGAAGAGGACACTTCTCATAAGGTATCACTGATAGAGGGAATGTAAAAACTGTTACACTTGAACTGAATTACAAAACAGAACAGAGTCACACATGCAGAAAACACACTATGGCTGCTTAACGGGAAAGGTGAGGTGGGGTGATACATAAAACAAGGGTATCAAATTAGCTCAGATACCGTTCCATAAACCCAATATGTAATAGACAAGACCTACTCCTTGCTCAGAGAACTGGACTCAACACGCCCTATTCACCGCACAAGAATATATCTGACTAATAATAATCGTAAAACCTATGTATTGATATCTCTCTGTTAGTGTGTCAAGTGGGTGTAAAGCGGCATAATCACAGCAGTGAAAAGGAGCTAAACCCCATTATAAAAATAAATTACTTTGAAACACCCATGAAAGAAAGACAGTGAAAGAGAGAGAAATTCTTACACAATGCGTTCAGGGGCTGTGATGCAACCTGGATTGACCATATCTAGACTCACAGCTGGATCAGACATAAGGGTGGACACTCTTGGGGCTGAGAGGTTTGGTGAGGTTGGGTGAGCAAACGCAGACCCTTTAAAGTAATACTGCATGGTACCCATCGCATGGGTCCCAAATCTCCAGCTTCAAGGGCATCTTCCTACATCAAAAACATGCATGAGAAACCCAGAAGATGGTACACAGTGTGATGGGGAAAGGTTTCTAAAACGCACCTCATTTCTCATCTCCTTGTGCCCGGGTTCGCCATTCCAGCCGCTTTACTAGCAAGCTGCCTACTTGGAGCATCAGCACCTTTAACCTCCTGTTCCGTACAGGTTGCAATTTGTCCTGAGGATAAACGGGAAGACGTGGAACCAACGAGAGACTAGCTCTTGGTGTTGGGACAGGCACAGGTCACTCTATTTTCCCATCAGAAAGAAGAATTAACCACAAGCTCAGCCTGACCCCCGGAACCAGAACAGGGCCTGAAGCCATTCTGCGATTTTGCGGCCAGCTCCCATAAAAACGAGTTGTAAAATGGAGGTTCAGGGCACTGCAATTCACAAACCTGCAGAGTTATAAATGATAACTCTCGTCCACAAATATATTGAGGGAAGGCAAAGAAGAGGATTTGAAATCAAGGCAGAATTGCAGGAAACAGATTTCAGGAGGTAGATACGAATCGCCTTTAAATTACATGAAAAGCGGCAAAACGTTGACAATGATGCCCTTGGCCATAAAGGGCGTATGCGTTTTTTCCTGAGTATATTCAGGAAAAAACGCATACGCCCTTTTTGGCCAACCAAGCAACCTGGAAAGGCAAATCAGCGCTACAAAGAAGTCTCGCTTCCCATCGGTCAAAAGGGCCATGCTGAAAAAAGTGTCAAAACCAGAAATGCAGGACAGGCCATGGAGAAATGGGAGCCTTGCTACACTGATGGGCGGGATGTAAATTGCCAACAGCCACTCTGGAGAAGTGTACGGTGTGTCCTGAAACATCTGAAAAACACAGCTTAGAGAGCATAGGGCACTTCCACTCATGGGGGTATAAATTGGGAAAATTAAAAATCAGCAAGACACAAGCACCCCAAAGTTTAGGGCTGCTCTGTTGACCAGGACCTCCACTTCATTCCACCTTAAATATCCCAGGAAAGAGAAAAATGGATAAAGAAGTTGTGGTCCTTATGTACAATGGAATATCACTCAGCCAGGAAATCAATGTCGTAAGGTTAGTAGCAGCATGATGAGTGGATTTAGGTACGACGATTCTAAGTGAAATAAGTCACACAGAAAAGGACACTTCTCATAAGGTATCACTGATAGAGGGAATGTAAAAACCGTTACACTTGAACTGAATTACAAAACAGAACAGAGTCACACATGCAGAAAACACACTATGGCTGCTTAACGGGAAAGGTGAGGTGGGGTGATACATAAAACAAGGGTATCAAATTAGCTCAGATACCATTCCATAAACCCAATATGTAATAGACAAGACCTACTCCTTGCTCAGAGAACTGGACTCAACACGCCCTATTCAACGCACAAGAATATATCTGATTAAAAATAATCGTAAAACCTATGTATTGATATCTCTCTGTTAGTGTGTCAAGTGGGTGTAAAGCGGCATAAACACAGCAGTGAAAAGCAGCTAAACCCCATTATAAAAATAAATTACTTTGAAACACCCATGAAACAAAGACAGTGAAAGAGAGAGAAATTCTTACACAATGCGTTCAGGGGCTGTGATGCAACCTGGATTGACCATATCTAGACGCACAGCTGGATGAGACATAAGGGTGGACACTCTTGGGGCTGAGAGGTTTGGTGAGGTTGGGTGAGCAAACGCAGACCCTTTAAAGGAATACTGCGTGGTACCCATCGCATGGGTCCCAAATCTCCAGGTTCAAGGGCATCTTCCTACATCAAAAACATGCATGAGAAACCCAGAAGATGGTACACCGTGTGATGGGGAAAGGTTTCTAAAACGCACCTCATTTCTCATCTCCTTGTGCCCGGGTTCGCCATTCCAGCTGCTTTACTAGCAAGCTCCCTACTTGGAGCATCAGCACCTTTAACCTCCTGTTCCGTACAGGTTGCAATTTGTCCTGAGGATAAACGGGAAGACGTGGAACCAACGAGAGACTAGCTCTTGGTGTTGGGACAGGCACAGGTCACTCTATTTTCCCATCAGAAAGAAGAATTAACCACAGGCTCAGCCTGCCCCCCGGAACCAGAAGAGGGCCTGAAGCCATTCTGCGATTTTGCGGCCAGCTCCCATAAAAACGAGTTGTAAAATGGAGGTTCAGGGCACTGCAATTCACAAACCTGCAGAGTTGTAAATGAAATTCTCGTCCAGAAATATATTGAGGGAAGGCAAAGAAGAGGATTTGAAATCAAGGCAGAATTGCAGGAAACAGATTTCAGGAGGTAGATACGAATCGCCTTTAAAGCACATGAAAAGCGGCAAAACGTTGACAATGATGCCCTTGGCCATAAAGGGCGTATGCGTTTTTTCCTGAGTATATTCAGGAAAAAACGCATACGCCCTTTTTGGCCAACCAAGCAACCTGGAAAGGCAAATCAGCGCTACAAACAAGTCTCGCTTCCCATCGGTCAAAAGGGCCATGCTGAAAAAAGTGTCAAAACCAGAAATGCAGGACAGGCCATGGAGAAATGGGAGCCTTGCTACACTGATGGGCGGGATGTAAATTGCCAAGAGCCACTCTGGAGAAGTGTCCGGTGAGTCCTGAAACATCTGAAAAACACAGCTTAGAGAGCATAGGGCACTTCCACTCATGGGGGTATAAATTGGGAAAATTAAAAATCAGCAAGACACAAGCACCCCAAAGTTTAGGGCTGCTCTGTTGACCAGGACCTCCACTTCATTCCACCTTAAATATCCCAGGAAAGAGAAAAATGGATAAAGAAGTTGTGGTCCTTATGTACAATGGAATATCACTCAGCCAGGAAATCAATGTCGTAAGGTTAGTAGCAGCATGATGAGTGGATTTAGGTACGACGATTCTAAGTGAAATAAGTCACACAGAAAAGGACACTTCTCATAAGGTATCACTGATAGAGGGAATGTAAAAACCGTTACACTTGAACTGAATTACAAAACAGAACAGAGTCACACATGCAGAAAACACACTATGGCTGCTTAACGGGAAAGGTGAGGTGGGGTGATACATAAAACAAGGGTATCAAATTAGCTCAGATACCATTCCATAAACCCAATATGTAATAGACAAGACCTACTCCTTGCTCAGAGAACTGGACTCAACACGCCCTATTCAACGCACAAGAATATATCTGATTAATAATAATCGTAAAACCTATGTATTGATATCTCTCTGTTAGTGTGTCAAGTGGGTGTAAAGCGGCATAAACACAGCAGTGAAAAGCAGCTAAACCCCATTATAAAAATAAATTACTTTGAAACACCCATGAAACAAAGACAGTGAAAGAGAGAGAAATTCTTACACAATGCGTTCAGGGGCTGTGATGCAACCTGGATTGACCATATCTAGACGCACAGCTGGATGAGACATAAGGGTGGACACTCTTGGGGCTGAGAGGTTTGGTGAGGTTGGGTGAGCAAACGCAGACCCTTTAAAGGAATACTGCGTGGTACCCATCGCATGGGTCCCAAATCTCCAGGTTCAAGGGCATCTTCCTACATCAAAAACATGCATGAGAAACCCAGAAGATGGTACACCGTGTGATGGGGAAAGGTTTCTAAAACGCACCTCATTTCTC
Source organism: Balaenoptera borealis (assembly GCF_965194805.1). Classification (NCBI taxonomy): domain Eukaryota; kingdom Metazoa; phylum Chordata; class Mammalia; order Artiodactyla; family Balaenopteridae; genus Balaenoptera; species Balaenoptera borealis. The sequence goes on along the minus strand of NW_028123935.1, from coordinate 889,981 downwards.
ATCTCCTTGTGCCCGGGTTCGCCATTCCAGCCGCTTTACTAGCAAGCTCCCTACTTGGAGCATCAGCACCTTTAACCTCCTGTTCCGTACAGGTTGCAATTTGTCCTGAGGATAAACGGGAAGACGTGGAACCAACGAGAGACTAGCTCTTGGTGTTGGGACAGGCACAGGTCACTCTATTTTCCCATCAGAAAGAAGAATTAACCACAGGCTCAGCCTGACCCCCGGAACCAGAACAGGGCCTGAAGCCATTCTGCGATTTTGCGGCCAGCTCCCATAAAAACGAGATGTAAAATGGAGGTTCAGGGCACTGCAATTCACAAACCTGCAGAGTTATAAATGAGAACTCTCGTCCACAAATATATTGAGGGAAGGCAAAGAAGAGGATTTGAAATCAAGGCAGAATTGCATGAAACAGATTTCAGGAGGTAGATACGAATCGCCTTTAAAGCACATGAAAAGCGGCAAAACGTTGACAATGATGCCCTTGGCCAAAAAGGGCGTATGCGTTTTTTCCTGAGTATATTCAGGAAAAAACGCATACGCCCTTTTTGGCCAACCAAGCAACCTGGAAAGGCAAATCAGCGCTACAAAGAAGTCTCGCTTCCCATCGGTCAAAAGGGCCATGCTGAAAAAAGTGTCAAAACCAGAAATGCAGGACAGGCCATGGAGAAATGGGAGCCTTGCTACACTGATGGGCGGGATGTAAATTGCCAAGAGCCACTCTGGAGAAGTGTCCGGTGAGTCCTGAAACATCTGAAAAACACAGCTTAGAGAGCATAGGGCACTTCCACTCATGGGGGTATAAATTGGGAAAATGAAAAATCAGCAAGACACAAGCACCCCAAAGTTTAGGGCTGCTCTGTTGACCAGGACCTCCACTTCATTCCACCTTAAATATCCCAGGAAAGAGAAAAATGGATAAAGAAGTTGTGGTCCTTATGTACAATGGAATATCACTCAGCCAGGAAATCAATGTCGTAAGGTTAGTAGCAGCATGATGAGTGGATTTAGGTACGACGATTCTAAGTGAAATAAGTCACACAGAAAAGGACACTTCTCATAAGGTATCACTGATAGAGGGAATGTAAAAACCGTTACACTTGAACTGAATTACAAAACAGAACAGAGTCACACATGCAGAAAACACACTATGGCTGCTTAACGGGAAAGGTGAGGTGGGGTGATACATAAAACAAGGGTATCAAATTAGCTCAGATACCATTCCATAAACCCAATATGTAATAGACAAGACCTACTCCTTGCTCAGAGAACTGGACTCAACACGCCCTATTCAACGCACAAGAATATATCTGATTAATAATAATCGTAAAACCTATGTATTGATATCTCTCTGTTAGTGTGTCAAGTGGGTGTAAAGCGGCATAAACACAGCAGTGAAAAGCAGCTAAACCCCATTATAAAAATAAATTACTTTGAAAAACCCATGAAACAAAGACAGTGAAAGAGAGAGAAATTCTTACACAATGCGTTCAGGGGCTGTGATGCAACCTGGATTGACCATATCTAGACGCACAGCTGGATGAGACATAAGGGTGGACACTCTTGGGGCTGAGAGGTTTGGTGAGGTTGGGTGAGCAAACGCAGACCCTTTAAAGGAATACTGCGTGGTACCCATCGCATGGGTCCCAAATCTCCAGGTTCAAGGGCATCTTCCTACATCAAAAACATGCTTGAGAAACCCAGAAGAAGGTACACCGTGTGATGGGGAAAGGTTTCTAAAACACACCTCATTTCTCATCTCCTTGTGCCCGGGTTCGCCATTCCAGCCGCTTTACTAGCAAGCTCCCTACGTGGAGCATCAGCACCTTTAACCTCCTGTTCCGTACAGGTTGCAATTTGTCCTGAGGATAAACGGGAAGACGTGGAACCAACGAGAGACTAGCTCTTGGTGTTGGGACAGGCACAGGTCACTCTATTTTCCCATCAGAAAGAAGAATTAACCACAGGCTCAGCCTGCCCCCCGGAACCAGAACAGGGCCTGAAGCCATTCTGCGATTTTGCGGCCAGCTCCCATAAAAACGAGTTGTAAAATGGAGGTTCAGGGCACTGCAATTCACAAACCTGCAGAGTTATAAATGAGAACTCTCGTCCACAAATATATTGAGGGAAGGCAAAGAAGAGGATTTGAAATCAAGGCAGAATTGCACGAAACAGATTTCAGGAGGTAGATACGAATCGCCTTTAAAGCACATGAAAAGCGGCAAAACGTTGACAATGATGCCCTTGGCCAAAAAGGGCGTATGCGTTTTTTCCTGAATATATTCAGGAAAAAACGCATACGCCCTTTTTGGCCAACCAAGCAACCTGGAAAGGCAAATCAGCGCTACAAAGAAGTCTCGCTTCCCATCGGTCAAAAGGGCCATGCTGAAAAAAGTGTCAAAACCAGAAATGCAGGACAGGCCATGGAGAAATGGGAGCCTTGCTACACTGATGGGCGGGATGTAAATTGCCAACAGCCACTCTGGAGAAGTGTACGGTGTGTCCTGAAACATCTGAAAAACACAGCTTAGAGAGCATAGGGCACTTCCACTCATGGGGGTATAAATTGGGAAAATGAAAAATCAGCAAGACACAAGCACCCCAAAGTTTAGGGCTGCTCTGTTGACCAGGACCTCCACTTCATTCCACCTTAAATATCCCAGGAAAGAGAAAAATGGATAAAGAAGTTGTGGTCCTTATGTACATTGGAATATCACTCAGCCATGAAATCAATGTCGTAAGGTAAGTAGCAGCATGATGAGTGGATTTAGGTACGACGATTCAAAGTGAAATAAGTCACACAGAAAAGGACACTTCTCATAAGGTATCACTGATAGAGGGAATGTAAAAACCGTTACACTTGAACTGAATTACAAAACAGAACAGAGTCACACATGCAGAAAACACACTATGGCTGCTTAACGGGAAAGGTGAGGTGGGGTGATACATATAACAAGGGTATCAAATTAGCTCAGATACCGTTCCATAAACCCAATATGTAATAGACAAGACCTACTCCTTGCTCAGAGAACTGGACTCAACATGCCCTATTCACCGCACAAGAATATATCTGACTAATAATAATCGTAAAACCTATGTATTGATATCTCTCTGTTAGTGTGTCAAGTGGGTGTAAAGCGGCATAAACACAGCAGTGAAAAGCAGCTAAACCCCATTATAAAAATAAATTACTTTGAAACACCCATGAAACAAAGACAGTGAAAGAGAGAGAAATTCTTACACAATGCGTTCAGGGGCTGTGATGCAACCTGGATTGACCATATCTAGACGCACAGCTGGATGAGACATAAGGGTGGACACTCTTGGGGCTGAGAGGTTTGGTGAGGTTGGGTGAGCAAACGCAGACCCTTTAAAGGAATACTGCGTGGTACCCATCGCATGGGTCCCAAATCTCCAGGTTCAAGGGCATCTTCCTACATCAAAAACATGCATGAGAAACCCAGAAGATGGTACACCGTGTGATGGGGAAAGGTTTCTAAAACGCACCTCATTTCTCAACTCCTTGTGCCCGGGTTCGCCATTCCAGCCGCTTTACTAGCAAGCTCCCTACTTGGAGCATCAGCACCTTTAACCTCCTGTCCCATGCAGGTTGCAATTTCTCATGAGGATAAACGGGAAGACGTGGAACCAACGAGAGACTAGCTCTTGGTGTTGGGACAGGCACAGGTCACTCTATTTTCCCATCAGAAAGAAGAATTAACCACAGGCTCAGCCTGACCCCCGGAACCAGAACAGGGCCTGAAGCCATTCTGCGATTTTGCGGCCAGCTCCCATAAAAACGAGTTGTAAAATGGAGGTTCAGGGCTCTGCAATTCACAAACCTGCAGAGTTATAAATGATAACTCCCGTCCACAAATATATTGAGGGAAGGCAAAGAAGAGGATTTGAAATCAAGGCAGAATTGCAGGAAACAGATTTCAGGAGGTAGATACGAATCGCCTTTAAAGCACATGAAAAGCGGCAAAACGTTGACAATGATGCCCTTGGCCAAAAAGGGCGTATGCGTTTTTTCCTGAATATATTCAGGAAAAAACGCATACGCCCTTTTTGGCCAACCAAGCCACCTGGAAAGGCAAATCAGCGCTACAAAGAAGTCTCGCTTCCCATCGGTCAAAAGGGCCATGCTGAAAAAAGTGTCAAAACCAGAAATGCAGGACAGGCCATGGAGAAATGGGAGCCTTGCTACACTGATGGGCGGGATGTAAATTGCCAAGAGCCACTCCGGAGAAGTGTCCGGTGAGTCCTGAAACATCTGAAAAACACAGCTTAGAGAGCATAGGGCACTTCCACTCATGGGGGTATAAATTGGGAAAATTAAAAATCAGCAAGACACAAGCACCCCAAAGTTTAGGGCTGCTCTGTTGACCAGGACCTCCACTTCATTCCACCTTAAATATCCCAGGAAAGAGAAAAATGGATAAAGAAGTTGTGGTCCTTATGTACAATGGAATATCACTCAGCCATGAAATCAATGTCGTAAGGTTAGTAGCAGCATGATGAGTGGATTTAGGTACGACGATTCTAAGTGAAAAAAGTCACACAGAAAAGGACACTTCTCATAAGGTATCACTGATAGAGGGAATGTAAAAACCGTTACACTTGAACTGAATTACAAAACAGAACAGAGTCACACATGCAGAAAACACACTATGGCTGCTTAACGGGAAAGGTGAGGTGGGGTGATACATAAAACAAGGGTATCAAATTAGCTCAGATACCGTTCCATAAACCCAATATGTAATAGACCAGACCTACTCCTTGCTCAGAGAACTGGACTCAACACGCCCTATTCACCGCACAAGAATATATCTGACTAATAATAATCGTAAAACCTATGTATTGATATCTCTCTGTTAGTGTGTCAAGTGGGTGTAAAGCGGCATAAACACAGCAGTGAAAAGCAGCTAAACCCCATTATAAAAATAAATTACTTTGAAACACCCATGAAACAAAGACAGTGAAAGAGAGAGAAATTCTTACACAATGCGTTCAGGGGCTGTGATGCAACCTGGATTGACCATATCTAGACGCACAGCTGGATGAGACATAAGGGTGGACACTCTTGGGGCTGAGAGGTTTGGTGAGGTTGGGTGAGCAAACGCAGACCCTTTAAAGGAATACTGCGTGGTACCCATCGCATGGGTCCCAAATCTCCAGGTTCAAGGGCATCTTCCTACATCAAAAACATGCATGAGAAACCCAGAAGATGGTACACCGTGTGATGGGGAAAGGTTTCTAAAACGCACCTCATTTCTCAACTCCTTGTGCCCGGGTTTGCCATTCCAGCCGCTTTACTAGCAAGCTCCCTACTTGGAGCATCAGCACCTTTAACCTCCTGTTCCATACAGGTTGCAATTTGTCCTGAGGATAAACGGGAAGACGTGGAACCAACGAGAGACTAGCTCTTGGTGTTGGGACAGGCACAGGTCACTCTATTTTCCCATCAGAAAGAAGAATTAACCACAGGCTCAGCCTGACCCCCGGAACCAGAACAGGGCCTGAAGCCATTCTGCGATTTTGCGGCCAGCTCCCATAAAAACGAGTTGTAAAATGGAGGTTCAGGGCACTGCAATTCACAAACCTGCAGAGTTATAAATGATAACTCTCGTCCACAAATATATTGAGGGAAGGCAAAGAAGAGGATTTGAAATCAAGGCAGAATTGCAGGAAACAGATTTCAGGAGGTAGATACGAATCACCTTTAAAGCACATGAAAAGCGGCAAAACGTTGACAATGATGCCCTTGGCCAAAAAGGGCGTATGCGTTTTTTCCTGAATATATTCAGGAAAAAACGCATACGCCCTTTTTGGCCAACCAAGCCACCTGGAAAGGCAAATCAGCGCTACAAAGAAGTCTCGCTTCCCATCGGTCAAAAGGGCCATGCTGAAAAAAGTGTCAAAACCAGAAATGCAGGACAGGCCATGGAGAAATGGGAGCCTTGCTACACTGATGGGCGGGATGTAAATTGCCAACAGCCACTCCGGAGAAGTGTCCGGTGAGTCCTGAAACATCTGAAAAACACAGCTTAGAGAGCATAGGGCACTTCCACTCATGGGGGTATAAATTGGGAAAATTAAAAATCAGCAAGACACAAGCACCCCAAAGTTTAGGGCTGCTCTGTTGACCAGGACCTCCACTTCATTCCACCTTAAATATCCCAGGAAAGAGAAAAATGGATAAAGAAGTTGTGGTCCTTATGTACAATGGAATATCACTCAGCCAGGAAATCAATGTCGTAAGGTTAGTAGCAGCATGATGAGTGGATTTAGGTACGACGATTCTAAGTGAAATAAGTCACACAGAAAAGGACACTTCTCATAAGGTATCACTGATAGAGGGAATGTAAAAACCGTTACACTTGAACTGAATTACAAAACAGAACAGAGTCACACATGCAGAAAACACACTATGGCTGCTTAACGGGAAAGGTGAGGTGGGGTGATACATAAAACAAGGGTATCAAATTAGCTCAGATACCGTTCCATAAACCCAATATGTAATAGACAAGACCTACTCCTTGCTCAGAGAACTGGACTCAACACGCCCTATTCACCGCACAAGAATATATCTGACTAATAATAATCGTAAAACCTATGTATTGATATCTCTCTGTTAGGGTGTCAAGTGGGTGTAAAGCGGCATAAACACAGCAGTGAAAAGCAGCTAAACCCCATTATAAAAATAAATTACTTTGAAACACCCATGAAACAAAGACAGTGAAAGAGAGAGAAATTCTTACACAATGCGTTCAGGGGCTGTGATGCAACCTGGATTGACCATATCTAGACGCACAGCTGGATGAGACATAAGGGTGGACACTCTTGGGGCTGAGAGGTTTGGTGAGGTTGGGTGAGCAAACGCAGACCCTTTAAAGGAATACTGCGTGGTACCCATCGCATGGGTCCCAAATCTCCAGGTTCAAGGGCATCTTCCTACATCAAAAACATGCATGAGAAACCCAGAAGATGGTACACCGTGTGATGGGGAAAGGTTTCTAAAACGCACCTCATTTCTCATCTCCTTGTGCCCGGGTTCGCCATTCCAGCCGCTTTACTAGCAAGCTCCCTACTTGGAGCATCAGCACCTTTAACCTCCTGTTCCATACAGGTTGCAATTTGTCCTGAGGATAAACGGGAAGACGTGGAACCAACGAGAGACTAGCTCTTGGTGTTGGGACAGGCACAGGTCACTCTATTTTCCCATCAGAAAGAAGAATTAACCACAGGCTCAGCCTGACCCCCGGAACCAGAACAGGGCCTGAAGCCATTCTGCGATTTTGCGGCCAGCTCCCATAAAAACGAGTTGTAAAATGGAGGTTCAGGGCACTGCAATTCACAAACCTGCAGAGTTATTAATGATAACTCTCGTCCACAAATATATTGAGGGAAGGCAAAGAAGAGGATTTGAAATCAAGGCAGAATTGCACGAAACAGATTTCAGGAGGTAGATTCGAATCGCCTTTAAAGCACATGAAAAGCGGCAAAACGTTGACAATGATGCCCTTGGCCAAAAAGGGCGTATGCGTTTTTTCCTGAATATATTCAGGAAAAAACGCATACGCCCTTTTTGGCCAACCAAGCAACCTGGAAAGGCAAATCAGCGCTACAAAGAAGTCTCGCTTCCCATCGGTCAAAAGGGCCATGCTGAAAAAAGTGTCAAAACGAGAAATGCAGGACAGGCCATGGAGAAATGGGAGCCTTGCTACACTGATGGGCGGGATGTAAATTGCCAAGAGCCACTCTGGAGAAGTGTCCGGTGAGTCCTGAAACATCTGAAAAACACAGCTTAGAGAGCATAGGGCACTTCCATTCATGGGGGTATAAATTGGGAAAATTAAAAATCAGCAAGACACAAGCACCCCAAAGTTTAGGGCTGCTCTGTTGACCAGGACCTCCACTTCATTCCACCTTAAATATCCCAGGAAAGAGAAAAATGGATAAAGAAGTTGTGGTCCTTATGTACATTGGAATATCACTCAGCCAGGAAATCAATGTCGTAAGGTTAGTAGCAGCATGATGAGTGGATTTAGGTACGACGATTCTAAGTGAAATAAGTCACACAGAAAAGGACACTTCTCATAAGGTATCACTGATAGAGGGAATGTAAAAACCGTTACACTTGAACTGAATTACAAAACAGAACAGAGTCACACATGCAGAAAACACACTATGGCTGCTTAACGGGAAAGGTTAGGTGGGGTGATACATATAACAAGGGTATCAAATTAGCTCAGATACCGTTCCATAAACCCAATATGTAATAGACAAGACCTACTCCTTGCTCAGAGAACTGGACTCAACACGCCCTATTCACCGCACAAGAATATATCTGACTAGTAATAATCTTAAAACCTATGTATTGATATCTCTCTGTTAGTGTGTCAAGTGGGTGTAAAGCGGCATAAACACAGCAGTGAAAAGCAGCTAAACCCCATTATAAAAATAAATTACTTTGAAACACCCATGAAACAAAGACAGTGAAAGAGAGAGAAATTCTTACACAATGCGTTCAGAGGCTGTGATGCAACCTTGATTGACCATATCTAGACGCACAGTTGGATGAGACATAAGGGTGGACACTCTTGGGGCTGAGATGTTTGATGAGGTTGGGTGAGCAAACGCAGACCCTTTAAAGGAATACTGCGTGGTACCCATCGCATGGGTCCCAAATCTCCAGGTTCAAGGGCATCTTCCTACATCAAAAACATGCATGAGAAACCCAGAAGATGGTACACCGTGTGATGGGGAAAGGTTTCTAAAACGCACCTCATTTCTCAACTCCTTGTGCCCGGGTTCGCCATTCCAGCCGCTTTACTAGCAAGCTCCCTACTTGGAGCATCAGCACCTTTAACCTCCTGTTCCATGCAGGTTGCAATTTGTCCTGAGGATAAACGGGAAGACGTGGAACCAACGAGAGACTAGCTCTTGGTGTTGGGACAGGCACAGGTCACTCTATTTTCCCATCAGAAAGAAGAATTAACCACAGGCTCAGCCTGCCCCCCGGAACCAGAACAGGGCCTGAAGCCATTCTGCGATTTTGCGGCCAGCTTCCATAAAAACGAGTTGTAAAATGGAGGTTCAGGGCACTGCAATTCACAAACCTGCAGAGTTATTAATGATAACTCTCGTCCACAAATATATTGAGGGAAGGCAAAGAAGAGGATTTGAAATCAAGGCAGAATTGCAGGAAACAGATTTCAGGAGGTAGATACGAATCGCCTTTAAAGCACATGAAAAGCGGCAAAACGTTGACAATGATGCCCTTGGCCAAAAAGGGCGTATGCGTTTTTTCCTGAATATATTCAGGAAAAAACGCATACGCCCTTTTTGGCCAACCAAGCCACCTGGAAAGGCAAATCAGCGCTACAAAGAAGTCTCGCTTCCCATCGGTCAAAAGGGCCATGCTGAAAAAAGTGTCAAAACCAGAAATGCAGGACAGGCCATGGAGAAATGGGAGCCTTGCTACACTGATGGGCGGGATGTAAATTGCCAAGAGCCACTCTGGAGAAGTGTCCGGTGAGTCCTGAAACATCTGAAAAACACAGCTTAGAGAGCATAGGGCACTTCCACTCATGGGGGTATAAATTGGGAAAATTAAAAATCAGCAAGACACAAGCACCCCAAAGTTTAGGGCTGCTCTGTTGACCAGGACCTCCACTTCATTCCACCTTAAATATCCCAGGAAAGAGAAAAATGGATAAAGAAGTTGTGGTCCTTATGTACATTGGAATATCACTCAGCCATGAAATCAATGTCGTAAGGTTAGTAGCAGCATGATGAGTGGATTTAGGTACGACGATTCTAAGTGAAATAAGTCACACAGAAAAGGACACTTCTCATAAGGTATCACTGATAGAGGGAATGTAAAAACCGTTACACTTGAACTGAATTACAAAACAGAACAGAGTCACACATGCAGAAAACACACTATGGCTGCTTAACGGGAAAGGTGAGGTGGGGTGATACATAAAACAAGGGTATCAAATTAGCTCAGATACCGTTCCATAAACCCAATATGTAATAGACCAGACCTACTCCTTGCTCAGAGAACTGGACTCAACACGCCCTATTCACCGCACAAGAATATATCTGACTAATAATAATCGTAAAACCTATGTATTGATATCTCTCTGTTAGTGTGTCAAGTGGGTGTAAAGCGGCATAAACACAGCAGTGAAAAGCAGCTAAACCCCATTATAAAAATAAATTACTTTGAAACACCCATGAAACAAAGACAGTGAAAGAGAGAGAAATTCTTACACAATGCGTTCAGGGGCTGTCATGCAACCTGGATTGACCATATCTAGACGCACAGCTGGATGAGACATAAGGGTGGACACTCTTGGGGCTGAGAGGTTTGGTGAGGTTGGGTGAGCAAACGCAGACCCTTTAAAGGAATACTGCGTGGTACCCATCGCATGGGTCCCAAATCTCCAGGTTCAAGGGCATCTTCCTACATCAAAAACATGCATGAGAAACCCAGAAGATGGTACACCGTGTGATGGGGAAAGGTTTCTAAAACGCACCTCATTTCTCAACTCCTTGTGCCCGGGTTCGCCATTCCAGCCGCTTTACTAGCAAGCTCCCTACTTGGAGCATCAGCACCTTTAACCTCCTGTTCCATGCAGGTTGCAATTTGTCCTGAGGATAAACGGGAAGACGTGGAACCAACGAGAGACTAGCTCTTGGTGTTGGGACAGGCACAGGTCACTCTATTTTCCCATCAGAAAGAAGAATTAACCACAGGCTCAGCCTGACCCCCGGAACCAGAACAGGGCCTGAAGCCATTCTGCGATTTTGCGGCCAGCTCCCATAAAAACGAGTTGTAAAATGGAGGTTCAGGGCACTGCAATTCACAAACCTGCAGAGTTATAAATGATAACTCTCGTCCACAAATATATTGAGGGAAGGCAAAGAAGAGGATTTGAAATCAAGGCAGAATTGCAGGAAACAGATTTCAGGAGGTAGATACGAATCGCCTTTAAAGCACATGAAAAGCGGCAAAACGTTGACAATGATGCCCTTGGCCAAAAAGGGCGTATGCGTTTTTTCCTGAATATATTCAGGAAAAAACGCATACGCCCTTTTTGGCCAACCAAGCCACCTGGAAAGGCAAATCAGCGCTACAAAGAAGTCTCGCTTCCTATCGGTCAAAAGGGCCATGCTGAAAAAAGTGTCAAAACCAGAAATGCAGGACAGGCCATGGAGAAATGGGAGCCTTGCTACACTGATGGGCGGGATGTAAATTGCCAAGAGCCACTCTGGAGAAGTGTCCGGTGAGTCCTGAAACATCTGAAAAACACAGCTTAGAGAGCATAGGGCACTTCCACTCATGGGGGTATAAATTGGGAAAATTAAAAATCAGCAAGACACAAGCACCCCAAAGTTTAGGGCTGCTCTGTTGACCAGGACCTCCACTTCATTCCACCTTAAATATCCCAGGAAAGAGAAAAATGGATAAAGAAGTTGTGGTCCTTATGTACAATGGAATATCACTCAGCCATGAAATCAATGTCGTAAGGTAAGTAGCAGCATGATGAGTGGATTTAGGTACGACGATTCTAAGTGAAATAAGTCACACAGAAAAGGACACTTCTCATAAGGTATCACTGATAGAGGGAATGTAAAAACCGTTACACTTGAACTGAATTACAAAACAGAACAGAGTCACACATGCAGAAAACACACTATGGCTGCTTAACGGGAAAGGTGAGGTGGGGTGATACATAAAACAAGGGTATCAAATTAGCTCAGATACCGTTCCATAAACCCAATATGTAATAGACAAGACCTACTCCTTGCTCAGAGAACTGGACTCAGCACGCCCTATTCACCGCACAAGAATATATCTGACTAATAATAATCGTAAAACCTATGTATTGATATCTCTCTGTTAGTGTGTCAAGTGGGTGTAAAGCGGCATAAACACAGCAGTGAAAAGCAGCTAAACCCCATTATAAAAATAAATTACTTTGAAACACCCATGAAACAAAGACAGTGAAAGAGAGAGAAATTCTTACACAATGCGTTCAGGGGCTGTGATGCAACCTGGATTGACCATATCTAGACGCACAGCTGGATGAGACATAAGGGTGGACACTCTTGGGGCTGAGAGGTTTGGTGAGGTTGGGTGAGCAAACGCAGACCCTTTAAAGGAATACTGCGTGGTACCCATCGCATGGGTCCCAAATCTCCAGGTTCAAGGGCATCTTCCTACATCAAAAACATGCATGAGAAACCCAGAAGATGGTACACCGTGTGATGGGGAAAGGTTTCTAAAACGCACCTCATTTCTCAACTCCTTGTGCCCGGGTTCGCCATTCCAGCTGCTTTACTAGCAAGCTCCCTACTTGGAGCATCAGCACCTTTAACCTCCTGTTCCATGCAGGTTGCAATTTGTCCTGAGGATAAACGGGAAGACGTGGAACCAACGAGAGACTAGCTCTTGGTGTTGGGACAGGCACAGGTCACTCTATTTTCCCATCAGAAAGAAGAATTAACCACAGGCTCAGCCTGCCCCCCGGAACCAGAACAGGGCCTGAAGCCATTCTGCGATTTTGCGGCCAGCTCCCATAAAAACGAGTTGTAAAATGGAGGTTCAGGGCACTGCAATTCACAAACCTGCAGAGTTATTAATGATAACTCTCGTCCACAAATATATTGAGGGAAGGCAAAGAAGAGGATTTGAAATCAAGGCAGAATTGCAGGAAACAGATTTCAGGAGGTAGATTCGAATCGCCTTTAAAGCACATGAAAAGCGGCAAAACGTTGACAATGATGACCTTGGCCAAAAAGGGCGTATGCGTTTTTTCCTGAATATATTCAGGAAAAAACGCTTACGCCCTTTTTGGCCAACCAAGCCACCTGGAAAGGCAAATCAGCGCTACAAAGAAGTCTCGCTTCCCATCGTTCAAAAGGGCCATGCTGAAAAAAGTGTCAAAACCAGAAATGCAGGATCGGCCATGGAGAAATGGGAGCCTTGCTACACTGATGGGCGGGATGTAAATTGCCAAGAGCCACTCCGGAGAAGTGTCCGGTGAGTCCTGAAACATCTGAAAAACACAGCTTAGAGAGCATAGGGCACTTCCACTCATGGGGGTATAAATTGGGAAAATTAAAAATCAGCAAGACACAAGCACCCCAAAGTTTAGGGCTGCTCTGTTGACCAGGACCTCCACTTCATTCCACCTTAAATATCCCAGGAAAGAGAAAAATGGATAAAGAAGTTGTGGTCCTTATGTACAATGGAATATCACTCAGCCAGGAAATCAATGTCGTAAGGTTAGTAGCAGCATGATGAGTGGATTTAGGTACGACGATTCTAAGTGAAATAAGTCACACAGAAAAGGACACTTCTCATAAGGTATCACTGATAGAGGGAATGTAAAAACCGTTACACTTGAACTGAATTACAAAACAGAACAGAGTCACACATGCAGAAAACACACTATGGCTGCTTAACGGGAAAGGTGAGGTGGGGTGATACATAAAACAAGGGTATCAAATTAGCTCAGATACCGTTCCATAAACCCAATATGTAATAGACAAGACCTACTCCTTGCTCAGAGAACTGGACTCAACACGCCCTATTCACCGCACAAGAATATATCTGACTAATAATAATCGTAAAACCTATGTATTGATATCTCTCTGTTAGGGTGTCAAGTGGGTGTAAAGCGGCATAAACACAGCAGTGAAAAGCAGCTAAACCCCATTATAAAAATAAATTACTTTGAAACACCCATGAAACAAAGACAGTGAAAGAGAGAGAAATTCTTACACAATGCGTTCAGGGGCTGTGATGCAACCTGGATTGACCATATCTAGACGCACAGCTGGATGAGACATAAGGGTGGACACTCTTGGGGCTGAGAGGTTTGGTGAGGTTGGGTGAGCAAACGCAGACCCTTTAAAGGAATACTGCGTGGTACCCATCGCATGGGTCCCAAATCTCCAGGTTCAAGGGCATCTTCCTACATCAAAAACATGCATGAGAAACCCAGAAGATGGTACACCGTGTGATGGGGAAAGGTTTCTAAAACGCACCTCATTTCTCATCTCCTTGTGCCCGGGTTCGCCATTCCAGCCGCTTTACTAGCAAGCTCCCTACTTGGAGCATCAGCACCTTTAACCTCCTGTTCCATACAGGTTGCAATTTGTCCTGAGGATAAACGGGAAGACGTGGAACCAACGAGAGACTAGCTCTTGGTGTTGGGACAGGCACAGGTCACTCTATTTTCCCAATAGAAAGAAGAATTAACCACAGGCTCAGCCTGCCCCCCGGAACCAGAACAGGGCCTGAAGCCATTCTGCGATTTTGCGGCCAGCTCCCATAAAAACGAGTTGTAAAATGGAGGTTCAGGGCACTGCAATTCACAAACCTGCAGAGTTATTAATGATAACTCTCGTCCACAAATATATTGAGGGAAGGCAAAGAAGAGGATTTGAAATCAAGGCAGAATTGCAGGAAACAGATTTCAGGAGGTAGATTCGAATCGCCTTTAAAGCACATGAAAAGCGGCAAAACGTTGACAATGATGCCCTTGGCCAAAAAGGGCGTATGCGTTTTTTCCTGAATATATTCAGGAAAAAACGCATACGCCCTTTTTGGCCAACCAAGCAACCTGGAAAGGCAAATCAGCGCTACAAAGAAGTCTCGCTTCCCATCGGTCAAAAGGGCCATGCTGAAAAAAGTGTCAAAACCAGAAATGCAGGACAGGCCATGGAGAAATGGGAGCCTTGCTACACTGATGGGCGGGATGTAAATTGCCAAGAGCCACTCTGGAGAAGTGTCCGGTGAGTCCTGAAACATCTGAAAAACACAGCTTAGAGAGCATAGGGCACTTCCATTCATGGGGGTATAAATTGGGAAAATTAAAAATCAGCAAGACACAAGCACCCCAAAGTTTAGGGCTGCTCTGTTGACCAGGACCTCCACTTCATTCCACCTTAAATATCCCAGGAAAGAGAAAAATGGATAAAGAAGTTGTGGTCCTTATGTACATTGGAATATCACTCAGCCAGGAAATCAATGTCGTAAGGTTAGTAGCAGCATGATGAGTGGATTTAGGTACGACGATTCTAAGTGAAATAAGTCACACAGAAAAGGACACTTCTCATAAGGTATCACTGATAGAGGGAATGTAAAAACCGTTACACTTGAACTGAATTACAAAACAGAACAGAGTCACACATGCAGAAAACACACTATGGCTGCTTAACGGGAAAGGTTAGGTGGGGTGATACATATAACAAGGGTATCAAATTAGCTCAGATACCGTTCCATAAACCCAATATGTAATAGACAAGACCTACTCCTTGCTCAGAGAACTGGACTCAACACGCCCTATTCACCGCACAAGAATATATCTGACTAGTAATAATCTTAAAACCTATGTATTGATATCTCTCTGTTAGTGTGTCAAGTGGGTGTAAAGCGGCATAAACACAGCAGTGAAAAGCAGCTAAACCCCATTATAAAAATAAATTACTTTGAAACACCCATGAAACAAAGACAGTGAAAGAGAGAGAAATTCTTACACAATGCGTTCAGGGGCTGTGATGCAACCTTGATTGACCATATCTAGACGCACAGCTGGATGAGACATAAGGGTGGACACTCTTGGGGCTGAGATGTTTGATGAGGTTGGGTGAGCAAACGCAGACCCTTTAAAGGAATACTGCGTGGTACCCATCGCATGGGTCCCAAATCTCCAGGTTCAAGGGCATCTTCCTACATCAAAAACATGCATGAGAAACCCAGAAGATGGTACACCGTGTGATGGGGAAAGGTTTCTAAAACGCACCTCATTTCTCAACTCCTTGTGCCCGGGTTCGCCATTCCAGCCGCTTTACTAGCAAGCTCCCTACTTGGAGCATCAGCACCTTTAACCTCCTGTTCCATGCAGGTTGCAATTTGTCCTGAGGATAAACGGGAAGACGTGGAACCAACGAGAGACTAGCTCTTGGTGTTGGGACAGGCACAGGTCACTCTATTTTCCCATCAGAAAGAAGAATTAACCACAGGCTCAGCCTGCGCCCCGGAACCAGAACAGGGCCTGAAGCCATTCTGCGATTTTGCGGCCAGCTCCCATAAAAACGAGTTGTAAAATGGAGGTTCAGGGCACTGCAATTCACAAACCTGCAGAGTTGTAAATGAAATTCTCGTCCACAAATATATTGAGGGAAGGCAAAGAAGAGGATTTGAAATCAAGGCAGAATTGCAGGAAACATATTTCAGGAGGTAGATACGAATCGCCTTTAAAGCACATGAAAAGCGGCAAAACGTTGACAATGATGCCCTTGGCCAAAAAGGGCGTATGCGTTTTTTCCTGAATATATTCAGGAAAAAACGCATACGCCCTTTTTGGCCAACCAAGCAACCTGGAAAGGCAAATCAGCGCTACAAAGAAGTCTCGCTTCCCATCGGTCAAAAGGGCCATGCTGAAAAAAGTGTCAAAACCAGAAATGCAGGACAGGCCATGGAGAAATGGGAGCCTTGCTACACTGATGGGCGGGATGTAAATTGCCAAGAGCCACTCTGGGGAAGTGTCCGGTGAGTCCTGAAACATCTGAAAAACACAGCTTAGAGAGCATAGGGCACTTCCACTCATGGGGGTATAAATTGGGAAAATTAAAAATCAGCAAGACACAAGCACCCCAAAGTTTAGGGCTGCTCTGTTGACCAGGACCTCCACTTCATTCCACCTTAAATATCCCAGGAAAGAGAAAAATGGATAAAGAAGTTGTGGTCCTTATGTACAATGGAATATCACTCAGCCAGGAAATCAATGTCGTAAGGTTAGTAGCAGCATGATGAGTGGATTTAGGTACGACGATTCTAAGTGAAATAAGTCACACAGAAAAGGACACTTCTCATAAGGTATCACTGATAGAGGGAATGTAAAAACCGTTACACTTGAACTGAATTACAAAACAGAACAGAGTCACACATGCAGAAAACACACTATGGCTGCTTAACGGGAAAGGTGAGGTGGGGTGATACATAAAACATGGGTATCAAATTAGCTCAGATACCATTCCATAAACCCAATATGTAATAGACAAGACCTACTCCTTGCTCAGAGAACTGGACTCAACACGCCCTATTCAACGCACAAGAATATATCTGATTAATAATAATCGTAAAACCTATGTATTGATATCTCTCTGTTAGTGTGTCAAGTGGGTGTAAAGCGGCATAAACACAGCAGTGAAAAGCAGCTAAACCCCATTATAAAAATAAATTACTTTGAAACACCCATGAAACAAAGACAGTGAAAGAGAGAGAAATTCTTACACAATGCGTTCAGGGGCTGTGATGCAACCTGGATTGACCATATCTAGACGCACAGCTGGATGAGACATAAGGGTGGACACTCTTGGGGCTGAGAGGTTTGGTGAGGTTGGGTGAGCAAACGCAGACCCTTTAAAGGAATACTGCGTGGTACCCATCGCATGGGTCCCAAATCTCCAGGTTCAAGGGCATCTTCCTACATCAAAAACATGCATGAGAAACCCAGAAGATGGTACACCGTGTGATGGGGAAAGGTTTCTAAAACGCACCTCATTTCTCATCTCCTTGTGCCCGGGTTCGCCATTCCAGCCGCTTTACTAGCAAGCTCCCTACTTGGAGCATCAGCACCTTTAACCTCCTGTTCCGTACAGGTTGCAATTTGTCCTGAGGATAAACGGGAAGACGTGGAACCAACGAGAGACTAGCTCTTGGTGTTGGGACAGGCACAGGTCACTCTATTTTCCCATCAGAAAGAAGAATTAACCACAGGCTCAGCCTGACCCCCGGAACCAGAACAGGGCCTGAAGCCATTCTGCGATTTTGCGGCCAGCTCCCATAAAAACGAGATGTAAAATGGAGGTTCAGGGCACTGCAATTCACAAACCTGCAGAGTTATAAATGAGAACTCTCGTCCACAAATATATTGAGGGAAGGCAAAGAAGAGGATTTGAAATCAAGGCAGAATTGCACGAAACAGATTTCAGGAGGTAGATACGAATCGCCTTTAAAGCACATGAAAAGCGGCAAAACGTTGACAATGATGCCCTTGGCCAAAAAGGGCGTATGCGTTTTTTCCTGAATATATTCAGGAAAAAACGCATACGCCCTTTTTGGCCAACCAAGCAACCTGGAAAGGCAAATCAGCGCTACAAAGAAGTCTCGCTTCCCATCGGTCAAAAGGGCCATGCTGAAAAAAGTGTCAAAACCAGAAATGCAGGACAGGCCATGGAGAAATGGGAGCCTTGCTACACTGATGGGCGGGATGTAAATTGCCAAGAGCCACTCTGGAGAAGTGTCCGGTGAGTCCTGAAACATCTGAAAAACACAGCTTAGAGAGCATAGGGCACTTCCACTCATGGGGGTATAAATTGGGAAAATGAAAAATCAGCAAGACACAAGCACCCCAAAGTTTAGGGCTGCTCTGTTGACCAGGACCTCCACTTCATTCCACCTTAAATATCCCAGGAAAGAGAAAAATGGATAAAGAAGTTGTGGTCCTTATGTACAATGGAATATCACTCAGCCAGGAAATCAATGTCGTAAGGTTAGTAGCAGCATGATGAGTGGATTTAGGTACGACGATTCTAAGTGAAATAAGTCACACAGAAAAGGACACTTCTCATAAGGTATCACTGATAGAGGGAATGTAAAAACCGTTACACTTGAACTGAATTACAAAACAGAACAGAGTCACACATGCAGAAAACACACTATGGCTGCTTAACGGGAAAGGTGAGGTGGGGTGATACATAAAACAAGGGTATCAAATTAGCTCAGATACCATTCCATAAACCCAATATGTAATAGACAAGACCTACTCCTTGCTCAGAGAACTGGACTCAACACGCCCTATTCAACGCACAAGAATATATCTGATTAATAATAATCGTAAAACCTATGTATTGATATCTCTCTGTTAGTGTGTCAAGTGGGTGTAAAGCGGCATAAACACAGCAGTGAAAAGCAGCTAAACCCCATTATAAAAATAAATTACTTTGAAACACCCATGAAACAAAGACAGTGAAAGAGAGAGAAATTCTTACACAATGCGTTCAGGGGCTGTGATGCAACCTGGATTGACCATATCTAGACGCACAGCTGGATGAGACATAAGGGTGGACACTCTTGGGGCTGAGAGGTTTGGTGAGGTTGGGTGAGCAAACGCAGACCCTTTAAAGGAATACTGCGTGGTACCCATCGCATGGGTCCCAAATCTCCAGGTTCAAGGGCATCTTCCTACATCAAAAACATGCTTGAGAAACCCAGAAGATGGTACACCGTGTGATGGGGAAAGGTTTCTAAAACACACCTCATTTCTCATCTCCTTGTGCCCGGGTTCGCCATTCCAGCCGCTTTTTTAGCAAGCTCCCTACTTGGAGCATCAGCACCTTTAACCTCCTGTTCCGTACAGGTTGCAATTTGTCCTGAGGATAAACGGGAAGACGTGGAACCAACGAGAGACTAGCTCTTGGTGTTGGGACAGGCACAGGTCACTCTATTTTCCCATCAGAAAGAAGAATTAACCACAGGCTCAGCCTGACCCCCGGAACCAGAACAGGGCCTGAAGCCATTCTGCGATTTTGCGGCCAGCTCCCATAAAAACGAGTTGTAAAATGGAGGTTCAGGGCACTGCAATTCACAAACCTGCAGAGTTATAAATGAGAACTCTCGTCCACAAATATATTGAGGGAAGGCAAAGAAGAGGATTTGAAATCAAGGCAGAATTGCACGAAACAGATTTCAGGAGGTAGATACGAATCGCCTTTAAAGCACATGAAAAGCGGCAAAACGTTGACAATGATGCCCTTGGCCAAAAAGGGCGTATGCGTTTTTTCCTGAATATATTCAGGAAAAAACGCATACGCCCTTTTTGGCCAACCAAGCAACCTGGAAAGGCAAATCAGCGCTACAAAGAAGTCTCGCTTCCCATCGGTCAAAAGGGCCATGCTGAAAAAAGTGTCAAAACCAGAAATGCAGGACAGGCCATGGAGAAATGGGAGCCTTGCTACACTGATGGGCGGGATGTAAATTGCCAAGAGCCACTCTGGAGAAGTGTCCGGTGAGTCCTGAAACATCTGAAAAACACAGCTTAGAGAGCATAGGGCACTTCCACTCATGGGGGTATAAATTGGGAAAATTAAAAATCAGCAAGACACAAGCACCCCAAAGTTCAGGGCTGCTCTGTTGACCAGGACCTCCACTTCATTCCACCTTAAATATCCCAGGAAAGAGAAAAATGGATAAAGAAGTTGTGGTCCTTATGTACAATGGAATATCACTCAGCCAGGAAATCAATGTCGTAAGGTTAGTAGCAGCATGATGAGTGGATTTAGGTACGACGATTCTAAGTGAAATAAGTCACACAGAAAAGGACACTTCTCATAAGGTATCACTGATAGAGGGAATGTAAAAACCGTTACACTTGAACTGAATTACAAAACAGAACAGAGTCACACATGCAGAAAACACACTATGGCTGCTTAACGAGAAAGGTGAGGTGGGGTGATACATAAAACAAGGGTATCAAATTAGCTCAGATACCATTCCATAAACCCAATATGTAATAGACAAGACCTACTCCTTGCTCAGAGAACTGGACTCAACACGCCCTATTCAACGCACAAGAATATATCTGATTAATAATAATCGTAAAACCTATGTATTGATATCTCTCTGTTAGTGTGTCAAGTGGGTGTAAAGCGGCATAAACACAGCAGTGAAAAGCAGCTAAACCCCATTATAAAAATAAATTACTTTGAAACACCCATGAAACAAAGACAGTGAAAGAGAGAGAAATTCTTACACAATGCGTTCAGGGGCTGTGATGCAACCTGGATTGACCATATCTAGACGCACAGCTGGATGAGACATAAGGGTGGACACTCTTGGGGCTGAGAGGTTTGGTGAGGTTGGGTGAGCAAACGCAGACCCTTTAAAGGAATACTGCGTGGTACCCATCGCATGGGTCCCAAATCTGCAGGTTCAAGGGCATCTTCCTACATCAAAAACATGCTTGAGAAACCCAGAAGATGGTACACCGTGTGATGGGGAAAGGTTTCTAAAACACACCTCATTTCTCATCTCCTTGTGCCCGGGTTCGCCATTCCAGCCGCTTTACTAGCAAGCTCCCTACTTGGAGCATCAGCACCTTTAACCTCCTGTTCCGTACAGGTTGCAATTTGTCCTGAGGATAAACGGGAAGACGTGGAACCAACGAGAGACTAGCTCTTGGTGTTGGGACAGGCACAGGTCACTCTATTTTCCCATCAGAAAGAAGAATTAACCACAGGCTCAGCCTGACCCCCGGAACCAGAACAGGGCCTGAAGCCATTCTGCGATTTTGCGGCCAGCTCCCATAAAAACGAGATGTAAAATGGAGGTTCAGGGCACTGCAATTCACAAACCTGCAGAGTTATAAATGAGAACTCTCGTCCACAAATATATTGAGGGAAGGCAAAGAAGAGGATTTGAAATCAAGGCAGAATTGCACGAAACAGATTTCAGGAGGTAGATACGAATCGCCTTTAAAGCACATGAAAAGCGGCAAAACGTTGACAATGATGCCCTTGGCCAAAAAGGGCGTATGCGTTTTTTCCTGAATATATTCAGGAAAAAACGCATACGCCCTTTTTGGCCAACCAAGCAACCTGGAAAGGCAAATCAGCGCTACAAACAAGTCTCGCTTCCCATCGGTCAAAAGGGCCATGCTGAAAAAAGTGTCAAAACCAGAAATGCAGGACAGGCCATGGAGAAATGGGAGCCTTGCTACACTGATGGGCGGGATGTAAATTGCCAAGAGCCACTCTGGAGAAGTGTCCGGTGAGTCCTGAAACATCTGAAAAACACAGCTTAGAGAGCATAGGGCACTTCCACTCATGGGGGTATAAATTGGGAAAATTAAAAATCAGCAAGACACAAGCACCCCAAAGTTCAGGGCTGCTCTGTTGACCAGGACCTCCACTTCATTCCACCTTAAATATCCCAGGAAAGAGAAAAATGGATAAAGAAGTTGTGGTCCTTATGTACAATGGAATATCACTCAGCCAGGAAATCAATGTCGTAAGGTTAGTAGCAGCATGATGAGTGGATTTAGGTATGACGATTCTAAGTGAAATAAGTCACACAGAAAAGGACACTACTCATAAGGTATCACTGATAGAGGGAATGTAAAAACCGTTACACTTGAACTGAATTACAAAACAGAACAGAGTCACACATGCAGAAAACACACTATGGCTGCTTAACGGGAAAGGTGAGGTGGGGTGATACATAAAACAAGGGTATCAAATTAGCTCAGATACCATTCCATAAACCCAATATGTAATAGACAAGACCTACTCCTTGCTCAGAGAACTGGACTCAACACGCCCTATTCAACGCACAAGAATATATCTGATTAATAATAATCGTAAAACCTATGTATTGATATCTCTCTGTTAGTGTGTCAAGTGGGTGTAAAGCGGCATAAACACAGCAGTGAAAAGCAGCTAAACCCCATTATAAAAATAAATTACTTTGAAACACCCATGAAACAAAGACAGTGAAAGAGAGAGAAATTCTTACACAATGCGTTCAGGGGCTGTGATGCAACCTGGATTGACCATATCTAGACGCACAGCTGGATGAGACATAAGGGTGGACACTCTTGGGGCTGAGAGGTTTGGTGAGGTTGGGTGAGCAAACGCAGACCCTTTAAAGGAATACTGCGTGGTACCCATCGCATGGGTCCCAAATCTCCAGGTTCAAGGGCATCTTCCTACATCAAAAACATGCTTGAGAAACCCAGAAGATGGTACACCGTGTGATGGGGAAAGGTTTCTAAAACACACCTCATTTCTCATCTCCTTGTGCCCGGGTTCGCCATTCCAGCCGCTTTACTAGCAAGCTCCCTACTTGGAGCATCAGCACCTTTAACCTCCTGTTCCGTACAGGTTGCAATTTGTCCTGAGGATAAACGGGAAGACGTGGAACCAACGAGAGACTAGCTCTTGGTGTTGGGACAGGCACAGGTCACTCTATTTTCCCATCAGAAAGAAGAATTAACCACAGGCTCAGCCTGACCCCCGGAACCAGAACAGGGCCTGAAGCCATTCTGCGATTTTGCGGCCAGCTCCCATAAAAACGAGTTGTAAAATGGAGGTTCAGGGCACTGCAATTCACAAACCTGCAGAGTTATAAATGAGAACTCTCGTCCACAAATATATTGAGGGAAGGCAAAGAAGAGGATTTGAAATCAAGGCAGAATTGCACGAAACAGATTTCAGGAGGTAGATACGAATCGCCTTTAAAGCACATGAAAAGCGGCAAAACGTTGACAATGATGCCCTTGGCCAAAAAGGGCGTATGCGTTTTTTCCTGAATATATTCAGGAAAAAACGCATACGCCCTTTTTGGCCAACCAAGCAACCTGGAAAGGCAAATCAGCGCTACAAAGAAGTCTCGCTTCCCATCGGTCAAAAGGGCCATGCTGAAAAAAGTGTCAAAACCAGAAATGCAGGACAGGCCATGGAGAAATGGGAGCCTTGCTACACTGATGGGCGGGATGTAAATTGCCAAGAGCCACTCTGGAGAAGTGTCCGGTGAGTCCTGAAACATCTGAAAAACACAGCTTAGAGAGCATAGGGCACTTCCACTCATGGGGGTATAAATTGGGAAAATGAAAAATCAGCAAGACACAAGCACCCCAAAGTTCAGGGCTGCTCTGTTGACCAGGACCTCCACTTCATTCCACCTTAAATATCCCAGGAAAGAGAAAAATGGATAAAGAAGTTGTGGTCCTTATGTACAATGGAATATCACTCAGCCAGGAAATCAATGTCGTAAGGTTAGTAGCAGCATGATGAGTGGATTTAGGTACGACGATTCTAAGTGAAATAAGTCACACAGAAAAGGACACTTCTCATAAGGTATCACTGATAGAGGGAATGTAAAAACCGTTACACTTGAACTGAATTACAAAACAGAACAGAGTCACACATGCAGAAAACACACTATGGCTGCTTAACGGGAAAGGTGAGGTGGGGTGATACATAAAACAAGGGTATCAAATTAGCTCAGATACCATTCCATAAACCCAATATGTAATAGACAAGACCTACTCCTTGCTCAGAGAACTGGACTCAACACGCCCTATTCAACGCACAAGAATATATCTGATTAATAATAATCGTAAAACCTATGTATTGATATCTCTCTGTTAGTGTGTCAAGTGGGTGTAAAGCGGCATAAACACAGCAGTGAAAAGCAGCTAAACCCCATTATAAAAATAAATTACTTTGAAACACCCATGAAACAAAGACAGTGAAAGAGAGAGAAATTCTTACACAATGCGTTCAGGGGCTGTGATGCAACCTGGATTGACCATATCTAGACGCACAGCTGGATGAGACATAAGGGTGGACACTCTTGGGGCTGAGAGGTTTGGTGAGGTTGGGTGAGCAAACGCAGACCCTTTAAAGGAATACTGCGTGGTACCCATCGCATGGGTCCCAAATCTCCAGGTTCAAGGGCATCTTCCTACATCAAAAACATGCTTGAGAAACCCAGAAGATGGTACACCGTGTGATGGGGAAAGGTTTCTAAAACACACCTCATTTCTCATCTCCTTGTGCCCGGGTTCGCCATTCCAGCCGCTTTACTAGCAAGCTCCCTACTTGGAGCATCAGCACCTTTAACCTCCTGTTCCGTACAGGTTGCAATTTGTCCTGAGGATAAACGGGAAGACGTGGAACCAACGAGAGACTAGCTCTTGGTGTTGGGACAGGCACAGGTCACTCTATTTTCCCATCAGAAAGAAGAATTAACCACAGGCTCAGCCTGACCCCCGGAACCAGAACAGGGCCTGAAGCCATTCTGCGATTTTGCGGCCAGCTCCCATAAAAACGAGTTGTAAAATGGAGGTTCAGGGCACTGCAATTCACAAACCTGCAGAGTTATAAATGAGAACTCTCGTCCACAAATATATTGAGGGAAGGCAAAGAAGAGGATTTGAAATCAAGGCAGAATTGCACGAAACAGATTTCAGGAGGTAGATACGAATCGCCTTTAAAGCACATGAAAAGCGGCAAAACGTTGACAATGATGCCCTTGGCCAAAAAGGGCGTATGCGTTTTTTCCTGAATATATTCAGGAAAAAACGCATACGCCCTTTTTGGCCAACCAAGCAACCTGGAAAGGCAAATCAGCGCTACAAAGAAGTCTCGCTTCCCATCGGTCAAAAGGGCCATGCTGAAAAAAGTGTCAAAACCAGAAATGCAGGACAGGCCATGGAGAAATGGGAGCCTTGCTACACTGATGGGCGGGATGTAAATTGCCAAGAGCCACTCTGGAGAAGTGTCCGGTGAGTCCTGAAACATCTGAAAAACACAGCTTAGAGAGCATAGGGCACTTCCACTCATGGGGGTATAAATTGGGAAAATGAAAAATCAGCAAGACACAAGCACCCCAAAGTTCAGGGCTGCTCTGTTGACCAGGACCTCCACTTCATTCCACCTTAAATATCCCAGGAAAGAGAAAAATGGATAAAGAAGTTGTGGTCCTTATGTACAATGGAATATCACTCAGCCAGGAAATCAATGTCGTAAGGTTAGTAGCAGCATGATGAGTGGATTTAGGTACGACGATTCTAAGTGAAATAAGTCACACAGAAAAGGACACTTCTCATAAGGTATCACTGATAGAGGGAATGTAAAAACCGTTACACTTGAACTGAATTACAAAACAGAACAGAGTCACACATGCAGAAAACACACTATGGCTGCTTAACGGGAAAGGTGAGGTGGGGTGATACATAAAACAAGGGTATCAAATTAGCTCAGATACCATTCCATAAACCCAATATGTAATAGACAAGACCTACTCCTTGCTCAGAGAACTGGACTCAACACGCCCTATTCAACGCACAAGAATATATCTGATTAATAATAATCGTAAAACCTATGTATTGATATCTCTCTGTTAGTGTGTCAAGTGGGTGTAAAGCGGCATAAACACAGCAGTGAAAAGCAGCTAAACCCCATTATAAAAATAAATTACTTTGAAACACCCATGAAACAAAGACAGTGAAAGAGAGAGAAATTCTTACACAATGCGTTCAGGGGCTGTGATGCAACCTGGATTGACCATATCTAGACGCACAGCTGGATGAGACATAAGGGTGGACACTCTTGGGGCTGAGAGGTTTGGTGAGGTTGGGTGAGCAAACGCAGACCCTTTAAAGGAATACTGCGTGGTACCCATCGCATGGGTCCCAAATCTCCAGGTTCAAGGGCATCTTCCTACATCAAAAACATGCTTGAGAAACCCAGAAGATGGTACACCGTGTGATGGGGAAAGGTTTCTAAAACACACCTCATTTCTCATCTCCTTGTGCCCGGGTTCGCCATTCCAGCCGCTTTACTAGCAAGCTCCCTACTTGGAGCATCAGCACCTTTAACCTCCTGTTCCGTACAGGTTGCAATTTGTCCTGAGGATAAACGGGAAGACGTGGAACCAACGAGAGACTAGCTCTTGGTGTTGGGACAGGCACAGGTCACTCTATTTTCCCATCAGAAAGAAGAATTAACCACAGGCTCAGCCTGACCCCCGGAACCAGAACAGGGCCTGAAGCCATTCTGCGATTTTGCGGCCAGCTCCCATAAAAACGAGTTGTAAAATGGAGGTTCAGGGCACTGCAATTCACAAACCTGCAGAGTTATAAATGAGAACTCTCGTCCACAAATATATTGAGGGAAGGCAAAGAAGAGGATTTGAAATCAAGGCAGAATTGCACGAAACAGATTTCAGGAGGTAGATACGAATCGCCTTTAAAGCACATGAAAAGCGGCAAAACGTTGACAATGATGCCCTTGGCCAAAAAGGGCGTATGCGTTTTTTCCTGAATATATTCAGGAAAAAACGCATACGCCCTTTTTGGCCAACCAAGCAACCTGGAAAAGCAAATCAGCGCTACAAAGAAGTCTCGCTTCCCATCGGTCAAAAGGGCCATGCTGAAAAAAGTGTCAAAACCAGAAATGCAGGACAGGCCATGGAGAAATGGGAGCCTTGCTACACTGATGGGCGGGATGTAAATTGCCAAGAGCCACTCTGGAGAAGTGTCCGGTGAGTCCTGAAACATCTGAAAAACACAGCTTAGAGAGCATAGGGCACTTCCACTCATGGGGGTATAAATTGGGAAAATTAAAAATCAGCAAGACACAAGCACCCCAAAGTTTAGGGCTGCTCTGTTGACCAGGACCTCCACTTCATTCCACCTTAAATATCCCAGGAAAGAGAAAAATGGATAAAGAAGTTGTGGTCCTTATGTACAATGGAATATCACTCAGCCAGGAAATCAATGTCGTAAGGTTAGTAGCAGCATGATGAGTGGTTTTAGGTATGACGATTCTAAGTGAAATAAGTCACACAGAAAAGGACACTACTCATAAGGTATCACTGATAGAGGGAATGTAAAAACCGTTACACTTGAACTGAATTACAAAACAGAACATAGTCACACATGCAGAAAACACACTATGGCTGCTTAACGGGAAAGGTGAGGTGGGGTGATACATAAAACAAGGGTATCAAATTAGCTCAGATACCATTCCATAAACCCAATATGTAATAGACAAGACCTACTCCTTGCTCAGAGAACTGGACTCAACACGCCCTATTCAACGCACAAGAATATATCTGATTAATAATAATCGTAAAACCTATGTATTGATATCTCTCTGTTAGTGTGTCAAGTGGGTGTAAAGCGGCATAAACACAGCAGTGAAAAGCAGCTAAACCCCATTATAAAAATAAATTACTTTGAAACACCCATGAAACAAAGACAGTGAAAGAGAGAGAAATTCTTACACAATGCGTTCAGGGGCTGTGATGCAACCTGGATTGACCATATCTAGACGCACAGCTGGATGAGACATAAGGGTGGACACTCTTGGGGCTGAGAGGTTTGGTGAGGTTGGGTGAGCAAACGCAGACCCTTTAAAGGAATACTGCGTGGTACCCATCGCATGGGTCCCAAATCTGCAGGTTCAAGGGCATCTTCCTACATCAAAAACATGCTTGAGAAACCCAGAAGATGGTACACCGTGTGATGGGGAAAGGTTTCTAAAACACACCTCATTTCTCATCTCCTTGTGCCCGGGTTCGCCATTCCAGCCGCTTTACTAGCAAGCTCCCTACTTGGAGCATCAGCACCTTTAACCTCCTGTTCCGTACAGGTTGCAATTTGTCCTGAGGATAAACGGGAAGACGTGGAACCAACGAGAGACTAGCTCTTGGTGTTGGGACAGGCACAGGTCACTCTATTTTCCCATCAGAAAGAAGAATTAACCACAGGCTCAGCCTGACCCCCGGAACCAGAACAGGGCCTGAAGCCATTCTGCGATTTTGCGGCCAGCTCCCATAAAAACGAGATGTAAAATGGAGGTTCAGGGCACTGCAATTCACAAACCTGCAGAGTTATAAATGAGAACTCTCGTCCACAAATATATTGAGGGAAGGCAAAGAAGAGGATTTGAAATCAAGGCAGAATTGCACGAAACAGATTTCAGGAGGTAGATACGAATCGCCTTTAAAGCACATGAAAAGCGGCAAAACGTTGACAATGATGCCCTTGGCCAAAAAGGGCGTATGCGTTTTTTCCTGAATATATTCAGGAAAAAACGCATACGCCCTTTTTGGCCAACCAAGCAACCTGGAAAGGCAAATCAGCGCTACAAAGAAGTCTCGCTTCCCATCGGTCAAAAGGGCCATGCTGAAAAAAGTGTCAAAACCAGAAATGCAGGACAGGCCATGGAGAAATGGGAGCCTTGCTACACTGATGGGCGGGATGTAAATTGCCAAGAGCCACTCTGGAGAAGTGTCCGGTGAGTCCTGAAACATCTGAAAAACACAGCTTAGAGAGCATAGGGCACTTCCACTCATGGGGGTATAAATTGGGAAAATGAAAAATCAGCAAGACACAAGCACCCCAAAGTTCAGGGCTGCTCTGTTGACCAGGACCTCCACTTCATTCCACCTTAAATATCCCAGGAAAGAGAAAAATGGATAAAGAAGTTGTGGTCCTTATGTACAATGGAATATCACTCAGCCAGGAAATCAATGTCGTAAGGTTAGTAGCAGCATGATGAGTGGATTTAGGTACGACGATTCTAAGTGAAATAAGTCACACAGAAAAGGACACTTCTCATAAGGTATCACTGATAGAGGGAATGTAAAAACCGTTACACTTGAACTGAATTACAAAACAGAACATAGTCACACATGCAGAAAACACACTATGGCTGCTTAACGGGAAAGGTGAGGTGGGGTGATACATAAAACAAGGGTATCAAATTAGCTCAGATACCGTTCCATAAACCCAATATGTAATAGACAAGACCTACTCCTTGCTCAGAGAACTGGACTCAACACGCCCTATTCACCGCACAAGAATATATCTGACTAATAATAATCGTAAAACCTATGTATTGATATCTCTCTGTTAGTGTGTCAAGTGGGTGTAAAGCGGCATAAACACAGCAGTGAAAAGCAGCTAAACCCCATTATAAAAATAAATTACTTTGAAACACCCATGAAACAAAGACAGTGAAAGAGAGAGAAATTCTTACACAATGCGTTCAGGGGCTGTGATGCAACCTGGATTGACCATATCTAGACGCACAGCTGGATGAGACATAAGGGTGGACACTCTTGGGGCTGAGAGGTTTGGTGAGGTTGGGTGAGCAAACGCAGACCCTTTAAAGGAATACTGCGTGGTACCCATCGCATGGGTCCCAAATCTCCAGGTTCAAGGGCATCTTCCTACATCAAAAACATGCATGAGAAACCCAGAAGATGGTACACCGTGTGATGGGGAAAGGTTTCTAAAACGCACCTCATTTCTCATCTCCTTGTGCCCGGGTTCGCCATTCCAGCCTCTTTACTAGCAAGTTCCCTACTTGGAGCATCAGCACCTTTAACCTCCTGTTCCAAACAGGTTGCAATTTGTCCTGAGTATAAACGGGAAGACGTGGAACCAACGAGAGACTAGCTCTTGGTGTTGGGACAGGCACAGGTCACTCTATTTTCCCATCAGAAAGAAGAATTAACCACAGGCTCAGCCTGCGCCCCGGAACCAGAACAGGGCCTGAAGCCATTCTGCGATTTTGCGGCCAGCTCCCATAAAAACGAGTTGTAAAATGGAGGTTCAGGGCACTGCAATTCACAAACCTGCAGAGTTGTAAATGAAATTCTCGTCCACAAATATATTGAGGGAAGGCAAAGAAGAGGATTTGAAATCAAGGCAGAATTGCAGGAAACAGATTTCAGGAGGTAGATACGAATCGCCTTTAAAGCACATGAAAAGCGGCAAAACGTTGACAATGATGCCCTTGGCCATAAAGGGCGTATGCGTTTTTTCCTGAGTATATTCAGGAAAAAACGCATACGCCCTTTTTGGCCAACCAAGCAACCTGGAAAGGCAAATCAGCGCTACAAAGAAGTCTCGCTTCCCATCGGTCAAAAGGGCCATGCTGAAAAAAGTGTCAAAACCAGAAATGCAGGACAGGCCATGGAGAAATGGGAGCCTTGCTACACTGATGGGCGGGATGTAAATTGCCAAGAGCCACTCTGGAGAAGTGTCCGGTGAGTCCTGAAACATCTGAAAAACACAGCTTAGAGAGCATAGGGCACTTCCACTCATGGGGGTATAAATTGGGAAAATTAAAAATCAGCAAGACACAAGCACCCCAAAGTTTAGGGCTGCTCTGTTGACCAGGACCTCCACTTCATTCCACCTTAAATATCCCAGGAAAGAGAAAAATGGATAAAGAAGTTGTGGTCCTTATGTACAATGGAATATCACTCAGCCAGGAAATCAATGTCGTAAGGTTAGTAGCAGCATGATGAGTGGATTTAGGTACGACGATTCTAAGTGAAATAAGTCACACAGAAAAGGACACTTCTCATAAGGTATCACTGATAGAGGGAATGTAAAAACCGTTACACTTGAACTGAATTACAAAACAGAACAGAGTCACACATGCAGAAAACACACTATGGCTGCTTAACGGCAAAGGTGAGGTGTGGTGATACATAAAACATGGGTATCAAATTAGCTCAGATACCATTCCATAAACCCAATATGTAATAGACAAGACCTACTCCTTGCTCAGAGAACTGGACTCAACACGCCCTATTCAACGCACAAGAATATATCTGATTAATAATAATCGTAAAACCTATGTATTGATATCTCTCTGTTAGTGTGTCAAGTGGGTGTAAAGCGGCATAAACACAGCAGTGAAAAGCAGCTAAACCCCATTATAAAAATAAATTACTTTGAAACACCCATGAAACAAAGACAGTGAAAGAGAGAGAAATTCTTACACAATGCGTTCAGGGGCTGTGATGCAACCTGGATTGACCATATCTAGACGCACAGCTGGATGAGACATAAGGGTGGACACTCTTGGGGCTGAGAGGTTTGGTGAGGTTGGGTGAGCAAACGCAGACCCTTTAAAGGAATACTGCGTGGTACCCATCGCATGGGTCCCAAATCTCCAGGTTCAAGGGCATCTTCCTACATCAAAAACATGCATGAGAAACCCAGAAGATGGTACACCGTGTGATGGGGAAAGGTTTCTAAAACGCACCTCATTTCTCATCTCCTTGTGCCCGGGTTCGCCATTCCAGCCGCTTTACTAGCAAGCTCCCTACTTGGAGCATCAGCACCTTTAACCTCCTGTTCCGTACAGGTTGCAATTTGTCCTGAGGATAAACGGGAAGACGTGGAACCAACGAGAGACTAGCTCTTGGTGTTGGGACAGGCACAGGTCACTCTATTTTCCCATCAGAAAGAAGAATTAACCACAGCCTCAGCCTGACCCCCGGAACCAGAACAGGGCCTGAAGCCATTCTGCGATTTTGCGGCCAGCTCCCATAAAAACGAGATGTAAAATGGAGGTTCAGGGCACTGCAATTCACAAACCTGCAGAGTTATAAATGAGAACTCTCGTCCACAAATATATTGAGGGAAGGCAAAGAAGAGGATTTGAAATCAAGGCAGAATTGCACGAAACAGATTTCAGGAGGTAGATACGAATCGCCTTTAAAGCACATGAAAAGCGGCAAAACGTTGACAATGATGCCCTTGGCCAAAAAGGGCGTATGCGTTTTTTCCTGAATATATTCAGGAAAAAACGCATACGCACTTTTTGGCCAACCAAGCAACCTGGAAAGGCAAATCAGCGCTACAAAGAAGTCTCGCTTCCCATCGGTCAAAAGGGCCATGCTGAAAAAAGTGTCAAAACCAGAAATGCAGGACAGGCCATGGAGAAATGGGAGCCTTGCTACACTGATGGGCGGGATGTAAATTGCCAAGAGCCACTCTGGAGAAGTGTCCGGTGAGTCCTGAAACATCTGAAAAACACAGCTTAGAGAGCATAGGGCACTTCCACTCATGGGGGTATAAATTGGGAAAATGAAAAATCAGCAAGACACAAGCACCCCAAAGTTTAGGGCTGCTCTGTTGACCAGGACCTCCACTTCATTCCACCTTAAATATCCCAGGAAAGAGAAAAATGGATAAAGAAGTTGTGGTCCTTATGTACAATGGAATATCACTCAGCCAGGAAATCAATGTCGTAAGGTTAGTAGCAGCATGATGAGTGGATTTAGGTACGACGATTCTAAGTGAAATAAGTCACACAGAAAAGGACACTTCTCATAAGGTATCACTGATAGAGGGAATGTAAAAACCGTTACACTTGAACTGAATTACAAAACAGAACAGAGTCACACATGCAGAAAACACACTATGGCTGCTTAACGGGAAAGGTGAGGTGGGGTGATACATAAAACAAGGGTATCAAATTAGCTCAGATACCATTCCATAAACCCAATATGTAATAGACAAGACCTACTCCTTGCTCAGAGAACTGGACTCAACACGCCCTATTCAACGCACAAGAATATATCTGATTAATAATAATCGTAAAACCTATGTATTGATATCTCTCTGTTAGTGTGTCAAGTGGGTGTAAAGCGGCATAAACACAGCAGTGAAAAGCAGCTAAACCCCATTATAAAAATAAATTACTTTGAAACACCCATGAAACAAAGACAGTGAAAGAGAGAGAAATTCTTACACAATGCGTTCAGGGGCTGTGATGCAACCTGGATTGACCATATCTAGACGCACAGCTGGATGAGACATAAGGGTGGACACTCTTGGGGCTGAGAGGTTTGGTGAGGTTGGGTGAGCAAACGCAGACCCTTTAAAGGAATACTGCGTGGTACCCATCGCATGGGTCCCAAATCTCCAGGTTCAAGGGCATCTTCCTACATCAAAAACATGCTTGAGAAACCCAGAAGATGGTACACCGTGTGATGGGGAAAGGTTTCTAAAACACACCTCATTTCTCATCTCCTTGTGCCCGGGTTCGCCATTCCAGCCGCTTTACTAGCAAGCTCCCTACTTGGAGCATCAGCACCTTTAACCTCCTGTTCCGTACAGGTTGCATTTTGTCCTGAGGATAAACGGGAAGACGTGGAACCAACGAGAGACTAGCTCTTGGTGTTGGGACAGGCACAGGTCACTCTATTTTCCCATCAGAAAGAAGAATTAACCACAGGCTCAGCCTGACCCCCGGAACCAGAACAGGGCCTGAAGCCATTCTGCGATTTTGCGGCCAGCTCCCATAAAAACGAGTTGTAAAATGGAGGTTCAGGGCACTGCAATTCACAAACCTGCAGAGTTATAAATGAGAACTCTCGTCCACAAATATATTGAGGGAAGGCAAAGAAGAGGATTTGAAATCAAGGCAGAATTGCACGAAACAGATTTCAGGAGGTAGATACGAATCGCCTTTAAAGCACATGAAAAGCGGCAAAACGTTGACAATGATGCCCTTGGCCAAAAAGGGCGTATGCGTTTTTTCCTGAATATATTCAGGAAAAAACGCATACGCCCTTTTTGGCCAACCAAGCAACCTGGAAAGGCAAATCAGCGCTACAAAGAAGTCTCGCTTCCCATCGGTCAAAAGGGCCATGCTGAAAAAAGTGTCAAAACCAGAAATGCAGGACAGGCCATGGAGAAATGGGAGCCTTGCTACACTGATGGGCGGGATGTAAATTGCCAAGAGCCACTCTGGAGAAGTGTCCGGTGAGTCCTGAAACATCTGAAAAACACAGCTTAGAGAGCATAGGGCACTTCCACTCATGGGGGTATAAATTGGGAAAATGAAAAATCAGCAAGACACAAGCACCCCAAAGTTCAGGGCTGCTCTGTTGACCAGGACCTCCACTTCATTCCACCTTAAATATCCCAGGAAAGAGAAAAATGGATAAAGAAGTTGTGGTCCTTATGTACAATGGAATATCACTCAGCCAGGAAATCAATGTCGTAAGGTTAGTAGCAGCATGATGAGTGGATTTAGGTACGACGATTCTAAGTGAAATAAGTCACACAGAAAAGGACACTTCTCATAAGGTATCACTGATAGAGGGAATGTAAAAACCGTTACACTTGAACTGAATTACAAAACAGAACATAGTCACACATGCAGAAAACACACTATGGCTGCTTAACGGGAAAGGTGAGGTGGGGTGATACATAAAACAAGGGTATCAAATTAGCTCAGATACCGTTCCATAAACCCAATATGTAATAGACAAGACCTACTCCTTGCTCAGAGAACTGGACTCAACACGCCCTATTCACCGCACAAGAATATATCTGACTAATAATAATCGTAAAACCTATGTATTGATATCTCTCTGTTAGTGTGTCAAGTGGGTGTAAAGCGGCATAAACACAGCAGTGAAAAGCAGCTAAACCCCATTATAAAAATAAATTACTTTGAAACACCCATGAAACAAAGACAGTGAAAGAGAGAGAAATTCTTACACAATGCGTTCAGGGGCTGTGATGCAACCTGGATTGACCATATCTAGACGCACAGCTGGATGAGACATAAGGGTGGACACTCTTGGGGCTGAGAGGTTTGGTGAGGTTGGGTGAGCAAACGCAGACCCTTTAAAGGAATACTGCGTGGTACCCATCGCATGGGTCCCAAATCTCCAGGTTCAAGGGCATCTTCCTACATCAAAAACATGCATGAGAAACCCAGAAGATGGTACACCGTGTGATGGGGAAAGGTTTCTAAAACGCACCTCATTTCTCATCTCCTTGTGCCCGGGTTCGCCATTCCAGCCTCTTTACTAGCAAGTTCCCTACTTGGAGCATCAGCACCTTTAACCTCCTGTTCCAAACAGGTTGCAATTTGTCCTGAGTATAAACGGGAAGACGTGGAACCAACGAGAGACTAGCTCTTGGTGTTGGGACAGGCACAGGTCACTCTATTTTCCCATCAGAAAGAAGAATTAACCACAGGCTCAGCCTGCGCCCCGGAACCAGAACAGGGCCTGAAGCCATTCTGCGATTTTGCGGCCAGCTCCCATAAAAACGAGTTGTAAAATGGAGGTTCAGGGCACTGCAATTCACAAACCTGCAGAGTTGTAAATGAAATTCTCGTCCACAAATATATTGAGGGAAGGCAAAGAAGAGGATTTGAAATCAAGGCAGAATTGCAGGAAACAGATTTCAGGAGGTAGATACGAATCGCCTTTAAAGCACATGAAAAGCGGCAAAACGTTGACAATGATGCCCTTGGCCATAAAGGGCGTATGCGTTTTTTCCTGAGTATATTCAGGAAAAAACGCATACGCCCTTTTTGGCCAACCAAGCAACCTGGAAAGGCAAATCAGCGCTACAAAGAAGTCTCGCTTCCCATCGGTCAAAAGGGCCATGCTGAAAAAAGTGTCAAAACCAGAAATGCAGGACAGGCCATGGAGAAATGGGAGCCTTGCTACACTGATGGGCGGGATGTAAATTGCCAAGAGCCACTCTGGAGAAGTGTCCGGTGAGTCCTGAAACATCTGAAAAACACAGCTTAGAGAGCATAGGGCACTTCCACTCATGGGGGTATAAATTGGGAAAATTAAAAATCAGCAAGACACAAGCACCCCAAAGTTTAGGGCTGCTCTGTTGACCAGGACCTCCACTTCATTCCACCTTAAATATCCCAGGAAAGAGAAAAATGGATAAAGAAGTTGTGGTCCTTATGTACAATGGAATATCACTCAGCCAGGAAATCAATGTCGTAAGGTTAGTAGCAGCATGATGAGTGGATTTAGGTACGACGATTCTAAGTGAAATAAGTCACACAGAAAAGGACACTTCTCATAAGGTATCACTGATAGAGGGAATGTAAAAACCGTTACACTTGAACTGAATTACAAAACAGAACAGAGTCACACATGCAGAAAACACACTATGGCTGCTTAACGGCAAAGGTGAGGTGTGGTGATACATAAAACATGGGTATCAAATTAGCTCAGATACCATTCCATAAACCCAATATGTAATAGACAAGACCTACTCCTTGCTCAGAGAACTGGACTCAACACGCCCTATTCAACGCACAAGAATATATCTGATTAATAATAATCGTAAAACCTATGTATTGATATCTCTCTGTTAGTGTGTCAAGTGGGTGTAAAGCGGCATAAACACAGCAGTGAAAAGCAGCTAAACCCCATTATAAAAATAAATTACTTTGAAACACCCATGAAACAAAGACAGTGAAAGAGAGAGAAATTCTTACACAATGCGTTCAGGGGCTGTGATGCAACCTGGATTGACCATATCTAGACGCACAGCTGGATGAGACATAAGGGTGGACACTCTTGGGGCTGAGAGGTTTGGTGAGGTTGGGTGAGCAAACGCAGACCCTTTAAAGGAATACTGCGTGGTACCCATCGCATGGGTCCCAAATCTCCAGGTTCAAGGGCATCTTCCTACATCAAAAACATGCATGAGAAACCCAGAAGATGGTACACCGTGTGATGGGGAAAGGTTTCTAAAACGCACCTCATTTCTCATCTCCTTGTGCCCGGGTTCGCCATTCCAGCCGCTTTACTAGCAAGCTCCCTACTTGGAGCATCAGCACCTTTAACCTCCTGTTCCGTACAGGTTGCAATTTGTCCTGAGGATAAACGGGAAGACGTGGAACCAACGAGAGACTAGCTCTTGGTGTTGGGACAGGCACAGGTCACTCTATTTTCCCATCAGAAAGAAGAATTAACCACAGCCTCAGCCTGACCCCCGGAACCAGAACAGGGCCTGAAGCCATTCTGCGATTTTGCGGCCAGCTCCCATAAAAACGAGATGTAAAATGGAGGTTCAGGGCACTGCAATTCACAAACCTGCAGAGTTATAAATGAGAACTCTCGTCCACAAATATATTGAGGGAAGGCAAAGAAGAGGATTTGAAATCAAGGCAGAATTGCACGAAACAGATTTCAGGAGGTAGATACGAATCGCCTTTAAAGCACATGAAAAGCGGCAAAACGTTGACAATGATGCCCTTGGCCAAAAAGGGCGTATGCGTTTTTTCCTGAATATATTCAGGAAAAAACGCATACGCACTTTTTGGCCAACCAAGCAACCTGGAAAGGCAAATCAGCGCTACAAAGAAGTCTCGCTTCCCATCGGTCAAAAGGGCCATGCTGAAAAAAGTGTCAAAAC
The DNA here is from genome assembly GCF_965194805.1 of Balaenoptera borealis. NCBI lineage: Eukaryota > Metazoa > Chordata > Mammalia > Artiodactyla > Balaenopteridae > Balaenoptera > Balaenoptera borealis. The sequence goes on along the minus strand of NW_028123935.1, from coordinate 852,377 downwards.
CAGAAATGCAGGACAGGCCATGGAGAAATGGGAGCCTTGCTACACTGATGGGCGGGATGTAAATTGCCAAGAGCCACTCTGGAGAAGTGTCCGGTGAGTCCTGAAACATCTGAAAAACACAGCTTAGAGAGCATAGGGCACTTCCACTCATGGGGGTATAAATTGGGAAAATGAAAAATCAGCAAGACACAAGCACCCCAAAGTTTAGGGCTGCTCTGTTGACCAGGACCTCCACTTCATTCCACCTTAAATATCCCAGGAAAGAGAAAAATGGATAAAGAAGTTGTGGTCCTTATGTACAATGGAATATCACTCAGCCAGGAAATCAATGTCGTAAGGTTAGTAGCAGCATGATGAGTGGATTTAGGTACGACGATTCTAAGTGAAATAAGTCACACAGAAAAGGACACTTCTCATAAGGTATCACTGATAGAGGGAATGTAAAAACCGTTACACTTGAACTGAATTACAAAACAGAACAGAGTCACACATGCAGAAAACACACTATGGCTGCTTAACGGGAAAGGTGAGGTGGGGTGATACATAAAACAAGGGTATCAAATTAGCTCAGATACCATTCCATAAACCCAATATGTAATAGACAAGACCTACTCCTTGCTCAGAGAACTGGACTCAACACGCCCTATTCAACGCACAAGAATATATCTGATTAATAATAATCGTAAAACCTATGTATTGATATCTCTCTGTTAGTGTGTCAAGTGGGTGTAAAGCGGCATAAACACAGCAGTGAAAAGCAGCTAAACCCCATTATAAAAATAAATTACTTTGAAACACCCATGAAACAAAGACAGTGAAAGAGAGAGAAATTCTTACACAATGCGTTCAGGGGCTGTGATGCAACCTGGATTGACCATATCTAGACGCACAGCTGGATGAGACATAAGGGTGGACACTCTTGGGGCTGAGAGGTTTGGTGAGGTTGGGTGAGCAAACGCAGACCCTTTAAAGGAATACTGCGTGGTACCCATCGCATGGGTCCCAAATCTCCAGGTTCAAGGGCATCTTCCTACATCAAAAACATGCTTGAGAAACCCAGAAGATGGTACACCGTGTGATGGGGAAAGGTTTCTAAAACACACCTCATTTCTCATCTCCTTGTGCCCGGGTTCGCCATTCCAGCCGCTTTACTAGCAAGCTCCCTACTTGGAGCATCAGCACCTTTAACCTCCTGTTCCGTACAGGTTGCATTTTGTCCTGAGGATAAACGGGAAGACGTGGAACCAACGAGAGACTAGCTCTTGGTGTTGGGACAGGCACAGGTCACTCTATTTTCCCATCAGAAAGAAGAATTAACCACAGGCTCAGCCTGACCCCCGGAACCAGAACAGGGCCTGAAGCCATTCTGCGATTTTGCGGCCAGCTCCCATAAAAACGAGTTGTAAAATGGAGGTTCAGGGCACTGCAATTCACAAACCTGCAGAGTTATAAATGAGAACTCTCGTCCACAAATATATTGAGGGAAGGCAAAGAAGAGGATTTGAAATCAAGGCAGAATTGCACGAAACAGATTTCAGGAGGTAGATACGAATCGCCTTTAAAGCACATGAAAAGCGGCAAAACGTTGACAATGATGCCCTTGGCCAAAAAGGGCGTATGCGTTTTTTCCTGAATATATTCAGGAAAAAACGCATACGCCCTTTTTGGCCAACCAAGCAACCTGGAAAGGCAAATCAGCGCTACAAAGAAGTCTCGCTTCCCATCGGTCAAAAGGGCCATGCTGAAAAAAGTGTCAAAACCAGAAATGCAGGACAGGCCATGGAGAAATGGGAGCCTTGCTACACTGATGGGCGGGATGTAAATTGCCAAGAGCCACTCTGGAGAAGTGTCCGGTGAGTCCTGAAACATCTGAAAAACACAGCTTAGAGAGCATAGGGCACTTCCACTCATGGGGGTATAAATTGGGAAAATTAAAAATCAGCAAGACACAAGCACCCCAAAGTTTAGGGCTGCTCTGTTGACAAGGACCTCCACTTCATTCCACCTTAAATATCCCAGGAAAGAGAAAAATGGATAAAGAAGTTGTGGTCCTTATGTACAATGGAATATCACTCAGCCAGGAAATCAATGTCGTAAGGTTAGTAGCAGCATGATGAGTGGATTTAGGTATGACGATTCTAAGTGAAATAAGTCACACAGAAAAGGACACTACTCATAAGGTATCACTGATAGAGGGAATGTAAAAACCGTTACACTTGAACTGAATTACAAAACAGAACAGAGTCACACATGCAGAAAACACACTATGGCTGCTTAACGGGAAAGGTGAGGTGGGGTGATACATAATACAAGGGTATCAAATTAGCTCAGATACCGTTCCATAAACCCAATATGTAATAGACAAGACCTACTCCTTGCTCAGAGAACTGGACTCAACACGCCCTATTCACCGCACAAGAATATATCTGACTAATAATAATCGTAAAACCTATGTATTGATATCTCTCTGTTAGTGTGTCAAGTGGGTGTAAAGCGGCATAAACACAGCAGTGAAAAGCAGCTAAACCCCATTATAAAAATAAATTACTTTGAAACACCCATGACACAAAGACAGTGAAAGAGAGAGAAATTCTTACACAATGCGTTCAGGGGCTGTGATGCAACCTGGATTGACCATATCTAGACGCAAAGCTGGATGAGACATAAGGGTGGACACTCTTGGGGCTGAGAGGTTTGGTGAGGTTGGGTGAGCAAACGCAGACCCTTTAAAGGAATACTGCGTGGTACCCATCGCATGGGTCCCAAATCTCCAGGTTCAAGGGCATCTTCCTACATCAAAAACATGCATGAGAAGCCCAGAAGATGGTACACCGTGTGATGGGGAAAGGTTTCTAAAACGCACCTCATTTCTCATCTCCTTGTGCCCGGGTTCGCCATTCCAGCCGCTTTACTAGCAAGCTCCCTACTTGGAGCATCAGCACCTTTAACCTCCTGTTCCGTACAGGTTGCAATTTGTCCTGAGGATAAACGGGAAGACGTGGAACCAACGAGAGACTAGCTCTTGGTGTTGGGACAGGCACAGGTCACTCTATTTTCCCATCAGAAAGAAGAATTAACCACAGGCTCAGCCTGACCCCCGGAACCAGAACAGGGCCTGAAGCCATTCTGCGATTTTGCGGCCAGCTCCCATAAAAACGAGTTGTAAAATGGAGGTTCAGGGCACTGCAATTCACAAACCTGCAGAGTTGTAAATGATAACTCTCGTCCACAAATATATTGAGGGAAGGCAAAGAAGAGGATTTGAAATCAAGGCAGAATTGCAGGAAACAGATTTCAGGAGGTAGATACGAATCGCCTTTAAAGCACATGAAAAGCAGCAAAACGTTGACAATGATGCCCTTGGCCATAAAGGGCGTATGCGTTTTTTCCTGAGTATATTCAGGAAAAAACGCATACGCCCTTTTTGGCCAACCAAGCAACCTGGAAAGGCAAATCAGCGCTACAAAGAAGTCTCGCTTCCCATCGGTCAAAAGGGCCATGCTGAAAAAAGTGTCAAAACCAGAAATGCAGGACAGGCCATGGAGAAATGGGAGCCTTGCTACACTGATGGGCGGGATGTAAATTGCCAAGAGCCACTCTGGAGAAGTGTCCGGTGAGTCCTGAAACATCTGAAAAACACAGCTTAGAGAGCATAGGGCACTTCCACTCATGGGGGTATAAATTGGGAAAATTAAAAATCAGCAAGACACAAGCACCCCAAAGTTTAGGGCTGCTCTGTTGACCAGGACCTCCACTTCATTCCACCTTAAATATCCCAGGAAAGAGAAAAATGGATAAAGAAGTTGTGGTCCTTATGTACAATGGAATATCACTCAGCCAGGAAATCAATGTCGTAAGGTTAGTAGCAGCATGATGAGTGGATTTAGGTACGACGATTCTAAGTGAAATAAGTCACACAGAAAAGGACACTTCTCATAAGGTATCACTGATAGAGGGAATGTAAAAACCGTTACACTTGAACTGAATTACAAAACAGAACATAGTCACACATGCAGAAAACACACTATGGCTGCTTAACGGGAAAGGTGAGGTGGGGTGATACATAAAACAAGGGTATCAAATTAGCTCAGATACCGTTCCATAAACCCAATATGTAATAGACAAGACCTACTCCTTGCTCAGAGAACTGGACTCAACACGCCCTATTCACCGCACAAGAATATATCTGACTAATAATAATCGTAAAACCTATGTATTGATATCTCTCTGTTAGTGTGTCAAGTGGGTGTAAAGCGGCATAAACACAGCAGTGAAAAGCAGCTAAACCCCATTATAAAAATAAATTACTTTGAAACACCCATGAAACAAAGACAGTGAAAGAGAGAGAAATTCTTACACAATGCGTTCAGGGGCTGTGATGCAACCTGGATTGACCATATCTAGACGCACAGCTGGATGAGACATAAGGGTGGACACTCTTGGGGCTGAGAGGTTTGGTGAGGTTGGGTGAGCAAACGCAGACCCTTTAAAGGAATACTGCGTGGTACCCATCGCATGGGTCCCAAATCTCCAGGTTCAAGGGCATCTTCCTACATCAAAAACATGCATGAGAAACCCAGAAGATGGTACACCGTGTGATGGGGAAAGGTTTCTAAAACGCACCTCATTTCTCATCTCCTTGTGCCCGGGTTCGCCATTCCAGCCTCTTTACTAGCAAGTTCCCTACTTGGAGCATCAGCACCTTTAACCTCCTGTTCCAAACAGGTTGCAATTTGTCCTGAGTATAAACGGGAAGACGTGGAACCAACGAGAGACTAGCTCTTGGTGTTGGGACAGGCACAGGTCACTCTATTTTCCCATCAGAAAGAAGAATTAACCACAGGCTCAGCCTGCGCCCCGGAACCAGAACAGGGCCTGAAGCCATTCTGCGATTTTGCGGCCAGCTCCCATAAAAACGAGTTGTAAAATGGAGGTTCAGGGCACTGCAATTCACAAACCTGCAGAGTTGTAAATGAAATTCTCGTCCACAAATATATTGAGGGAAGGCAAAGAAGAGGATTTGAAATCAAGGCAGAATTGCAGGAAACAGATTTCAGGAGGTAGATACGAATCGCCTTTAAAGCACATGAAAAGCGGCAAAACGTTGACAATGATGCCCTTGGCCATAAAGGGCGTATGCGTTTTTTCCTGAGTATATTCAGGAAAAAACGCATACGCCCTTTTTGGCCAACCAAGCAACCTGGAAAGGCAAATCAGCGCTACAAAGAAGTCTCGCTTCCCATCGGTCAAAAGGGCCATGCTGAAAAAAGTGTCAAAACCAGAAATGCAGGACAGGCCATGGAGAAATGGGAGCCTTGCTACACTGATGGGCGGGATGTAAATTGCCAAGAGCCACTCTGGAGAAGTGTCCGGTGAGTCCTGAAACATCTGAAAAACACAGCTTAGAGAGCATAGGGCACTTCCACTCATGGGGGTATAAATTGGGAAAATGAAAAATCAGCAAGACACAAGCACCCCAAAGTTTAGGGCTGCTCTGTTGACCAGGACCTCCACTTCATTCCACCTTAAATATCCCAGGAAAGAGAAAAATGGATAAAGAAGTTGTGGTCCTTATGTACAATGGAATATCACTCAGCCAGGAAATCAATGTCGTAAGGTTAGTAGCAGCATGATGAGTGGATTTAGGTACGACGATTCTAAGTGAAATAAGTCACACAGAAAAGGACACTTCTCATAAGGTATCACTGATAGAGGGAATGTAAAAACCGTTACACTTGAACTGAATTACAAAACAGAACAGAGTCACACATGCAGAAAACACACTATGGCTGCTTAACGGCAAAGGTGAGGTGTGGTGATACATAAAACATGGGTATCAAATTAGCTCAGATACCATTCCATAAACCCAATATGTAATAGACAAGACCTACTCCTTGCTCAGAGAACTGGACTCAACACGCCCTATTCAACGCACAAGAATATATCTGATTAATAATAATCGTAAAACCTATGTATTGATATCTCTCTGTTAGTGTGTCAAGTGGGTGTAAAGCGGCATAAACACAGCAGTGAAAAGCAGCTAAACCCCATTATAAAAATAAATTACTTTGAAACACCCATGAAACAAAGACAGTGAAAGAGAGAGAAATTCTTACACAATGCGTTCAGGGGCTGTGATGCAACCTGGATTGACCATATCTAGACGCACAGCTGGATGAGACATAAGGGTGGACACTCTTGGGGCTGAGAGGTTTGGTGAGGTTGGGTGAGCAAACGCAGACCCTTTAAAGGAATACTGCGTGGTACCCATCGCATGGGTCCCAAATCTCCAGGTTCAAGGGCATCTTCCTACATCAAAAACATGCATGAGAAACCCAGAAGATGGTACACCGTGTGATGGGGAAAGGTTTCTAAAACGCACCTCATTTCTCATCTCCTTGTGCCCGGGTTCGCCATTCCAGCCGCTTTACTAGCAAGCTCCCTACTTGGAGCATCAGCACCTTTAACCTCCTGTTCCGTACAGGTTGCAATTTGTCCTGAGGATAAACGGGAAGACGTGGAACCAACGAGAGACTAGCTCTTGGTGTTGGGACAGGCACAGGTCACTCTAATTTCCCATCAGAAAGAAGAATTAACCACAGGCTCAGCCTGACCCCCGGAACCAGAACAGGGCCTGAAGCCATTCTGCGATTTTGCGGCCAGCTCCCATAAAAACGAGATGTAAAATGGAGGTTCAGGGCACTGCAATTCACAAACCTGCAGAGTTATAAATGAGAACTCTCGTCCACAAATATATTGAGGGAAGGCAAAGAAGAGGATTTGAAATCAAGGCAGAATTGCACGAAACAGATTTCAGGAGGTAGATACGAATCGCCTTTAAAGCACATGAAAAGCGGCAAAACGTTGACAATGATGCCCTTGGCCAAAAAGGGCGTATGCGTTTTTTCCTGAATATATTCAGGAAAAAACGCATACGCCCTTTTTGGCCAACCAAGCAACCTGGAAAGGCAAATCAGCGCTACAAAGAAGTCTCGCTTCCCATCGGTCAAAAGGGCCATGCTGAAAAAAGTGTCAAAACCAGAAATGCAGGACAGGCCATGGAGAAATGGGAGCCTTGCTACACTGATGGGCGGGATGTAAATTGCCAAGAGCCACTCTGGAGAAGTGTCCGGTGAGTCCTGAAACATCTGAAAAACACAGCTTAGAGAGCATAGGGCACTTCCACTCATGGGGGTATAAATTGGGAAAATGAAAAATCAGCAAGACACAAGCACCCCAAAGTTTAGGGCTGCTCTGTTGACCAGGACCTCCACTTCATTCCACCTTAAATATCCCAGGAAAGAGAAAAATGGATAAAGAAGTTGTGGTCCTTATGTACAATGGAATATCACTCAGCCAGGAAATCAATGTCGTAAGGTTAGTAGCAGCATGATGAGTGGATTTAGGTACGACGATTCTAAGTGAAATAAGTCACACAGAAAAGGACACTTCTCATAAGGTATCACTGATAGAGGGAATGTAAAAACCGTTACACTTGAACTGAATTACAAAACAGAACAGAGTCACACATGCAGAAAACACACTATGGCTGCTTAACGGGAAAGGTGAGGTGGGGTGATACATAAAACAAGGGTATCAAATTAGCTCAGATACCATTCCATAAACCCAATATGTAATAGACAAGACCTACTCCTTGCTCAGAGAACTGGACTCAACACGCCCTATTCAACGCACAAGAATATATCTGATTAATAATAATCGTAAAACCTATGTATTGATATCTCTCTGTTAGTGTGTCAAGTGGGTGTAAAGCGGCATAAACACAGCAGTGAAAAGCAGCTAAACCCCATTATAAAAATAAATTACTTTGAAACACCCATGAAACAAAGACAGTGAAAGAGAGAGAAATTCTTACACAATGCGTTCAGGGGCTGTGATGCAACCTGGATTGACCATATCTAGACGCACAGCTGGATGAGACATAAGGGTGGACACTCTTGGGGCTGAGAGGTTTGGTGAGGTTGGGTGAGCAAACGCAGACCCTTTAAAGGAATACTGCGTGGTACCCATCGCATGGGTCCCAAATCTCCAGGTTCAAGGGCATCTTCCTACATCAAAAACATGCTTGAGAAACCCAGAAGATGGTACACCGTGTGATGGGGAAAGGTTTCTAAAACACACCTCATTTCTCATCTCCTTGTGCCCGGGTTCGCCATTCCAGCCGCTTTACTAGCAAGCTCCCTACTTGGAGCATCAGCACCTTTAACCTCCTGTTCCGTACAGGTTGCATTTTGTCCTGAGGATAAACGGGAAGACGTGGAACCAACGAGAGACTAGCTCTTGGTGTTGGGACAGGCACAGGTCACTCTATTTTCCCATCAGAAAGAAGAATTAACCACAGGCTCAGCCTGACCCCCGGAACCAGAACAGGGCCTGAAGCCATTCTGCGATTTTGCGGCCAGCTCCCATAAAAACGAGTTGTAAAATGGAGGTTCAGGGCACTGCAATTCACAAACCTGCAGAGTTATAAATGAGAACTCTCGTCCACAAATATATTGAGGGAAGGCAAAGAAGAGGATTTGAAATCAAGGCAGAATTGCACGAAACAGATTTCAGGAGGTAGATACGAATCGCCTTTAAAGCACATGAAAAGCGGCAAAACGTTGACAATGATGCCCTTGGCCAAAAAGGGCGTATGCGTTTTTTCCTGAATATATTCAGGAAAAAACGCATACGCCCTTTTTGGCCAACCAAGCAACCTGGAAAGGCAAATCAGCGCTACAAAGAAGTCTCGCTTCCCATCGGTCAAAAGGGCCATGCTGAAAAAAGTGTCAAAACCAGAAATGCAGGACAGGCCATGGAGAAATGGGAGCCTTGCTACACTGATGGGCGGGATGTAAATTGCCAAGAGCCACTCTGGAGAAGTGTCCGGTGAGTCCTGAAACATCTGAAAAACACAGCTTAGAGAGCATAGGGCACTTCCACTCATGGGGGTATAAATTGGGAAAATTAAAAATCAGCAAGACACAAGCACCCCAAAGTTTAGGGCTGCTCTGTTGACCAGGACCTCCACTTCATTCCACCTTAAATATCCCAGGAAAGAGAAAAATGGATAAAGAAGTTGTGGTCCTTATGTACAATGGAATATCACTCAGCCAGGAAATCAATGTCGTAAGGTTAGTAGCAGCATGATGAGTGGATTTAGGTACGACGATTCTAAGTGAAATAAGTCACACAGAAAAGGACACTTCTCATAAGGTATCACTGATAGAGGGAATGTAAAAACCGTTACACTTGAACTGAATTACAAAACAGAACAGAGTCACACATGCAGAAAACACACTATGGCTGCTTAACGGGAAAGGTGAGGTGGGGTGATACATAATACAAGGGTATCAAATTAGCTCAGATACCGTTCCATAAACCCAATATGTAATAGACAAGACCTACTCCTTGCTCAGAGAACTGGACTCAACACGCCCTATTCACCGCACAAGAATATATCTGACTAATAATAATCGTAAAACCTATGTATTGATATCTCTCTGTTAGTGTGTCAAGTGGGTGTAAAGCGGCATAAACACAGCAGTGAAAAGCAGCTAAACCCCATTATAAAAATAAATTACTTTGAAACACCCATGAAACAAAGACAGTGAAAGAGAGAGAAATTCTTACACAATGCGTTCAGGGGCTGTGATGCAACCTGGATTGACCATATCTAGACGCACAGCTGGATGAGACATAAGGGTGGACACTCTTGGGGCTGAGAGGTTTGGTGAGGTTGGGTGAGCAAACGCAGACCCTTTAAAGGAATACTGCGTGGTACCCATCGCATGGGTCCCAAATCTCCAGGTTCAAGGGCATCTTCCTACATCAAAAACATGCATGAGAAACCCAGAAGATGGTACACCGTGTGATGGGGAATGGTTTCTAAAACGCACCTCATTTCTCATCTCCTTGTGCCCGGGTTCGCCATTCCAGCCGCTTTACTAGCAAGCTCCCTACTTGGAGCATCAGCACCTTTAACCTCCTGTTCCGTACAGGTTGCAATTTGTCCTGAGGATAAACGGGAAGACGTGGAACCAACGAGAGACTAGCTCTTGGTGTTGGGACAGGCACAGGTCACTCTATTTTCCCATCAGAAAGAAGAATTAACCACAGGCTCAGCCTGACCCCCGGAACCAGAACAGGGCCTGAAGCCATTCTGCGATTTTGCGGCCAGCTCCCATAAAAACGAGTTGTAAAATGGAGGTTCAGGGCACTGCAATTCACAAACCTGCAGAGTTGTAAATGATAACTCTCGTCCACAAATATATTGAGGGAAGGCAAAGAAGAGGATTTGAAATCAAGGCAGAATTGCAGGAAACAGATTTCAGGAGGTAGATACGAATCGCCTTTAAAGCACATGAAAAGCGGCAAAACGTTGACAATGATGCCCTTGGCCATAAAGGGCGTATGCGTTTTTTCCTGAGTATATTCAGGAAAAAACGCATACGCCCTTTTTGGCCAACCAAGCAACCTGGAAAGGCAAATCAGCGCTACAAAGAAGTCTCGCTTCCCATCGGTCAAAAGGGCCATGCTGAAAAAAGTGTCAAAACCAGAAATGCAGGACAGGCCATGGAGAAATGGGAGCCTTGCTACACTGATGGGCGGGATGTAAATTGCCAACAGCCACTCTGGAGAAGTGTACGGTGTGTCCTGAAACATCTGAAAAACACAGCTTAGAGAGCATAGGGCACTTCCACTCATGGGGTTATAAATTGGGAAAATTAAAAATCAGCAAGACATAAGCACCCCAAAGTTTAGGGCTGCTCTGTTGACAAGGACCTCCACTTCATTCCACCTTAAATATCCCAGGAAAGAGAAAAATGGATAAAGAAGTTGTGGTCCTTATGTACAATGGAATATCACTCAGCCGGGAAATTAATGTCATAAGGTTAGTAGCAGCATGATGAGTGGATTTAGGTACGACGATTCTAAGTGAAATAAGTCACACAGAAAAGGACACTTCTCATAAGGTATCACTTTTAGAGGGAATGTAAAAACCGTTACACTTGAACTGAATTACAAAACAGAACAGAGTCACACATGCAGAAAACAGACTATGGCTGCTTAACGGGAAAGGTGAGGTGGGGTGATACATAAAACAAGGGTATCAAATTAGCTCAGATACCGTTCCATAAACCCAATATGTAGTAGACAAGACCTACTCCTTGCTCAGAGAACTGGACTCAACACGCCCTATTCACCGCACAAGAATATATCTGACTAGTAATAATCTTAAAACCTATGTATTGATATCTCTCTGTTAGTGTGTCAAGTGGGTGTAAAGCGGCATAAACACAGCAGTGAAAAGCAGCTAAACCCCATTATAAAAATAAATTACTTTGAAACAACCATGAAACAACGACAGTGAAAGAGAGAGAAATTCTTACACAATGCATTCAGGGGCTGTGATGCAACCTGGATTGACCATATCTAGACGCACAGCTGGATGAGACATAAGGGTGGACACTCTTGGGGCTGAGAGGTTTGGTGAGGTTGGGTGAGCAAACGCAGAACCTTTAAAGGAATACTGCGTGGTACCCATCGCATGGGTCCCAAATCTCCAGGTTCAAGGGCATCTTCCTACATCAAAAACATGCATGAGAAACCCAGAAGATGGTACACCGTGTCATGGGGAAAGGTTTCTAAAACGCACCTCATTTCTCATCTCCTTGTGCCCGGGTTCGCCATTCCAGCGGCTTTACTAGCAAGCTCCCTACTTGGAGCATCAGCACCTTTAACCTCCTGTTCCGTACAGGTTGCAATTTGTCCTGAGGATAAACGGGAAGACGTGGAACCAACGAGAGACTAGCTCTTGGTGTTGGGACAGGCACAGGTCACTCTATTTTCCCATCAGAAAGAAGAATTAACCACAGGCTCAGCCTGACCCCCGGAACCAGAACAGGGCCTGAAGCCATTCTGCGATTTTGCGGCCAGCTCCCATAAAAACGAGTTGTAAAATGGAGGTTCAGGGCACTGCAATTCACAAACCTGCAGAGTTGTAAATGATAACTCTCGTCCACAAATATATTGAGGGAAGGCAAAGAAGAGGATTTGAAATCAAGGCAGAATTGCAGGAAACAGATTTCAGGAGGTAGATACGAATCGCCTTTAAAGCACATGAAAAGCGGCAAAACGTTGACAATGATGCCCTTGGCCATAAAGGGCGTATGCGTTTTTTCCTGAGTATATTCAGGAAAAAACGCATACGCCCTTTTTGGCCAACCAAGCAACCTGGAAAGGCAAATCAGCGCTACAAAGAAGTCTCGCTTCCCATCGGTCAAAAGGGCCATGCTGAAAAAAGTGTCAAAACCAGAAATGCAGGACAGGCCATGGAGAAATGGGAGCCTTGCTACACTGATGGGCGGGATGTAAATTGCCAAGAGCCACTCTGGAGAAGTGTCCGGTGAGTCCTGAAACATCTGAAAAACACAGCTTAGAGAGCATAGGGCACTTCCACTCATGGGGGTATAAATTGGGAAAATTAAAAATCAGCAAGACACAAGCACCCCAAAGTTTAGGGCTGCTCTGTTGACCAGGACCTCCACTTCATTCCACCTTAAATATCCCAGGAAAGAGAAAAATGGATAAAGAAGTTGTGGTCCTTATGTACAATGGAATATCACTCAGCCAGGAAATCAATGTCGTAAGGTTAGTAGCAGCATGATGAGTGGATTTAGGTACGACGATTCTAAGTGAAATAAGTCACACAGAAAAGGACACTTCTCATAAGGTATCACTGATAGAGGGAATGTAAAAACCGTTACACTTGAACTGAATTACAAAACAGAACAGAGTCACACATGCAGAAAACACACTATGGCTGCTTAACGGGAAAGGTGAGGTGGGGTGATACATAAAACAAGGGTATCAAATTAGCTCAGATACCGTTCCATAAACCCAATATGTAGTAGACAAGACCTACTCCTTGCTCAGAGAACTGGACTCAACACGCCCTATTCACCGCACAAGAATATATCTGACTAATAATAATCGTAAAACCTATGTATTGATATCTCTCTGTTAGTGTGTCAAGTGGGTGTAAAGCGGCATAAACACAGCAGTGAAAAGCAGCTAAACCCCATTATAAAAATAAATTACTTTGAAACACCCATGAAACAAAGACAGTGAAAGAGAGAGAAATTCTTACACAATGCGTTCAGGGGCTGTGATGCAACCTGGATTGACCATATCTAGACGCACAGCTGGATGAGACATAAGGGTGGACACTCTTGGGGCTGAGAGGTTTGGTGAGGTTGGGTGAGCAAACGCAGACCCTTTAAAGGAATACTGCGTGGTACCCATCGCATGGGTCCCAAATCTCCAGGTTCAAGGGCATCTTCCTACATCAAAAACATGCATGAGAAACCCAGAAGATGGTACACCGTGTGATGGGGAAAGGTTTCTAAAACACACCTCATTTCTCATCTCCTTGTGCCCGGGTTCGCCATTCCAGCCGCTTTACTAGCAAGCTCCCTACTTGGAGCATCAGCACCTTTAACCTCCTGTTCCGTACAGGTTGCAATTTGTCCTGAGGATAAACGGGAAGACGTGGAACCAACGAGAGACTAGCTCTTGGTGTTGGGACAGGCACAGGTCACTCTATTTTCCCATCAGAAAGAAGAATTAACCACAGGCTCAGCCTGACCCCCGGAACCAGAACAGGGCCTGAAGCCATTCTGCGATTTTGCGGCCAGCTCCCATAAAAACGAGTTGTAAAATGGAGGTTCAGGGCACTGCAATTCACAAACCTGCAGAGTTATAAATGAGAACTCTCGTCCACAAATATATTGAGGGAAGGCAAAGAAGAGGATTTGAAATCAAGGCAGAATTGCACGAAACAGATTTCAGGAGGTAGATACGAATCGCCTTTAAAGCACATGAAAAGCGGCAAAACGTTGACAATGATGCCCTTGGCCAAAAAGGGCGTATGCGTTTTTTCCTGAATATATTCAGGAAAAAACGCATACGCCCTTTTTGGCCAACCAAGCAACCTGGAAAGGCAAATCAGCGCTACAAAGAAGTCTCGCTTCCCATCGGTCAAAAGGGCCATGCTGAAAAAAGTGTCAAAACCAGAAATGCAGGACAGGCCATGGAGAAATGGGAGCCTTGCTACACTGATGGGCGGGATGTAAATTGCCAAGAGCCACTCTGGAGAAGTGTCCGGTGAGTCCTGAAACATCTGAAAAACACAGCTTAGAGAGCATAGGGCACTTCCACTCATGGGGGTATAAATTGGGAAAATTAAAAATCAGCAAGACACAAGCACCCCAAAGTTTAGGGCTGCTCTGTTGACCAGGACCTCCACTTCATTCCACCTTAAATATCCCAGGAAAGAGAAAAATGGATAAAGAAGTTGTGGTCCTTATGTACAATGGAATATCACTCAGCCAGGAAATCAATGTCGTAAGGTTAGTAGCAGCATGATGAGTGGATTTAGGTATGACGATTCTAAGTGAAATAAGTCACACAGAAAAGGACACTACTCATAAGGTATCACTGATAGAGGGAATGTAAAAACCGTTACACTTGAACTGAATTACAAAACAGAACAGAGTCACACATGCAGAAAACACACTATGGCTGCTTAACGGGAAAGGTGAGGTGGGGTGATACATAAAACAAGGGTATCAAATTAGCTCAGATACCGTTCCATAAACCCAATATGTAATAGACAAGACCTACTCCTTGCTCAGAGAACTGGACTCAACACGCCCTATTCACCGCACAAGAATATATCTGACTAATAATAATCGTAAAACCTATGTATTGATATCTCTCTGTTAGTGTGTCAAGTGGGTGTAAAGCGGCATAAACACAGCAGTGAAAAGCAGCTAAACCCCATTATAAAAATAAATTACTTTGAAACACCCATGAAACAAAGACAGTGAAAGAGAGAGAAATTCTTACACAATGCGTTCAGGGGCTGTGATGCAACCTGGATTGACCATATCTAGACGCACAGCTGGATGAGACATAAGGGTGGACACTCTTGGGGCTGAGAGGTTTGGTGAGGTTGGGTGAGCAAACGCAGACCCTTTAAAGGAATACTGCGTGGTACCCATCGCATGGGTCCCAAATCTCCAGGTTCAAGGGCATCTTCCTACATCAAAAACATGCATGAGAAACCCAGAAGATGGTACACCGTGTGATGGGGAAAGGTTTCTAAAACACACCTCATTTCTCATCTCCTTGTGCCCGGGTTCGCCATTCCAGCCGCTTTACTAGCAAGCTCCCTACTTGGAGCATCAGCACCTTTAACCTCCTGTTCCGTACAGGTTGCAATTTGTCCTGAGGATAAACGGGAAGACGTGGAACCAACGAGAGACTAGCTCTTGGTGTTGGGACAGGCACAGGTCACTCTATTTTCCCATCAGAAAGAAGAATTAACCACAGGCTCAGCCTGCGCCCCAGAACCAGAACAGGGCCTGAAGCCATTCTGCGATTTTGCGGCCAGCTCCCATAAAAACGAGTTGTAAAATGGAGGTTCAGGGCACTGCAATTCACAAACCTGCAGAGTTATAAATGAGAACTCTCGTCCACAAATATATTGAGGGAAGGCAAAGAAGAGGATTTGAAATCAAGGCAGAATTGCACGAAACAGATTTCAGGAGGTAGATACGAATCGCCTTTAAAGCACATGAAAAGCGGCAAAACGTTGACAATGATGCCCTTGGCCAAAAAGGGCGTATGCGTTTTTTCCTGAATATATTCAGGAAAAAACGCATACGCCCTTTTTGGCCAACCAAGCAACCTGGAAAGGCAAATCAGCGCTACAAAGAAGTCTCGCTTCCCATCGGTCAAAAGGGCCATGCTGAAAAAAGTGTCAAAACCAGAAATGCAGGACAGGCCATGGAGAAATGGGAGCCTTGCTACACTGATGGGCGGGATGTAAATTGCCAAGAGCCACTCTGGAGAAGTGTCCGGTGAGTCCTGAAACATCTGAAAAACACAGCTTAGAGAGCATAGGGCACTTCCACTCATGGGGGTATAAATTGGGAAAATTAAAAATCAGCAAGACACAAGCACCCCAAAGTTTAGGGCTGCTCTGTTGACCAGGACCTCCACTTCATTCCACCTTAAATATCCCAGGAAAGAGAAAAATGGATAAAGAAGTTGTGGTCCTTATGTACAATGGAATATCACTCAGCCAGGAAATCAATGTCGTAAGGTTAGTAGCAGCATGATGAGTGGATTTAGGTATGACGATTCTAAGTGAAATAAGTCACACAGAAAAGGACACTACTCATAAGGTATCACTGATAGAGGGAATGTAAAAACCGTTACACTTGAACTGAATTACAAAACAGAACAGAGTCACACATGCAGAAAACACACTATGGCTGCTTAACGGGAAAGGTGAGGTGGGGTGATACATAAAACAAGGGTATCAAATTAGCTCAGATACCGTTCCATAAACCCAATATGTAATAGACAAGACCTACTCCTTGCTCAGAGAACTGGACTCAACACGCCCTATTCACCGCACAAGAATATATCTGACTAATAATAATCGTAAAACCTATGTATTGATATCTCTCTGTTAGTGTGTCAAGTGGGTGTAAAGCGGCATAAACACAGCAGTGAAAAGCAGCTAAACCCCATTATAAAAATAAATTACTTTGAAACACCCATGAAACAAAGACAGTGAAAGAGAGAGAAATTCTTACACAATGCGTTCAGGGGCTGTGATGCAACCTGGATTGACCATATCTAGACGCACAGCTGGATGAGACATAAGGGTGGACACTCTTGGGGCTGAGAGGTTTGGTGAGGTTGGGTGAGCAAACGCAGACCCTTTAAAGGAATACTGCGTGGTACCCATCGCATGGGTCCCAAATCTCCAGGTTCAAGGGCATCTTCCTACATCAAAAACATGCATGAGAAACCCAGAAGATGGTACACCGTGTGATGGGGAAAGGTTTCTAAAACGCACCTCATTTCTCATCTCCTTGTGCCCGGGTTCGCCATTCCAGCCGCTTTACTAGAAAGCTCCCTACTTGGAGCATCAGCACCTTTAACCTCCTGTTCCAAACAGGTTGCAATTTGTCCTGAGTATAAACGGGAAGACGTGGAACCAACGAGAGACTAGCTCTTGGTGTTGGGACAGGCACAGGTCACTCTATTTTCCCATCAGAAAGAAGAATTAACCACAGGCTCAGCCTGCGCCCCGGAACCAGAACAGGGCCTGAAGCCATTCTGCGATTTTGCGGCCAGCTCCCAAAAAAACGAGTTGTAAAATGGAGGTTCAGGGCACTGCAATTCACAAACCTGCAGAGTTATAAATGATAACTGTCGTCCACAAATATATTGAGGGAAGGCAAAGAAGAGGATTTGAAATCAAGGCAGAATTGCACGAAACAGATTTCAGGAGGTAGATACGAATCGCCTTTAAAGCACATGAAAAGCGGCAAAACGTTGACAATGATGCCCTTGGCCAAAAAGGGCGTATGCGTTTTTTCCTGAATATATTCAGGAAAAAACGCATACGCCCTTTTTGGCCAACCAAGCAACCTGGAAAGGCAAATCAGCGCTACAGAGAAGTCTCGCTTCCCATCGGTCAAAAGGGCCATGCTGAAAAAAGTGTCAAAACCAGAAATGCAGGACAGGCCATGGAGAAATGGGAGCCTTGCTACACTGATGGGCGGGATGTAAATTGCCAAGAGCCACTCTGGAGAAGTGTCCGGTGAGTCCTGAAACATCTGAAAAACACAGCTTAGAGAGCATAGGGCACTTCCACTCATGGGGGTATAAATTGG
This sequence comes from Balaenoptera borealis, assembly GCF_965194805.1. Classification (NCBI taxonomy): domain Eukaryota; kingdom Metazoa; phylum Chordata; class Mammalia; order Artiodactyla; family Balaenopteridae; genus Balaenoptera; species Balaenoptera borealis. The sequence continues at coordinate 834,612 of NW_028123935.1, read as the reverse complement.
GAAAATTAAAAATCAGCAAGACACAAGCACCCCAAAGTTTAGGGCTGCTCTGTTGACCAGGACCTCCACTTCATTCCACCTTAAATATCCCAGGAAAGAGAAAAATGGATAAAGAAGTTGTGGTCCTTATGTACAATGGAATATCACTCAGCCAGGAAATCAATGTCGTAAGGTTAGTAGCAGCATGATGAGTGGATTTAGGTACGACGATTCTAAGTGAAATAAGTCACACAGAAAAGGACACTTCTCATAAGGTATCACTGATAGAGGGAATGTAAAAACCGTTACACTTGAACTGAATTACAAAACAGAACAGAGTCACACATGCAGAAAACAGACTATGGCTGCTTAACGGGAAAGGTGAGGTGGGGTGATACATAAAACAAGGGTATCAAATTAGCTCAGATACCGTTCCATAAACCCAATATGTAGTAGACAAGACCTACTCCTTGCTCAGAGAACTGGACTCAACACGCCCTATTCACCGCACAAGAATATATCTGACTAATAATAATCGTAAAACCTATGTATTGATATCTCTCTGTTAGTGTGTCAAGTGGGTGTAAAGCGGCATAAACACAGCAGTGAAAAGCAGCTAAACCCCATTATAAAAATAAATTACTTTGAAACACCCATGAAACAAAGACAGTGAAAGAGAGAGAAATTCTTACACAATGCGTTCAGGGGCTGTGATGCAACCTGGATTGACCATATCTAGACGCACAGCTGGATGAGACATAAGGGTGGACACTCTTGGGGCTGAGAGGTTTGGTGAGGTTGGGTGAGCAAACGCAGACCCTTTAAAGGAATACTGCGTGGTACCCATCGCATGGGTCCCAAATCTCCAGGTTCAAGGGCATCTTCCTACATCAAAAACATGCATGAGAAACCCAGAAGATGGTACACCGTGTGATGGGGAAAGGTTTCTAAAACACACCTCATTTCTCATCTCCTTGTGCCCGGGTTCGCCATTCCAGCCGCTTTACTAGCAAGCTCCCTACTTGGAGCATCAGCAACTTTAACCTCCTGTTCCGTACAGGTTGCAATTTGTCCTGAGGATAAACGGGAAGACGTGGAACCAACGAGAGACTAGCTCTTGGTGTTGGGACAGGCACAGGTCACTCTATTTTCCCATCAGAAAGAAGAATTAACCACAGGCTCAGCCTGACCCCCGGAACCAGAACAGGGCCTGAAGCCATTCTGCGATTTTGCGGCCAGCTCCCATAAAAACGAGTTGTAAAATGGAGGTTCAGGGCACTGCAATTCACAAACCTGCAGAGTTATAAATGAGAACTCTCGTCCACAAATATATTGAGGGAAGGCAAAGAAGAGGATTTGAAATCAAGGCAGAATTGCACGAAACAGATTTCAGGAGGTAGATACGAATCGCCTTTAAAGCACATGAAAAGCGGCAAAACGTTGACAATGATGCCCTTGGCCAAAAAGGGCGTATGCGTTTTTTCCTGAATATATTGAGGAAAAAACGCATACGCCCTTTTTGGCCAACCAAGCAACCTGGAAAGGCAAATCAGCGCTACAAAGAAGTCTCGCTTCCCATCGGTCAAAAGGGCCATGCTGAAAAAAGTGTCAAAACCAGAAATGCAGGACAGGCCATGGAGAAATGGGAGCCTTGCTACACTGATGGGCGGGATGTAAATTGCCAAGAGCCACTCTGGAGAAGTGTCCGGTGAGTCCTGAAACATCTGAAAAACACAGCTTAGAGAGCATAGGGCACTTCCACTCATGGGGGTATAAATTGGGAAAATTAAAAATCAGCAAGACACAAGCACCCCAAAGTTTAGGGCTGCTCTGTTGACCAGGACCTCCACTTCATTCCACCTTAAATATCCCAGGAAAGAGAAAAATGGATAAAGAAGTTGTGGTCCTTATGTACAATGGAATATCACTCAGCCAGGAAATCAATGTCGTAAGGTTAGTAGCAGCATGATGAGTGGATTTAGGTATGACGATTCTAAGTGAAATAAGTCACACAGAAAAGGACACTACTCATAAGGTATCACTGATAGAGGGAATGTAAAAACCGTTACACTTGAACTGAATTACAAAACAGAACAGAGTCACACATGCAGAAAACACACTATGGCTGCTTAACGGGAAAGGTGAGGTGGGGTGATACATAAAACAAGGGTATCAAATTAGCTCAGATACCGTTCCATAAACCCAATATGTAATAGACAAGACCTACTCCTTGCTCAGAGAACTGGACTCAACACGCCCTATTCACCGCACAAGAATATATCTGACTAATAATAATCGTAAAACCTATGTATTGATATCTCTCTGTTAGTGTGTCAAGTGGGTGTAAAGCGGCATAAACACAGCAGTGAAAAGCAGCTAAACCCCATTATAAAAATAAATTACTTTGAAACACCCATGAAACAAAGACAGTGAAAGAGAGAGAAATTCTTACACAATGCGTTCAGGGGCTGTGATGCAACCTGGATTGACCATATCTAGACGCACAGCTGGATGAGACATAAGGGTGGACACTCTTGGGGCTGAGAGGTTTGGTGAGGTTGGGTGAGCAAACGCAGACCCTTTAAAGGAATACTGCGTGGTACCCATCGCATGGGTCCCAAATCTCCAGGTTCAAGGGCATCTTCCTACATCAAAAACATGCATGAGAAACCCAGAAGATGGTACACCGTGTGATGGGGAAAGGTTTCTAAAACGCACCTCATTTCTCATCTCCTTGTGCCCGGGTTCGCCATTCCAGCCGCTTTACTAGCAAGCTCCCTACTTGGAGCATCAGCACCTTTAACCTCCTGTTCCAAACAGGTTGCAATTTGTCCTGAGTATAAACGGGAAGACGTGGAACCAACGAGAGACTAGCTCTTGGTGTTGGGACAGGCACAGGTCACTCTATTTTCCCATCAGAAAGAAGAATTAACCACAGGCTCAGCCTGCGCCCCGGAACCAGAACAGGGCCTGAAGCCATTCTGCGATTTTGCGGCCAGCTCCCATAAAAACGAGTTGTAAAATGGAGGTTCAGGGCACTGCAATTCACAAACCTGCAGAGTTATAAATGATAACTGTCGTCCACAAATATATTGAGGGAAGGCAAAGAAGAGGATTTGAAATCAAGGCAGAATTGCACGAAACAGATTTCAGGAGGTAGATACGAATCGCCTTTAAAGCACATGAAAAGCGGCAAAACGTTGACAATGATGCCCTTGGCCAAAAAGGGCGTATGCGTTTTTTCCTGAATATATTCAGGAAAAAACGCATACGCCCTTTTTGGCCAACCAAGCAACCTGGAAAGGCAAATCAGCGCTACAGAGAAGTCTCGCTTCCCATCGGTCAAAAGGGCCATGCTGAAAAAAGTGTCAAAACCAGAAATGCAGGACAGGCCATGGAGAAATGGGAGCCTTGCTACACTGATGGGCGGGATGTAAATTGCCAAGAGCCACTCTGGAGAAGTGTCCGGTGAGTCCTGAAACATCTGAAAAACACAGCTTAGAGAGCATAGGGCACTTCCACTCATGGGGGTATAAATTGGGAAAATTAAAAATCAGCAAGACACAAGCACCCCAAAGTTTAGGGCTGCTCTGTTGACCAGGACCTCCACTTCATTCCACCTTAAATATCCCAGGAAAGAGAAAAATGGATAAAGAAGTTGTGGTCCTTATGTACAATGGAATATCACTCAGCCAGGAAATCAATGTCGTAAGGTTAGTAGCAGCATGATGAGTGGATTTAGGTATGACGATTCTAAGTGAAATAAGTCACACAGAAAAGGACACTACTCATAAGGTATCACTGATAGAGGGAATGTAAAAACCGTTACACTTGAACTGAATTACAAAACAGAACAGAGTCACACATGCAGAAAACACACTATGGCTGCTTAACGGGAAAGGTGAGGTGGGGTGATACATAAAACAAGGGTATCAAATTAGCTCAGATACCGTTCCATAAACCCAATATGTAATAGACAAGACCTACTCCTTGCTCAGAGAACTGGACTCAACACGCCCTATTCACCGCACAAGAATATATCTCACTAATAATAATCGTAAAACCTATGTATTGATATCTGTCTGTTAGTGTGTCAAGTGGGTGTAAAGCGGCATAAACACAGCCGTGAAAAGCAGCTAAACCCCATTATGAAAATAAATTACTTTGAAAAACCCATGAAACAACGACAGTGAAAGAGAGAGAAATTCTTACACAATGAGTTCAGGGGCTGTGATGCAACCTGGATTGACCATATCTAGACGCACAGCTGGATGAGACATAAGGGTGGACACTCTTGGGGCTGAGAGGTTTGGTGAGGTTGGGTGAGCAAACGCAGACCCTTTAAAGGAATACTGCGTGGTACCCATCGCATGGGTCCCAAATCTCCAGGTTCAAGGGCATCTTCCTACATCGAAAACATGCATGAGAAAACAAAAAAGATGGTACACCGTGTGATGGGGAAAGGTTTCTAAAACGCACCTCATTTCTCTTCTCCTTGTGCCCGGGGTCGCCATTCCAGCCGCTTTACTAACAATCTCCCTACTTGGAGCATCAGCACCTTTAACCTCCTGTTCCGTACAGGTTGCAATTTGTCCTGAGGATGAACGGGTAGACGGGGAACCAGTGAGAGACTAGCTCTTGGTGTTGGGACAGGCACAGGTCACTCTATTTTCCCATCAGGAAGAAGAATTAACCACAGGCTCATCCTCCCCCCCGGAACCAGAACAGGGCCTGAAGCCATCCTGCGCTTTTGCGGCCAGCTCCCAAAAAAGCGAGTTGTAAAATGGAGCTTCAGGGCACTGCAATTCACAAACCTGCAGAGTTATAAATGATAACTCTCGTCCACAAATATATTGAGGGAAGGCAAAGAAGAGGATTTGAAATCAAGGCAGAATTGTAGGAAACAGATTTCAGGAGGTAGATTCGAATCGCCTTTAAAGCACATGAAAAGCGGCAAAACGTTGACAATGATGCCCTTGGCCAAAAAGGGCGTATGCGTTTTTTCCTGAATATATTCAGGAAAAAACGCATACGCCCTTTTTGGCCAACCAAGCAACCTGAAAAGGCAAATCAGCGCTACAAAGCAGACTCGCTACCCATCGGTCAAAAGGGCCATGCTGAAAAAAGTCTCAAAACCAGAAATGCAGGACAGGCCATGGAGAAATGGGAGCCTTGCTACACTGATGGGCGGGATGTAAATTGCCAACAGCCACTCTGGAGAAGTGTACGGTGTGTCCTGAAACATCTAAAAAACACAGCTTAGAGAGCATAGGGCACTTCCACTCATGGGGGTATAAATTGGGAAAATGAAAATTCAGCAAGACACAAGCACCCCAAAGTTTAGGGCTGCTCTGTTGACAAGGACCTCCACTTCATTCCACCTTCAATATCCCAGGAAAGAGAAAAATGGATAAAGAAGTTGTGGTCCTTATGTACAATGGAATATCACTCAGCCATGAAATCAATGTCATAAGGCTAGTAGCAGCATGATGAGTGGATTTAGGTACGACGATTCTAAGTGAAATAAGTCACACAGAAAAGGACACTTCTCATAAGGTATCACTTATAGAGGGAATGTAAAAACCGTTACACTTGAACTGAATTACAAAACAGAACAGAGTCACACAGGCAGAAAACACACTATGGCTGCTTAACGGGAAAGGTGAGGTGGGGTGATACATAAAACAAGGGTTTCAAATTAGCTCAGATACCGTTCCATAAACCCAATATGTAATAGACAAGACCTACTCCTTGCTCAGAGAACTGGACTCAACACGCCCTATTCACCGCACAAGAATATATCTGACTAGTAATAATCTTAAAACCTATGTATTGATATCTCTCTGTTAGTGTGTCAAGTGGGTGAAAAGCGGCATAAACACAGCAGTGAAAAGCAGCTAAACCCCATTATAAAAATAAATTACTTTTACAAACCCATGAAACAAAGACAGTGAAAGAGAGAGAAATTCTTACACAATGCGTTCAGGGGCTGTGATGCAACCTGGATTGACCATATCTAGACCCACAGCTGGAGGAGACATAAGGGTGGACACTCTTGGGGCTGAGAGGTTTGGTGAGGTTGGGTGAGCAAACGCAGACCCTTTAAAGTAATACTGCGTGGTACCCATCGCATGGGTCCCAAATCTCCAGGTTCAAGGGCATCTTCCTACATCGAAAACATGCATGAGAAACCCAGAAGATGGTACACCGTGTGATGTGGAAAGGTTTCTAAAACGCACCTCATTTCTCTTCTCCTTGTGCCCGGGTTCGCCATTCCAGCCGCTTTACTAACAATCTCCCTACTTGGAGCATCAGCACCTTTAACCTCCTGTTCCGTACAGGTTGCAATTTGTCCTGAGGATGAACGGGTAGACGGGGAACCAGTGAGAGACTAGCTCTTGGTGTTGGGACAGGCACAGGTCACTCTATTTTCCCATCAGGAAGAAGAATTAACCACAGGCTCATCCTCCCCCCCGGAACCAGAACAGGGCCTGAAGCCATCCTGCGCTTTTGCGGCCAGCTCCCAAAAAAGCGAGTTGTACAATGGAGCTTCAGGGCACTGCAATTCACAAACCTGCAGAGTTATAAATGATAACTCTCGTCCACAAATATATTGAGGGAAGGCAAAGAAGAGGATTTGAAATCAAGGCAGAAATGCAGGAAACAGATTTCAGGAGGTAGATTCGAATCGCCTTTAAAGCACATGAAAAGCGGCAAAACGTTGACAATGATGCCCTTGGCCAAAAAGGGCGTATGCGTTTTTTCCTGAATATATTCAGGAAAAAACGCATACGCCCTTTTTGGCCAACCAAGCAACCTGGAAAGGCAAATCAGGGCTACAAAGAAGACTCGCTACCCATCGGTCAAAAGGGCCATGCTGAAAAAAGTCTCAAAACCAGAAATGCAGGACAGGCCATGGAGAAATGGGAGCCTTGCTACACTGATGGGCGGGATGTAAATTGCCAACAGCCACTCTGGAGAAGTGTACGGTGTGTCCTGAAACATCTAAAAAACACAGCTTAGAGAGCATAGGGCACTTCCACTCATGGGGGTATAAATTGGGAAAATGAAAAATCAGCAAGACACAAGCACCCCAAAGTTTAGGGCTGCTCTCTTGACAAGGACCTCCACTTCATTCCACCTTCAATATCCCAGGAGGGAGAAAAATGGATAAAGAAGTTGTGGTCCTTATGTACAATGGAATATCACTCAGCCATGAAATCAATGTCATAAGGCTAATAGCAGCATGATGAGTGGATTTAGGTACGACGATTCTAAGTGAAATAAGTCACACAGAAAAGGACACTTCTCATAAGGTATCACTTATAGAGGGAATGTCAAAACCGTTACACTTGAACTGAATTACAAAACAGAACAGAGTCACACATGCAGAAAACACACTATGGCTGCTTAACGGGAAAGGTGAGGTGGGGTGATACATAAAACAAGGGTTTCAACTTAGCTCAGATACCGTTCCATAAACCCAATATGTAATAGACAAGACCTACTCCTTGCTCAGAGAACTGGACTCAACACGCCCTATTCACCGCACAAGAATATATCTCACTAGTAATAATCTTAAAACCTATGTATTGATATCTCTCTGTTAGTGTGTCAAGTGGGTGTAAAGCGGCATAAACACAGCAGTGAAAAGCAGCTAAACCCCATTATAAAAATAAATTACTTTGAAAAACCCATGAAACAAAGACAGTGAAAGAGAGAGAAATTCTTACACAATGCGTTCAGGGGCTGTGAGGCAACCTGGATTGACCATTTCTAGACCCACAGCTGGATGAGACATAAGGGTGGACACTCTTGGGGCTGAGAGGTTTGGTGAGGTTGGGTGAGCAAACGCAGACCCTTTAAAGTAATACTGCGTGGTACCCATCGCATGGGTCCCAAATCTCCAGGTTCAAGGGCATCTTCCTACATCGAAAACATGCATGAGAAAACAAAAAAGATGGTACACCATGTGATGGGGAAAGGTTTCTAAAACACACCTCATTTCTCTTCTCCTTGTGCCCGGGTTCGCCATTCCAGCCGCTTTACTAACAATCTCCCTACTTGGAGCATCAGCACCTTTAACCTCCTGTTCCGTACAGGTTGCAATTTGTCCTGAGGATGAACGGGAATACGGGGAACCAGTGAGAGACTAGCTCTTGGTGTTGGGACAGGCACAGGTCACTCTATTTTCCCATCAGGAAGAAGAATTAACCACAGGCTCATCCTCCCCCCCGGAACCAGAACAGGGCCTGAAGCCATCCTGCGCTTTTGCGGCCAGCTCCCAAAAAAGCGAGTTGTACAATGGAGCTTCAGGGCACTGCAATTCACAAACCTGCAGAGTTATAAATGATAACTCTCGTCCACAAATATATTGAGGGAAGGCAAAGAAGAGGATTTGAAATCAAGGCAGAAATGCAGGAAACAGATTTCAGGAGGTAGATTCAAATCGCCTTTAAAGCACATGAAAAGCGGCAAAATGTTGACAATGATGCCCTTGGCCAAAAAGGGCGTATGCGTTTTTTCCTGAATATATTCAGGAAAAAACACATACGCCCTTTTTGGCCAACCAAGCAACCTGGAAAGGCAAATCAGGGCTACAAAGAAGACTCGCTACCCATCGGTCAAAAGGGCCATGCTGAAAAAAGTCTCAAAACCAGAAATGCAGGACAGGCCATGGAGAAATGGGAGCCTTGCTACACTGATGGGCGGGATGTAAATTGCCAACAGCCACTCTGGAGAAGTGTACGGTGTGTCCTGAAACATCTAAAAAACACAGCTTAGAGAGCATAGGGCACTTCCACTCATGGGGGTATAAATTGGGAAAATGAAAAATCAGCAAGACACAAGCACCCCAAAGTTTAGGGCTGCTCTGTTGACAAGGACCTCCACTTCATTCCACCTTCAATATCCCAGGAGGGAGAAAAATGGATAAAGAAGTTGTGGTCCTTATGTACAATGGAATATCACTCAGCCATGAAATCAATGTCATAAGGCTAATAGCAGCATGATGAGTGGATTTAGGTACGACGATTCTAAGTGAAATAAGTCACACAGAAAAGGACACTTCTCATAAGGTATCACTTATAGAGGGAATGTCAAAACCGTTACACTTGAACTGAATTACAAAACAGAACAGAGTCACACATGCAGAAAACACACTATGGCTGCTTAACGGGAAAGGTGAGGTGGGGTGATACATAAAACAAGGGTTTCAACTTAGCTCAGATACCGTTCCATAAACCCAATATGTAATAGACAAGACCTACTCCTTGCTCAGAGAACTGGACTCAACACGCCCTATTCACCGCACAAGAATATATCTCACTAGTAATAATCTTAAAACCTATGTATTGATATCTCTCTGTTAGTGTGTCAAGTGGGTGTAAAGCGGCATAAACACAGCAGTGAAAAGCAGCTAAACCCCATTATAAAAATAAATTACTTTGAAAAACCCATGAAACAAAGACAGTGAAAGAGAGAGAAATTCTTACACAATGCGTTCAGGGGCTGTGAGGCAACCTGGATTGACCATTTCTAGACCCACAGCTGGATGAGACATAAGGGTGGACACTCTTGGGGCTGAGAGGTTTGGTGAGGTTGGGTGAGCAAACGCAGACCCTTTAAAGTAATACTGCGTGGTACCCATCGCATGGGTCCCAAATCTCCAGGTTCAAGGGCATCTTCCTACATCGAAAACATGCATGAGAAAACAAAAAAGATGGTACACCATGTGATGGGGAAAGGTTTCTAAAACGCACCTCATTTCTCTTCTCCTTGTGCCCGGGGTCGCCATTCCAGCCGCTTTACTAACAATCTCCCTACTTGGAGCATCAGCACCTTTAACCTCCTGTTCCGTACAGGTTGCAATTTGTCCTGAGGATGAACGGGTAGACGGGGAACCAGTGAGAGACTAGCTCTTGGTGTTGGGACAGGCACAGGTCACTCTATTTTCCCATCAGGAAGAAGAATTAACCACAGGCTCATCCTCCCCCCCGGAACCAGAACAGGGCCTGAAGCCATCCTGCGCTTTTGCGGCCAGCTCCCAAAAAAGCGAGTTGTACAATGGAGCTTCAGGGCACTGCAATTCACAAACCTGCAGAGTTATAAATGATAACTCTCGTCCACAAATATATTGAGGGAAGGCAAAGAAGAGGATTTGAAATCAAGGCAGAAATGCAGGAAACAGATTTCAGGAGGTAGATTCAAATCGCCTTTAAAGCACATGAAAAGCGGCAAAATGTTGACAATGATGCCCTTGGCCAAAAAGGGCGTATGCGTTTTTTCCTGAATATATTCAGGAAAAAACACATACGCCCTTTTTGGCCAACCAAGCAACCTGGAAAGGCAAATCAGGGCTACAAAGAAGACTCGCTACCCATCGGTCAAAAGGGCCATGCTGAAAAAAGTCTCAAAACCAGAAATGCAGGACAGGCCATGGAGAAATGGGAGCCTTGCTACACTGATGGGCGGGATGTAAATTGCCAACAGCCACTCTGGAGAAGTGTACGGTGTGTCCTGAAACATCTAAAAAACACAGCTTAGAGAGCATAGGGCACTTCCACTCATGGGGGTATAAATTGGGAAAATGAAAAATCAGCAAGACACAAGCACCCCAAAGTTTAGGGCTGCTCTGTTGACAAGGACCTCCACTTCATTCCACCTTCAATATCCCAGGAGGGAGAAAAATGGATAAAGAAGTTGTGGTCCTTATGTACAATGGAATATCACTCAGCCATGAAATCAATGTCATAAGGCTAATAGCAGCATGATGAGTGGATTTAGGTACGACGATTCTAAGTGAAATAAGTCACACAGAAAAGGACACTTCTCATAAGGTATCACTTATAGAGGGAATGTCAAAACCGTTACACTTGAACTGAATTACAAAACAGAACAGAGTCACACATGCAGAAAACACACTATGGCTGCTTAACGGGAAAGGTGAGGTGGGGTGATACATAAAACAAGGGTTTCAACTTAGCTCAGATACCGTTCCATAAACCCAATATGTAATAGACAAGACCTACTCCTTGCTCAGAGAACTGGACTCAACACGCCCTATTCACCGCACAAGAATATATCTCACTAGTAATAATCTTAAAACCTATGTATTGATATCTCTCTGTTAGTGTGTCAAGTGGGTGTAAAGCGGCATAAACACAGCAGTGAAAAGCAGCTAAACCCCATTATAAAAATAAATTACTTTGAAAAACCCATGAAACAAAGACAGTGAAAGAGAGAGAAATTCTTACACAATGCGTTCAGGGGCTGTGAGGCAACCTGGATTGACCATTTCTAGACCCACAGCTGGATGAGACATAAGGGTGGACACTCTTGGGGCTGAGAGGTTTGGTGAGGTTGGGTGAGCAAACGCAGACCCTTTAAAGTAATACTGCGTGGTACCCATCGCATGGGTCCCAAATCTCCAGGTTCAAGGGCATCTTCCTACATCGAAAACATGCATGAGAAAACAAAAAAGATGGTACACCATGTGATGGGGAAAGGTTTCTAAAACGCACCTCATTTCTCTTCTCCTTGTGCCCGGGGTCGCCATTCCAGCCGCTTTACTAACAATCTCCCTACTTGGAGCATCAGCACCTTTAACCTCCTGTTCCGTACAGGTTGCAATTTGTCCTGAGGATGAACGGGTAGACGGGGAACCAGTGAGAGACTAGCTCTTGGTGTTGGGACAGGCACAGGTCACTCTATTTTCCCATCAGGAAGAAGAATTAACCACAGGCTCATCCTCCCCCCCGGAACCAGAACAGGGCCTGAAGCCATCCTGCGCTTTTGCGGCCAGCTCCCAAAAAAGCGAGTTGTACAATGGAGCTTCAGGGCACTGCAATTCACAAACCTGCAGAGTTATAAATGATAACTCTCGTCCACAAATATATTGAGGGAAGGCAAAGAAGAGGATTTGAAATCAAGGCAGAAATGCAGGAAACAGATTTCAGGAGGTAGATTCGAATCGCCTTTAAAGCACATGAAAAGCGGCAAAACGTTGACAATGATGCCCTTGGCCAAAAAGGGCGTATGCGTTTTTTCCTGAATATATTCAGGAAAAAACGCATACGCCCTTTTTGGCCAACCAAGCAACCTGGAAAGGCAAATCAGGGCTACAAAGAAGACTCGCTACCCATCGGTCAAAAGGGCCATGCTGAAAAAAGTCTCAAAACCAGAAATGCAGGACAGGCCATGGAGAAATGGGAGCCTTGCTACACTGATGGGCGGGATGTAAATTGCCAACAGCCACTCTGGAGAAGTGTACGGTGTGTCCTGAAACATCTAAAAAACACAGCTTAGAGAGCATAGGGCACTTCCACTCATGGGGGTATAAATTGGGAAAATGAAAAATCAGCAAGACACAAGCACCCCAAAGTTTAGGGCTGCTCTGTTGACAAGGACCTCCACTTCATTCCACCTTCAATATCCCAGGAGGGAGAAAAATGGATAAAGAAGTTGTGGTCCTTATGTACAATGGAATATCACTCAGCCATGAAATCAATGTCATAAGGCTAATAGCAGCATGATGAGTGGATTTAGGTACGACGATTCTAAGTGAAATAAGTCACACAGAAAAGGACACTTCTCATAAGGTATCACTTATAGAGGGAATGTCAAAACCGTTACACTTGAACTGAATTACAAAACAGAACAGAGTCACACATGCAGAAAACACACTATGGCTGCTTAACGGGAAAGGTGAGGTGGGGTGATACATAAAACAAGGGTTTCAAATTAGCTCAGATACCGTTCCATAAACCCAATATGTAATAGACAAGACCTACTCCTTGCTCAGAGAACTGGACTCAACACGCCCTATTCACCGCACAAGAATATATCTGACTAGTAATAATCTTAAAACCTATGTATTGATATCTCTCTGTTAGTGTGTCAAGTGGGTGTAAAGCGGCATAAACACAGCAGTGAAAAGCAGCTAAACCCCATTATAAAAATAAATTACTTTGAAAAACCCATGAAACAAAGACAGTGAAAGAGAGAGAAATTCTTACACAATGCGTTCAGGGGCTGTGATGCAACCTGGATTGACCATATCTAGACCCACAGCTGGATGAGACATAAGGGTGGACACTCTTGGGGCTGAGAGGTTTGGTGAGGTTGGGTGAGCAAACGCAGACCCTTTAAAGTAATACTGCGTGGTACCCATCGCATGGGTCCCAAATCTCCAGGTTCAAGGGCATCTTCCTACATCGAAAACATGCATGAGAAACCCAGAAGATGGTACACCGTGTGATGTGGAAAGGTTTCTAAAACGCACCTCATTTCTCTTCTCCTTGTGCCCGGGTTCGCCATTCCAGCCGCTTTACTTACAATCTCCCTACTTGGAACATCAGCACCTTTAACCTCCTGTTCCGTACAGGTTGCAATTTGTCCTGAGGATGAACGGGTAGACGGGGAACCAGTGAGAGACTAGCTCTTGGTGTTGGGACAGGCACAGGTCACTCTATTTTCCCATCAGGAAGAAGAATTAACCACAGGCTCATCCTCCCCCCCGGAACCAGAACAGGGCCTGAAGCCATCCTGCGCTTTTGCGGCCAGCTCCCAAAAAAGCGAGTTGTACAATGGAGCTTCAGGGCACTGCAATTCACAAACCTGCAGAGTTATAAATGATAACTCTCGTCCACAAATATATTGAGGGAAGGCAAAGAAGAGGATTTGAAATCAAGGCAGAAATGCAGGAAACAGATTTCAGGAGGTAGATTCGAATCGCCTTTAAAGCACATGAAAAGCGGCAAAACGTTGACAATGATGCCCTTGGCCAAAAAGGGCGTATGCGTTTTTTCCTGAATATATTCAGGAAAAAACGCATACGCCCTTTTTGGCCAACCAAGCAACCTGGAAAGGCAAATCAGGGCTACAAAGAAGACTCGCTACCCATCGGTCAAAAGGGCCATGCTGAAAAAAGTCTCAAAACCAGAAATGCAGGACAGGCCATGGAGAAATGGGAGCCTTGCTACACTGATGGGCGGGATGTAAATTGCCAACAGCCACTCTGGAGAAGTGTACGGTGTGTCCTGAAACATCTAAAAAACACAGCTTAGAGAGCATAGGGCACTTCCACTCATGGGGGTATAAATTGGGAAAATGAAAAATCAGCAAGACACAAGCACCCCAAAGTTTAGGGCTGCTCTGTTGACAAGGACCTCCACTTCATTCCACCTTCAATATCCCAGGAGGGAGAAAAATGGATAAAGAAGTTGTGGTCCTTATGTACAATGGAATATCACTCAGCCATGAAATCAATGTCATAAGGCTAGTAGCAGCATGATGAGTGGATTTAGGTACGACGATTCTAAGTGAAATAAGTCACACAGAAAAGGACACTTCTCATAAGGTATCACTTATAGAGGGAATGTCAAAACCGTTACACTTGAACTGAATTACAAAACAGAACAGAGTCACACATGCAGAAAACACACTATGGCTGCTTAACGGGAAAGGTGAGGTGGGGTGATACATAAAACAAGGGTTTCAAATTAGCTCAGATACCGTTCCATAAACCCAATATGTAATAGACAAGACCTACTCCTTGCTCAGAGAACTGGACTCAACACGCCCTATTCACCGCACAAGAATATATCTGACTAGTAATAATCTTAAAACCTATGTATTGATATCTCTCTGTTAGTGTGTCAAGTGGGTGTAAAGCGGCATAAACACAGCAGTGAAAAGCAGCTAAACCCCATTATAAAAATAAATTACTTTGAAAAACCCATGAAACAAAGACAGTGAAAGAGAGAGAAATTCTTACACAATGCGTTCAGGGGCTGTGATGCAACCTGGATTGACCATATCTAGACCCACAGCTGGATGAGACATAAGGGTGGACACTCTTGGGGCTGAGAGGTTTGGTGAGGTTGGGTGAGCAAACGCAGACCCTTTAAAGTAATACTGCGTGGTACCCATCGCATGGGTCCCAAATCTCCAGGTTCAAGGGCATCTTCCTACATCGAAAACATGCATGAGAAACCCAGAAGATGGTACACCGTGTGATGTGGAAAGGTTTCTAAAACGCACCTCATTTCTCTTCTCCTTGTGCCCGGGTTCGCCATTCCAGCCGCTTTACTTACAATCTCCCTACTTGGAGCATCAGCACCTTTAACCTCCTGTTCCGTACAGGTTGCAATTTGTCCTGAGGATGAACGGGTAGACGGGGAACCAGTGAGAGACTAGCTCTTGGTGTTGGGACAGGCACAGGTCACTCTATTTTCCCATCAGGAAGAAGAATTAACCACAGGCTCATCCTCCCCCCCGGAACCAGAACAGGGCCTGAAGCCATCCTGCGCTTTTGCGGCCAGCTCCCAAAAAAGCGAGTTGTACAATGGAGCTTCAGGGCACTGCAATTCACAAACCTGCAGAGTTATAAATGATAACTCTCGTCCACAAATATATTGAGGGAAGGCAAAGAAGAGGATTTGAAATCAAGGCAGAAATGCAGGAAACAGATTTCAGGAGGTAGATTCGAATCGCCTTTAAAGCACATGAAAAGCGGCAAAACGTTGACAATGATGCTCTTGGCCAAAAAGGGCGTATGCGTTTTTTCCTGAATATATTCAGGAAAAAACGCATACGCCCTTTTTGGCCAACCAAGCAACCTGGAAAGGCAAATCAGGGCTACAAAGAAGACTCGCTACCCATCGGTCAAAAGGGCCATGCTGAAAAAAGTCTCAAAACCAGAAATGCAAGACAGGCCATGGAGAAATGGGAGCCTTGCTACACTGATGGGTGGGATGTAAATTGCCAACAGCCACTCTGGAGAAGTGTACGGTGTGTCCTGAAACATCTAAAAAACACAGCTTAGAGAGCATAGGGCACTTCCACTCATGGGGGTATAAATTAGGAAAATGAAAAATCAGCAAGACACAAGCACCCCAAAGTTTAGGGCTGCTCTGTTGACAAGGACTTCCACTTCATTCCACCTTCAATATCCCAGGAAAGAGAAAAATGGATAAAGAAGTTGTGGTCCTTATGTACAATGGAATATCACTCAGCCAGGAAATCAATGTCATAAGGCTAGTAGCAGCATGATGAGTGGATTTAGGTACGACGATTCTAAGTGAAATAAGTCACACAGAAAAGGACACTTCTCATAAGGTATCACTTATAGAGGGAATGTCAAAACCGTTACACTTGAACTGAATTACAAAACAGAACAGAGTCACACATGCAGAAAACACACTATGGCTGCTTAACGGGAAAGGTGAGGTGGGGTGATACATAAAACAAGGGTTTCAAATTAGCTCAGATACCGTTCCATAAACCCAATATGTAATAGACAAGACCTACTCCTTGCTCAGAGAACTGGACTCAACACGCCCTATTCACCGCACAAGAATATATCTGACTAGTAATAATCTTAAAACCTATGTATTGATATCTCTCTGTTAGTGTGTCAAGTGGGTGTAAAGCGGCATAAACACAGCAGTGAAAAGCAGCTAAACCCCATTATAAAAATAAATTACTTTGAAAAACCCATGAAACAAAGACAGTGAAAGAGAGAGAAATTCTTACACAATGCGTTCAGGGGCTGTGAGGCAACCTGGATTGACCATTTCTAGACCCACAGCTGGATGAGACATAAGGGTGGACACTCTTGGGGCTGAGAGGTTTGGTGAGGTTGGGTGAGCAAACGCAGACCCTTTAAAGTAATACTGCGTGGTACCCATCGCATGGGTCCCAAATCTCCAGGTTCAAGGGCATCTTCCTACATCGAAAACATGCATGAGAAAACAAAAAAGATGGTACACCATGTGATGGGGAAAGGTTTCTAAAACGCACCTCATTTCTCTTCTCCTTGTGCCCGGGGTCGCCATTCCAGCCGCTTTACTAACAATCTCCCTACTTGGAGCATCAGCACCTTTAACCTCCTGTTCCGTACAGGTTGCAATTTGTCCTGAGGATGAACGGGTAGACGGGGAACCAGTGAGAGACTAGCTCTTGGTGTTGGGACAGGCACAGGTCACTCTATTTTCCCATCAGGAAGAAGAATTAACCACAGGCTCATCCTCCCCCCCGGAACCAGAACAGGGCCTGAAGCCATCCTGCGCTTTTGCGGCCAGCTCCCAAAAAAGCGAGTTGTACAATGGAGCTTCAGGGCACTGCAATTCACAAACCTGCAGAGTTATAAATGATAACTCTCGTCCACAAATATATTGAGGGAAGGCAAAGAAGAGGATTTGAAATCAAGGCAGAAATGCAGGAAACAGATTTCAGGAGGTAGATTCGAATCGCCTTTAAAGCACATGAAAAGCGGCAAAACGTTGACAATGATGCCCTTGGCCAAAAAGGGCGTATGCGTTTTTTCCTGAATATATTCAGGAAAAAATGCATACGCCCTTTTTGGCCAACCAAGCAACCTGGAAAGGCAAATCAGGGCTACAAAGAAGACTCGCTACCCATCGGTCAAAAGGGCCATGCTGAAAAAAGTCTCAAAACCAGAAATGCAGGACAGGCCATGGAGAAATGGGAGCCTTGCTACACTGATGGGCGGGATGTAAATTGCCAACAGCCACTCTGGAGAAGTGTACGGTGTGTCCTGAAACATCTAAAAAACACAGCTTAGAGAGCATAGGGCACTTCCACTCATGGGGGTATAAATTGGGAAAATGAAAATTCAGCAAGACACAAGCACCCCAAAGTTTAGGGCTGCTCTGTTGACAAGGACCTCCACTTCATTCCACCTTCAATATCCCAGGAAAGAGAAAAATGGATAAAGAAGTTGTGGTCCTTATGTACAATGGAATATCACTCAGCCATGAAATCAATGTCATAAGGCTAGTAGCAGCATGATGAGTGGATTTAGGTACGACGATTCTAAGTGAAATAAGTCACACAGAAAAGGACACTTCTCATAAGGTATCACTTATAGAGGGAATGTAAAAACCGTTACACTTGAACTGAATTACAAAACAGAACAGAGTCACACAGGCAGAAAACACACTATGGCTGCTTAACGGGAAAGGTGAGGTGGGGTGATACATAAAACAAGGGTTTCAAATTAGCTCAGATACCGTTCCATAAACCCAATATGTAATAGACAAGACCTACTCCTTGCTCAGAGAACTGGACTCAACACGCCCTATTCACCGCACAAGAATATATCTGACTAGTAATAATCTTAAAACCTATGTATTGATATCTCTCTGTTAGTGTGTCAAGTGGGTGAAAAGCGGCATAAACACAGCAGTGAAAAGCAGCTAAACCCCATTATAAAAATAAATTACTTTTACAAACCCATGAAACAAAGACAGTGAAAGAGAGAGAAATTCTTACACAATGCGTTCAGGGGCTGTGATGCAACCTGGATTGACCATATCTAGACCCACAGCTGGAGGAGACATAAGGGTGGACACTCTTGGGGCTGAGAGGTTTGGTGAGGTTGGGTGAGCAAACGCAGACCCTTTAAAGTAATACTGCGTGGTACCCATCGCATGGGTCCCAAATCTCCAGGTTCAAGGGCATCTTCCTACATCGAAAACATGCATGAGAAACCCAGAAGATGGTACACCGTGTGATGTGGAAAGGTTTCTAAAACGCACCTCATTTCTCTTCTCCTTGTGCCCGGGTTCGCCATTCCAGCTGCTTTACTAACAATCTCCCTACTTGGAGCATCAGCACCTTTAACCTCCTGTTCCGTACAGGTTGCAATTTGTCCTGAGGATGAACGGGTAGACGGGGAACCAGTGAGAGACTAGCTCTTGGTGTTGGGACAGGCACAGGTCACTCTATTTTCCCATCAGGAAGAAGAATTAACCACAGGCTCATCCTCCCCCCCGGAACCAGAACAGGGCCTGAAGCCATCCTGCGCTTTTGCGGCCAGCTCCCAAAAAAGCGAGTTGTACAATGGAGCTTCAGGGCACTGCAATTCACAAACCTGCAGAGTTATAAATGATAACTCTCGTCCACAAATATATTGAGGGAAGGCAAAGAAGAGGATTTGAAATCAAGGCAGAAATGCAGGAAACAGATTTCAGGAGGTAGATTCGAATCGCCTTTAAAGCACATGAAAAGCGGCAAAACGTTGACAATGATGCCCTTGGCCAAAAAGGGCGTATGCGTTTTTTCCTGAATATATTCAGGAAAAAACGCATACGCCCTTTTTGGCCAACCAAGCAACCTGGAAAGGCAAATCAGGGCTACAAAGAAGACTCGCTACCCATCGGTCAAAAGGGCCATGCTGAAAAAAGTCTCAAAACCAGAAATGCAGGACAGGCCATGGAGAAATGGGAGCCTTGCTACACTGATGGGCGGGATGTAAATTGCCAACAGCCACTCTGGAGAAGTGTACGGTGTGTCCTGAAACATCTAAAAAACACAGCTTAGAGAGCATAGGGCACTTCCACTCATGGGGGTATAAATTGGGAAAATGAAAAATCAGCAAGACACAAGCACCCCAAAGTTTAGGGCTGCTCTCTTGACAAGGACCTCCACTTCATTCCACCTTCAATATCCCAGGAGGGAGAAAAATGGATAAAGAAGTTGTGGTCCTTATGTACAATGGAATATCACTCAGCCATGAAATCAATGTCATAAGGCTAATAGCAGCATGATGAGTGGATTTAGGTACGACGATTCTAAGTGAAATAAGTCACACAGAAAAGGACACTTCTCATAAGGTATCACTTATAGAGGGAATGTCAAAACCGTTACACTTGAACTGAATTACAAAACAGAACAGAGTCACACATGCAGAAAACACACTATGGCTGCTTAACGGGAAAGGTGAGGTGGGGTGATACATAAAACAAGGGTTTCAACTTAGCTCAGATACCGTTCCATAAACCCAATATGTAATAGACAAGACCTACTCCTTGCTCAGAGAACTGGACTCAACACGCCCTATTCACCGCACAAGAATATATCTCACTAGTAATAATCTTAAAACCTATGTATTGATATCTCTCTGTTAGTGTGTCAAGTGGGTGTAAAGCGGCATAAACACAGCAGTGAAAAGCAGCTAAACCCCATTATAAAAATAAATTACTTTGAAAAACCCATGAAACAAAGACAGTGAAAGAGAGAGAAATTCTTACACAATGCGTTCAGGGGCTGTGAGGCAACCTGGATTGACCATTTCTAGACCCACAGCTGGATGAGACATAAGGGTGGACACTCTTGGGGCTGAGAGGTTTGGTGAGGTTGGGTGAGCAAACGCAGACCCTTTAAAGTAATACTGCGTGGTACCCATCGCATGGGTCCCAAATCTCCAGGTTCAAGGGCATCTTCCTACATCGAAAACATGCATGAGAAAACAAAAAAGATGGTACACCATGTGATGGGGAAAGGTTTCTAAAACACACCTCATTTCTCTTCTCCTTGTGCCCGGGGTCGCCATTCCAGCCGCTTTACTAACAATCTCCCTACTTGGAGCATCAGCACCTTTAACCTCCTGTTCCGTACAGGTTGCAATTTGTCCTGAGGATGAACGGGAATACGGGGAACCAGTGAGAGACTAGCTCTTGGTGTTGGGACAGGCACAGGTCACTCTATTTTCCCATCAGGAAGAAGAATTAACCACAGGCTCATCCTCCCCCCCGGAACCAGAACAGGGCCTGAAGCCATCCTGCGCTTTTGCGGCCAGCTCCCAAAAAAGCGAGTTGTACAATGGAGCTTCAGGGCACTGCAATTCACAAACCTGCAGAGTTATAAATGATAACTCTCGTCCACAAATATATTGAGGGAAGGCAAAGAAGAGGATTTGAAATCAAGGCAGAAATGCAGGAAACAGATTTCAGGAGGTAGATTCAAATCGCCTTTAAAGCACATGAAAAGCGGCAAAATGTTGACAATGATGCCCTTGGCCAAAAAGGGCGTATGCGTTTTTTCCTGAATATATTCAGGAAAAAACACATACGCCCTTTTTGGCCAACCAAGCAACCTGGAAAGGCAAATCAGGGCTACAAAGAAGACTCGCTACCCATCGGTCAAAAGGGCCATGCTGAAAAAAGTCTCAAAACCAGAAATGCAGGACAGGCCATGGAGAAATGGGAGCCTTGCTACACTGATGGGCGGGATGTAAATTGCCAACAGCCACTCTGGAGAAGTGTACGGTGTGTCCTGAAACATCTAAAAAACACAGCTTAGAGAGCATAGGGCACTTCCACTCATGGGGGTATAAATTGGGAAAATGAAAAATCAGCAAGACACAAGCACCCCAAAGTTTAGGGCTGCTCTGTTGACAAGGACCTCCACTTCATTCCACCTTCAATATCCCAGGAGGGAGAAAAATGGATAAAGAAGTTGTGGTCCTTATGTACAATGGAATATCACTCAGCCATGAAATCAATGTCATAAGGCTAATAGCAGCATGATGAGTGGATTTAGGTACGACGATTCTAAGTGAAATAAGTCACACAGAAAAGGACACTTCTCATAAGGTATCACTTATAGAGGGAATGTCAAAACCGTTACACTTGAACTGAATTACAAAACAGAACAGAGTCACACATGCAGAAAACACACTATGGCTGCTTAACGGGAAAGGTGAGGTGGGGTGATACATAAAACAAGGGTTTCAAATTAGCTCAGATACCGTTCCATAAACCCAATATGTAATAGACAAGACCTACTCCTTGCTCAGAGAACTGGACTCAACACGCCCTATTCACCGCACAAGAATATATCTGACTAGTAATAATCTTAAAACCTATGTATTGATATCTCTCTGTTAGTGTGTCAAGTGGGTGTAAAGCGGCATAAACACAGCAGTGAAAAGCAGCTAAACCCCATTATAAAAATAAATTACTTTGAAAAACCCATGAAACAAAGACAGTGAAAGAGAGAGAAATTCTTACACAATGCGTTCAGGGGCTGTGATGCAACCTGGATTGACCATATCTAGACCCACAGCTGGATGAGACATAAGGGTGGACACTCTTGGGGCTGAGAGGTTTGGTGAGGTTGGGTGAGCAAACGCAGACCCTTTAAAGTAATACTGCGTGGTACCCATCGCATGGGTCCCAAATCTCCAGGTTCAAGGGCATCTTCCTACATCGAAAACATGCATGAGAAACCCAGAAGATGGTACACCGTGTGATGTGGAAAGGTTTCTAAAACGCACCTCATTTCTCTTCTCCTTGTGCCCGGGTTCGCCATTCCAGCCGCTTTACTTACAATCTCCCTACTTGGAACATCAGCACCTTTAACCTCCTGTTCCGTACAGGTTGCAATTTGTCCTGAGGATGAACGGGTAGACGGGGAACCAGTGAGAGACTAGCTCTTGGTGTTGGGACAGGCACAGGTCACTCTATTTTCCCATCAGGAAGAAGAATTAACCACAGGCTCATCCTCCCCCCCGGAACCAGAACAGGGCCTGAAGCCATCCTGCGCTTTTGCGGCCAGCTCCCAAAAAAGCGAGTTGTACAATGGAGCTTCAGGGCACTGCAATTCACAAACCTGCAGAGTTATAAATGATAACTCTCGTCCACAAATATATTGAGGGAAGGCAAAGAAGAGGATTTGAAATCAAGGCAGAAATGCAGGAAACAGATTTCAGGAGGTAGATTCGAATCGCCTTTAAAGCACATGAAAAGCGGCAAAACGTTGACAATGATGCCCTTGGCCAAAAAGGGCGTATGCGTTTTTTCCTGAATATATTCAGGAAAAAACGCATACGCCCTTTTTGGCCAACCAAGCAACCTGGAAAGGCAAATCAGGGCTACAAAGAAGACTCGCTACCCATCGGTCAAAAGGGCCATGCTGAAAAAAGTCTCAAAACCAGAAATGCAGGACAGGCCATGGAGAAATGGGAGCCTTGCTACACTGATGGGCGGGATGTAAATTGCCAACAGCCACTCTGGAGAAGTGTACGGTGTGTCCTGAAACATCTAAAAAACACAGCTTAGAGAGCATAGGGCACTTCCACTCATGGGGGTATAAATTGGGAAAATGAAAAATCAGCAAGACACAAGCACCCCAAAGTTTAGGGCTGCTCTGTTGACAAGGACCTCCACTTCATTCCACCTTCAATATCCCAGGAGGGAGAAAAATGGATAAAGAAGTTGTGGTCCTTATGTACAATGGAATATCACTCAGCCATGAAATCAATGTCATAAGGCTAGTAGCAGCATGATGAGTGGATTTAGGTACGACGATTCTAAGTGAAATAAGTCACACAGAAAAGGACACTTCTCATAAGGTATCACTTATAGAGGGAATGTCAAAACCGTTACACTTGAACTGAATTACAAAACAGAACAGAGTCACACATGCAGAAAACACACTATGGCTGCTTAACGGGAAAGGTGAGGTGGGGTGATACATAAAACAAGGGTTTCAAATTAGCTCAGATACCGTTCCATAAACCCAATATGTAATAGACAAGACCTACTCCTTGCTCAGAGAACTGGACTCAACACGCCCTATTCACCGCACAAGAATATATCTGACTAGTAATAATCTTAAAACCTATGTATTGATATCTCTCTGTTAGTGTGTCAAGTGGGTGTAAAGCGGCATAAACACAGCAGTGAAAAGCAGCTAAACCCCATTATAAAAATAAATTACTTTGAAAAACCCATGAAACAAAGACAGTGAAAGAGAGAGAAATTCTTACACAATGCGTTCAGGGGCTGTGATGCAACCTGGATTGACCATATCTAGACCCACAGCTGGATGAGACATAAGGGTGGACACTCTTGGGGCTGAGAGGTTTGGTGAGGTTGGGTGAGCAAACGCAGACCCTTTAAAGTAATACTGCGTGGTACCCATCGCATGGGTCCCAAATCTCCAGGTTCAAGGGCATCTTCCTACATCGAAAACATGCATGAGAAACCCAGAAGATGGTACACCGTGTGATGTGGAAAGGTTTCTAAAACGCACCTCATTTCTCTTCTCCTTGTGCCCGGGTTCGCCATTCCAGCCGCTTTACTTACAATCTCCCTACTTGGAGCATCAGCACCTTTAACCTCCTGTTCCGTACAGGTTGCAATTTGTCCTGAGGATGAACGGGTAGACGGGGAACCAGTGAGAGACTAGCTCTTGGTGTTGGGACAGGCACAGGTCACTCTATTTTCCCATCAGGAAGAAGAATTAACCACAGGCTCATCCTCCCCCCCGGAACCAGAACAGGGCCTGAAGCCATCCTGCGCTTTTGCGGCCAGCTCCCAAAAAAGCGAGTTGTACAATGGAGCTTCAGGGCACTGCAATTCACAAACCTGCAGAGTTATAAATGATAACTCTCGTCCACAAATATATTGAGGGAAGGCAAAGAAGAGGATTTGAAATCAAGGCAGAAATGCAGGAAACAGATTTCAGGAGGTAGATTCGAATCGCCTTTAAAGCACATGAAAAGCGGCAAAACGTTGACAATGATGCTCTTGGCCAAAAAGGGCGTATGCGTTTTTTCCTGAATATATTCAGGAAAAAACGCATACGCCCTTTTTGGCCAACCAAGCAACCTGGAAAGGCAAATCAGGGCTACAAAGAAGACTCGTTACCCATCGGTCAAAAGGGCCATGCTGAAAAAAGTCTCAAAACCAGAAATGCAAGACAGGCCATGGAGAAATGGGAGCCTTGCTACACTGATGGGTGGGATGTAAATTGCCAACAGCCACTCTGGAGAAGTGTACGGTGTGTCCTGAAACATCTAAAAAACACAGCTTAGAGAGCATAGGGCACTTCCACTCATGGGGGTATAAATTAGGAAAATGAAAAATCAGCAAGACACAAGCACCCCAAAGTTTAGGGCTGCTCTGTTGACAAGGACTTCCACTTCATTCCACCTTCAATATCCCAGGAAAGAGAAAAATGGATAAAGAAGTTGTGGTCCTTATGTACAATGGAATATCACTCAGCCAGGAAATCAATGTCATAAGGCTAGTAGCAGCATGATGAGTGGATTTAGGTACGACGATTCTAAGTGAAATAAGTCACACAGAAAAGGACACTTCTCATAAGGTATCACTTATAGAGGGAATGTCAAAACCGTTACACTTGAACTGAATTACAAAACAGAACAGAGTCACACATGCAGAAAACACACTATGGCTGCTTAACGGGAAAGGTGAGGTGGGGTGATACATAAAACAAGGGTTTCAAATTAGCTCAGATACCGTTCCATAAACCCAATATGTAATAGACAAGACCTACTCCTTGCTCAGAGAACTGGACTCAACACGCCCTATTCACCGCACAAGAATATATCTGACTAGTAATAATCTTAAAACCTATGTATTGATATCTCTCTGTTAGTGTGTCAAGTGGGTGTAAAGCGGCATAAACACAGCAGTGAAAAGCAGCTAAACCCCATTATAAAAATAAATTACTTTGAAAAACCCATGAAACAAAGACAGTGAAAGAGAGAGAAATTCTTACACAATGCGTTCAGGGGCTGTGATGCAACCTGGATTGACCATTTCTAGACCCACAGCTGGATGAGACATAAGGGTGGACACTCTTGGGGCTGAGAGGTTTGGTGAGGTTGGGTGAGCAAACGCAGACCCTTTAAAGTAATACTGCGTGGTACCCATCGCATGGGTCCCAAATCTCCAGGTTCAAGGGCATCTTCCTACATCGAAAACATGCATGAGAAAACAAAAAAGATGGTACACCATGTGATGGGGAAAGGTTTCTAAAACGCACCTCATTTCTCTTCTCCTTGTGCCCGGGGTCGCCATTCCAGCCGCTTTACTAACAATCTCCCTACTTGGAGCATCAGCACCTTTAACCTCCTGTTCCGTACAGGTTGCAATTTGTCCTGAGGATGAACGGGAATACGGGGAACCAGTGAGAGACTAGCTCTTGGTGTTGGGACAGGCACAGGTCACTCTATTTTCCCATCAGGAAGAAGAATTAACCACAGGCTCATCCTCCCCCCCGGAACCAGAACAGGGCCTGAAGCCATCCTGCGCTTTTGCGGCCAGCTCCCAAAAAAGCGAGTTGTACAATGGAGCTTCAGGGCACTGCAATTCACAAACCTGCAGAGTTATAAATGATAACTCTCGTCCACAAATATATTGAGGGAAGGCAAAGAAGAGGATTTGAAATCAAGGCAGAAATGCAGGAAACAGATTTCAGGAGGTAGATTCGAATCGCCTTTAAAGCACATGAAAAGCGGCAAAACGTTGACAATGATGCCCTTGGCCAAAAAGGGCGTATGCGTTTTTTCCTGAATATATTCAGGAAAAAACGCATACGCCCTTTTTGGCCAACCAAGCAACCTGGAAAGGCAAATCAGGGCTACAAAGAAGACTCGCTACCCATCGGTCAAAAGGGCCATGCTGAAAAAAGTCTCAAAACCAGAAATGCAGGACAGGCCATGGAGAAATGGGAGCCTTGCTACACTGATGGGCGGGATGTAAATTGCCAACAGCCACTCTGGAGAAGTGTACGGTGTGTCCTGAAACATCTAAAAAACACAGCTTAGAGAGCATAGGGCACTTCCACTCATGGGGGTATAAATTGGGAAAATGAAAATTCAGCAAGACACAAGCACCCCAAAGTTTAGGGCTGCTCTGTTGACAAGGACCTCCACTTCATTCCACCTTCAATATCCCAGGAAAGAGAAAAATGGATAAAGAAGTTGTGGTCCTTATGTACAATGGAATATCACTCAGCCATGAAATCAATGTCATAAGGCTAGTAGCAGCATGATGAGTGGATTTAGGTACGACGATTCTAAGTGAAATAAGTCACACAGAAAAGGACACTTCTCATAAGGTATCACTTATAGAGGGAATGTAAAAACCGTTACACTTGAACTGAATTACAAAACAGAACAGAGTCACACAGGCAGAAAACACACTATGGCTGCTTAACGGGAAAGGTGAGGTGGGGTGATACATAAAACAAGGGTTTCAAATTAGCTCAGATACCGTTCCATAAACCCAATATGTAATAGACAAGACCTACTCCTTGCTCAGAGAACTGGACTCAACACGCCCTATTCACCGCACAAGAATATATCTCACTAGTAATAATCTTAAAACCTATGTATTGATATCTCTCTGTTAGTGTGTCAAATGGGTGAAAAGCGGCATAAACACAGCAGTGAAAAGCAGCTAAACCCCATTATAAAAATAAATTACTTTTACAAACCCATGAAACAAAGACAGTGAAAGAGAGAGAAATTCTTACACAATGCGTTCAGGGGCTGTGATGCAACCTGGATTGACCATATCTAGACCCACAGCTGGAGGAGACATAAGGGTGGACACTCTTGGGGCTGAGAGGTTTGGTGAGGTTGGGTGAGCAAACGCAGACCCTTTAAAGTAATACTGCGTGGTACCCATCGCATGGGTCCCAAATCTCCAGGTTCAAGGGCATCTTCCTACATCGAAAACATGCATGAGAAACCCAGAAGATGGTACACCGTGTGATGTGGAAAGGTTTCTAAAACGCACCTCATTTCTCTTCTCCTTGTGCCCGGGTTCGCCATTCCAGCCGCTTTACTTACAATCTCCCTACTTGGAGCATCAGCACCTTTAACCTCCTGTTCCGTACAGGTTGCAATTTGTCCTGAGGATGAACGGGTAGACGGGGAACCAGTGAGAGACTAGCTCTTGGTGTTGGGACAGGCACAGGTCACTCTATTTTCCCATCAGGAAGAAGAATTAACCACAGGCTCATCCTCCCCCCCGGAACCAGAACAGGGCCTGAAGCCATCCTGCGCTTTTGCGGCCAGCTCCCAAAAAAGCGAGTTGTACAATGGAGCTTCAGGGCACTGCAATTCACAAACCTGCAGAGTTATAAATGATAACTCTCGTCCACAAATATATTGAGGGAAGGCAAAGAAGAGGATTTGAAATCAAGGCAGAAATGCAGGAAACAGATTTCAGGAGGTAGATTCGAATCGCCTTTAAAGCACATGAAAAGCGGCAAAACGTTGACAATGATGCCCTTGGCCAAAAAGGGCGTATGCGTTTTTCCCTGAATATATTCAGGAAAAAACGCATACGCCCTTTTGGGCCAACCAAGCAACCTGGAAAGGCAAATCAGGGCTACAAAGAAGACTCGCTACCCATCGGTCAAAAGGGCCATGCTGAAAAAAGTCTCAAAACCAGAAATGCAGGACAGGCCATGGAGAAATGGGAGCCTTGCTACACTGATGGGCGGGATGTAAATTGCCAACAGCCACTCTGGAGAAGTGTACGGTGTGTCCTGAAACATCTAAAAAACACAGCTTAGAGAGCATAGGGCACTTCCACTCATGGGGGTATAAATTGGGAAAATGAAAAATCAGCAAGACACAAGCACCCCAAAGTTTAGGGCTGCTCTGTTGACAAGGACCTCCACTTCATTCCACCTTCAATATCCCAGGAGGGAGAAAAATGGATAAAGAAGTTGTGGTCCTTATGTACAATGGAATATCACTCAGCCATGAAATCAATGTCATAAGGCTAATAGCAGCATGATGAGTGGATTTAGGTACGACGATTCTAAGTGAAATAAGTCACACAGAAAAGGACACTTCTCATAAGGTATCACTGATAGAGGGAATGTCAAAACCGTTACACTTGAACTGAATTACAAAACAGAACAGAGTCACACATGCAGAAAACACACTATGGCTGCTTAACGGGAAAGGTGAGGTGGGGTGATACATAAAACAAGGGTTTCAAATTAGCTCAGATACCGTTCCATAAACCCAATATGTAATAGACAAGACCTACTCCTTGCTCAGAGAACTGGACTCAACACGCCCTATTCACCGCACAAGAATATATCTGACTAGTAATAATCTTAAAACCTATGTATTGATATCTCTCTGTTAGTGTGTCAAGTGGGTGTAAAGCGGCATAAACACAGCAGTGAAAAGCAGCTAAACCCCATTATAAAAATAAATTACTTTGAAAAACCCATGAAACAAAGACAGTGAAAGAGAGAGAAATTCTTACACAATGCGTTCAGGGGCTGTGATGCAACCTGGATTGACCATATCTAGACCCACAGCTGGATGAGACATAAGGGTGGACACTCTTGGGGCTGAGAGGTTTGGTGAGGTTGGGTGAGCAAACGCAGACCCTTTAAAGTAATACTGCGTGGTACCCATCGCATGGGTCCCAAATCTCCAGGTTCAAGGGCATCTTCCTACATCGAAAACATGCATGAGAAACCCAGAAGATGGTACACCGTGTGATGTGGAAAGGTTTCTAAAACGCACCTCATTTCTCTTCTCCTTGTGCCCGGGTTCGCCATTCCAGCCGCTTTACTTACAATCTCCCTACTTGGAGCATCAGCACCTTTAACCTCCTGTTCCGTACAGGTTGCAATTTGTCCTGAGGATGAACGGGTAGACGGGGAACCAGTGAGAGACTAGCTCTTGGTGTTGGGACAGGCACAGGTCACTCTATTTTCCCATCAGGAAGAAGAATTAACCACAGGCTCATCCTCCCCCCCGGAACCAGAACAGGGCCTGAAGCCATCCTGCGCTTTTGCGGCCAGCTCCCAAAAAAGCGAGTTGTACAATGGAGCTTCAGGGCACTGCAATTCACAAACCTGCAGAGTTATAAATGATAACTCTCGTCCACAAATATATTGAGGGAAGGCAAAGAAGAGGATTTGAAATCAAGGCAGAAATGCAGGAAACAGATTTCAGGAGGTAGATTCGAATCACCTTTAAAGCACATGAAAAGCGGCAAAACGTTGACAATGATGCCCTTGGCCAAAAAGGGCGTATGCGTTTTTTCCTGAATATATTCAGGAAAAAACGCATA
Organism: Balaenoptera borealis; assembly: GCF_965194805.1. Taxonomy (NCBI): domain Eukaryota; kingdom Metazoa; phylum Chordata; class Mammalia; order Artiodactyla; family Balaenopteridae; genus Balaenoptera; species Balaenoptera borealis. The sequence goes on along the minus strand of NW_028123935.1, from coordinate 804,955 downwards.
CGCCCTTTTTGGCCAACCAAGCAACCTGGAAAGGCAAATCAGGGCTACAAAGAAGACTCGCTACCCATCGGTCAAAAGGGCCATGCTGAAAAAAGTCTCAAAACCAGAAATGCAGGACAGGCCATGGAGAAATGGGAGCCTTGCTACACTGATGGGCGGGATGTAAATTGCCAACAGCCACTCTGGAGAAGTGTACGGTGTGTCCTGAAACATCTAAAAAACACAGCTTAGAGAGCATAGGGCACTTCCACTCATGGGGGTATAAATTGGGAAAATGAAAAATCAGCAAGACACAAGCACCCCAAAGTTTAGGGCTGCTCTGTTGACAAGGACCTCCACTTCATTCCACCTTCAATATCCCAGGAGGGAGAAAAATGGATAAAGAAGTTGTGGTCCTTATGTACAATGGAATATCACTCAGCCATGAAATCAATGTCATAAGGCTAATAGCAGCATGATGAGTGGATTTAGGTACGACGATTCTAAGTGAAATAAGTCACACAGAAAAGGACACTTCTCATAAGGTATCACTTATAGAGGGAATGTCAAAACCGTTACACTTGAACTGAATTACAAAACAGAACAGAGTCACACATGCAGAAAACACACTATGGCTGCTTAACGGGAAAGGTGAGGTGGGGTGATACATAAAACAAGGGTTTCAAATTAGCTCAGATACCGTTCCATAAACCCAATATGTAATAGACAAGACCTACTCCTTGCTCAGAGAACTGGACTCAACACGCCCTATTCACCGCACAAGAATATATCTGACTAGTAATAATCTTAAAACCTATGTATTGATATCTCTCTGTTAGTGTGTCAAGTGGGTGTAAAGCGGCATAAACACAGCAGTGAAAAGCAGCTAAACCCCATTATAAAAATAAATTACTTTGAAAAACCCATGAAACAAAGACAGTGAAAGAGAGAGAAATTCTTACACAATGCGTTCAGGGGCTGTGATGCAACCTGGATTGACCATTTCTAGACCCACAGCTGGATGAGACATAAGGGTGGACACTCTTGGGGCTGAGAGGTTTGGTGAGGTTGGGTGAGCAAACGCAGACCCTTTAAAGTAATACTGCGTGGTACCCATCGCATGGGTCCCAAATCTCCAGGTTCAAGGGCATCTTCCTACATCGAAAACATGCATGAGAAAACAAAAAAGATGGTACACCATGTGATGGGGAAAGGTTTCTAAAACGCACCTCATTTCTCTTCTCCTTGTGCCCGGGGTCGCCATTCCAGCCGCTTTACTAACAATCTCCCTACTTGGAGCATCAGCACCTTTAACCTCCTGTTCCGTACAGGTTGCAATTTGTCCTGAGGATGAACGGGAATACGGGGAACCAGTGAGAGACTAGCTCTTGGTGTTGGGACAGGCACAGGTCACTCTATTTTCCCATCAGGAAGAAGAATTAACCACAGGCTCATCCTCCCCCCCGGAACCAGAACAGGGCCTGAAGCCATCCTGCGCTTTTGCGGCCAGCTCCCAAAAAAGCGAGTTGTACAATGGAGCTTCAGGGCACTGCAATTCACAAACCTGCAGAGTTATAAATGATAACTCTCGTCCACAAATATATTGAGGGAAGGCAAAGAAGAGGATTTGAAATCAAGGCAGAAATGCAGGAAACAGATTTCAGGAGGTAGATTCGAATCGCCTTTAAAGCACATGAAAAGCGGCAAAACGTTGACAATGATGCTCTTGGCCAAAAAGGGCGTATGCGTTTTTTCCTGAATATATTCAGGAAAAAACGCATACGCCCTTTTTGGCCAACCAAGCAACCTGGAAAGGCAAATCAGGGCTACAAAGAAGACTCGCTACCCATCGGTCAAAAGGGCCATGCTGAAAAATGTCTCAAAACCAGAAATGCAGGACAGGCCATGGAGAAATGGGAGCCTTGCTACACTGATGGGCGGGATGTAAATTGCCAACAGCCACTCTGGAGAAGTGTACGGTGTGTCCTGAAACATCTAAAAAACACAGCTTAGAGAGCATAGGGCACTTCCACTCATGGGGGTATAAATTGGGAAAATGAAAAATCAGCAAGACACAAGCACCCCAAAGTTTAGGGCTGCTCTGTTGACAAGGACCTCCACTTCATTCCACCTTCAATATCCCAGGAGGGAGAAAAATGGATAAAGAAGTTGTGGTCCTTATGTACAATGGAATATCACTCAGCCATGAAATCAATGTCATAAGGCTAATAGCAGCATGATGAGTGGATTTAGGTACGACGATTCTAAGTGAAATAAGTCACACAGAAAAGGACACTTCTCATAAGGTATCACTTATAGAGGGAATGTCAAAACCGTTACACTTGAACTGAATTACAAAACAGAACAGAGTCACACATGCAGAAAACACACTATGGCTGCTTAACGGGAAAGGTGAGGTGGGGTGATACATAAAACAAGGGTTTCAAATTAGCTCAGATACCGTTCCATAAACCCAATATGTAATAGACAAGACCTACTCCTTGCTCAGAGAACTGGACTCAACACGCCCTATTCACCGCACAAGAATATATCTGACTAGTAATAATCTTAAAACCTATGTATTGATATCTCTCTGTTAGTGTGTCAAGTGGGTGTAAAGCGGCATAAACACAGCAGTGAAAAGCAGCTAAACCCCATTATAAAAATAAATTACTTTGAAAAACCCATGAAACAAAGACAGTGAAAGAGAGAGAAATTCTTACACAATGCGTTCAGGGGCTGTGATGCAACCTGGATTGACCATATCTAGACCCACAGCTGGATGAGACATAAGGGTGGACACTCTTGGGGCTGAGAGGTTTGGTGAGGTTGGGTGAGCAAACGCAGACCCTTTAAAGTAATACTGCGTGGTACCCATCGCATGGGTCCCAAATCTCCAGGTTCAAGGGCATCTTCCTACATCGAAAACATGCATGAGAAAACAAAAAAGATGGTACACCATGTGATGGGGAAAGGTTTCTAAAACGCACCTCATTTCTCTTCTCCTTGTGCCCGGGTTCGCCATTCCAGCCGCTTTACTAACAATCTCCCTACTTGGAGCATCAGCACCTTTAACCTCCTGTTCCGTACAGGTTGCAATTTGTCCTGAGGATGAACGGGTAGACGGGGAACCAGTGAGAGACTAGCTCTTGGTGTTGGGACAGGCACAGGTCACTCTATTTTCCCATCAGGAAGAAGAATTAACCACAGGCTCATCCTCCCCCCCGGAACCAGAACAGGGCCTGAAGCCATCCTGCGCTTTTGCGGCCAGCTCCCAAAAAAGCGAGTTGTACAATGGAGCTTCAGGGCACTGCAATTCACAAACCTGCAGAGTTATAAATGATAACTCTCGTCCACAAATATATTGAGGGAAGGCAAAGAAGAGGATTTGAAATCAAGGCAGAAATGCAGGAAACAGATTTCAGGAGGTAGATTCGAATCGCCTTTAAAGCACATGAAAAGCGGCAAAACGTTGACAATGATGCCCTTGGCCAAAAAGGGCGTATGCGTTTTTTCCTGAATATATTCAGGAAAAAACGCATACGCCCTTTTTGGCCAACCAAGCAACCTGGAAAGGCAAATCAGGGCTACAAAGAAGACTCGCTACCCATCGGTCAAAAGGGCCATGCTGAAAAAAGTCTCAAAACCAGAAATGCAGGACAGGCCATGGAGAAATGGGAGCCTTGCTACACTGATGGGCGGGATGTAAATTGCCAACAGCCACTCTGGAGAAGTGTACGGTGTGTCCTGAAACATCTAAAAAACACAGCTTAGAGAGCATAGGGCACTTCCACTCATGGGGGTATAAATTGGGAAAATGAAAAATCAGCAAGACACAAGCACCCCAAAGTTTAGGGCTGCTCTGTTGACAAGGACCTCCACTTCATTCCACCTTCAATATCCCAGGAGGGAGAAAAATGGATAAAGAAGTTGTGGTCCTTATGTACAATGGAATATCACTCAGCCATGAAATCAATGTCATAAGGCTAATAGCAGCATGATGAGTGGATTTAGGTACGACGATTCTAAGTGAAATAAGTCACACAGAAAAGGACACTTCTCATAAGGTATCACTTATAGAGGGAATGTCAAAACCGTTACACTTGAACTGAATTACAAAACAGAACAGAGTCACACATGCAGAAAACACACTATGGCTGCTTAACGGGAAAGGTGAGGTGGGGTGATACATAAAACAAGGGTTTCAAATTAGCTCAGATACCGTTCCATAAACCCAATATGTAATAGACAAGACCTACTCCTTGCTCAGAGAACTGGACTCAACACGCCCTATTCACCGCACAAGAATATATCTGACTAGTAATAATCTTAAAACCTATGTATTGATATCTCTCTGTTAGTGTGTCAAGTGGGTGTAAAGCGGCATAAACACAGCAGTGAAAAGCAGCTAAACCCCATTATAAAAATAAATTACTTTGAAAAACCCATGAAACAAAGACAGTGAAAGAGAGAGAAATTCTTACACAATGCGTTCAGGGGCTGTGATGCAACCTGGATTGACCATTTCTAGACCCACAGCTGGATGAGACATAAGGGTGGACACTCTTGGGGCTGAGAGGTTTGGTGAGGTTGGGTGAGCAAACGCAGACCCTTTAAAGTAATACTGCGTGGTACCCATCGCATGGGTCCCAAATCTCCAGGTTCAAGGGCATCTTCCTACATCGAAAACATGCATGAGAAAACAAAAAAGATGGTACACCATGTGATGGGGAAAGGTTTCTAAAACGCACCTCATTTCTCTTCTCCTTGTGCCCGGGGTCGCCATTCCAGCCGCTTTACTAACAATCTCCCTACTTGGAGCATCAGCACCTTTAACCTCCTGTTCCGTACAGGTTGCAATTTGTCCTGAGGATGAACGGGAATACGGGGAACCAGTGAGAGACTAGCTCTTGGTGTTGGGACAGGCACAGGTCACTCTATTTTCCCATCAGGAAGAAGAATTAACCACAGGCTCATCCTCCCCCCCGGAACCAGAACAGGGCCTGAAGCCATCCTGCGCTTTTGCGGCCAGCTCCCAAAAAAGCGAGTTGTACAATGGAGCTTCAGGGCACTGCAATTCACAAACCTGCAGAGTTATAAATGATAACTCTCGTCCACAAATATATTGAGGGAAGGCAAAGAAGAGGATTTGAAATCAAGGCAGAAATGCAGGAAACAGATTTCAGGAGGTAGATTCGAATCGCCTTTAAAGCACATGAAAAGCGGCAAAACGTTGACAATGATGCTCTTGGCCAAAAAGGGCGTATGCGTTTTTTCCTGAATATATTCAGGAAAAAACGCATACGCCCTTTTTGGCCAACCAAGCAACCTGGAAAGGCAAATCAGGGCTACAAAGAAGACTCGCTACCCATCGGTCAAAAGGGCCATGCTGAAAAAAGTCTCAAAACCAGAAATGCAAGACAGGCCATGGAGAAATGGGAGCCTTGCTACACTGATGGGTGGGATGTAAATTGCCAACAGCCACTCTGGAGAAGTGTACGGTGTGTCCTGAAACATCTAAAAAACACAGCTTAGAGAGCATAGGGCACTTCCACTCATGGGGGTATAAATTAGGAAAATGAAAAATCAGCAAGACACAAGCACCCCAAAGTTTAGGGCTGCTCTGTTGACAAGGACCTCCACTTCATTCCACCTTCAATATCCCAGGAAAGAGAAAAATGGATAAAGAAGTTGTGGTCCTTATGTACAATGGAATATCACTCAGCCAGGAAATCAATGTCATAAGGCTAGTAGCAGCATGATGAGTGGAATTAGGTACGACGATTCTAAGTGAAATAAGTCACACAGAAAAGGACACTTCTCATAAGGTATCACTTATAGAGGGAATGTCAAAACCGTTACACTTGAACTGAATTACAAAACAGAACAGAGTCACACATGCAGAAAACACTCTATGGCTGCTTAACGGGAAAGGTGAGGTGGGGTGATACATAAAACAAGGGTTTCAAATTAGCTCAGATACCGTTCCATAAACCCAATATGTAATAGACAAGACCTACTCCTTGCTCAGAGAACTGGACTCAACACGCCCTATTCACCGCACAAGAATATATCTGACTAGTAATAATCTTAAAACCTATGTATTGATATCTCTCTGTTAGTGTGTCAAGTGGGTGTAAAGCGGCATAAACACAGCAGTGAAAAGCAGCTAAACCCCATTATAAAAATAAATTACTTTGAAAAACCCATGAAACAAAGACAGTGAAAGAGAGAGAAATTCTTACACAATGCGTTCAGGGGCTGTGATGCAACCTGGATTGACCATTTCTAGACCCACAGCTGGATGAGACATAAGGGTGGACACTCTTGGGGCTGAGAGGTTTGGTGAGGTTGGGTGAGCAAACGCAGACCCTTTAAAGTAATACTGCGTGGTACCCATCGCATGGGTCCCAAATCTCCAGGTTCAAGGGCATCTTCCTACATCGAAAACATGCATGAGAAAACAAAAAAGATGGTACACCATGTGATGGGGAAAGGTTTCTAAAACGCACCTCATTTCTCTTCTCCTTGTGCCCGGGGTCGCCATTCCAGCCGCTTTACTAACAATCTCCCTACTTGGAGCATCAGCACCTTTAACCTCCTGTTCCGTACAGGTTGCAATTTGTCCTGAGGATGAACGGGAATACGGGGAACCAGTGAGAGACTAGCTCTTGTTGTTGGGACAGGCACAGGTCACTCTATTTTCCCATCAGGAAGAAGAATTAACCACAGGCTCATCCTCCCCCCCCGGAACCAGAACAGGGCCTGAAGCCATCCTGCGCTTTTGCGGCCAGCTCCCAAAAAAGCGAGTTGTAAAATGGAGCTTCAGGGCACTGCAATTCACAAACCTGCAGAGTTATAAATGATAACTCTCGTCCACAAATATATTTAGGGAAGGCAAAGAAGAGGATTTGAAATCAAGGCAGAAATGCAGGAAACAGATTTCAGGAGGTAGATTCGAATCGCCTTTAAAGCACATGAAAAGCGGCAAAACGTTGACAATGATGCTCTTGGCCAAAAAGGGCGTATGCGTTTTTTCCTGAATATATTCAGGAAAAAACGCATACGCACTTTTTGGCCAACCAAGCAACCTGGAAAGGCAAATCAGGGCTACAAAGAAGACTCGCTACCCATCGGTCAAAAGGGCCATGCTGAAAAAAGTCTCAAAACCAGAAATGCAGGACAGGCCATGGAGAAATGGGAGCCTTGCTACACTGATGGGTGGGATGTAAATTGCCAACAGCCACTCTGGAGAAGTGTACGGTGTGTCCTGAAACATCTAAAAAACACAGCTTAGAGAGCATAGGGCACTTCCACTCATGGGGGTATAAATTGGGAAAATGAAAAATCAGCAAGACACAAGCACCCCAAAGTTTAGGGCTGCTCTGTTGACAAGGACCTCCACTTCATTCCACCTTCAATATCCCAGGAGGGAGAAAAATGGATAAAGAAGTTGTGGTCCTTATGTACAATGGAATATCACTCAGCCATGAAATCAATGTCATAAGGCTAATAGCAGCATGATGAGTGGATTTAGGTACGACGATTCTAAGTGAAATAAGTCACACAGAAAAGGACACTTCTCATAAGGTATCACTTATAGAGGGAATGTCAAAACCGTTACACTTGAACTGAATTACAAAACAGAACAGAGTCACACAGGCAGAAAACACACTATGGCTGCTTAACGGGAAAGGTAAGGTGGGGTGATACATAAAACAAGGGTTTCAAATTAGCTCAGATACCGTTCCATAAACCCAATATGTAATAGACAAGACCTACTCCTTGCTCAGAGAACTGGACTCAACACGCCCTATTCACCGCACAAGAATATATCTGACTAGTAATAATCTTAAAACCTATGTATTGATATCTCTCTGTTAGTGTGTCAAGTGGGTGTAAAGCGGCATAAACACAGCAGTGAAAAGCAGCTAAACCCCATTATAAAAATAAATTACTTTGAAAAACCCATGAAACAAAGACAGTGAAAGAGAGAGAAATTCTTACACAATGCGTTCAGGGGCTGTGATGCAACCTGGATTGACCATATCTAGACCCACAGCTGGATGAGACATAAGGGTGGACACTCTTGGGGCTGAGAGGTTTGGTGAGGTTGGGTGAGCAAACGCAGACCCTTTAAAGTAATACTGCGTGGTACCCATCGCATGGGTCCCAAATCTCCAGGTTCAAGGGCATCTTCCTACATCGAAAACATGCATGAGAAAACAAAAAAGATGGTACACCATGTGATGGGGAAAGGTTTCTAAAACGCACCTCATTTCTCTTCTCCTTGTGCCCGGGGTCGCCATTCCAGCCGCTTTACTAACAATCTCCCTACTTGGAGCATCAGCACCTTTAACCTCCTGTTCCGTACAGGTTGCAATTTGTCCTGAGGATGAACGGGTAGACGGGGAACCAGTGAGAGACTAGCTCTTGGTGTTGGGACAGGCACAGGTCACTCTATTTTCCCATCAGGAAGAAGAATTAACCACAGGCTCATCCTCCCCCCCGGAACCAGAACAGGGCCTGAAGCCATCCTGCGCTTTTGCGGCCAGCTCCCAAAAAAGCGAGTTGTACAATGGAGCTTCAGGGCACTGCAATTCACAAACCTGCAGAGTTATAAATGATAACTCTCGTCCACAAATATATTGAGGGAAGGCAAAGAAGAGGATTTGAAATCAAGGCAGAAATGCAGGAAACAGATTTCAGGAGGTAGATTCGAATCGCCTTTAAAGCACATGAAAAGCGGCAAAACGTTGACAATGATGCCCTTGGCCAAAAAGGGCGTATGCGTTTTTTCCTGAATATATTCAGGAAAAAACGCATACGCCCTTTTTGGCCAACCAAGCAACCTGCAAAGGCAAATCAGGGCTACAAAGAAGACTCGCTACCCATCGGTCAAAAGGGCCATGCTGAAAAAAGTCTCAAAACCAGAAATGCAGGACAGGCCATGGAGAAAAGGGAGCCTTGCTACACTGATGGGCGGGATGTAAATTGCCAACAGCCACTCTGGAGAAGTGTACGGTGTGTCCTGAAACATCTAAAAAACACAGCTTAGAGAGCATAGGGCACTTCCACTCATGGGGGTATAAATTGGGAAAATGAAAAATCAGCAAGACACAAGCACCCCAAAGTTTAGGGCTGCTCTGTTGACAAGGACCTCCACTTCATTCCACCTTCAATATCCCAGGAGGGAGAAAAATGGATAAAGAAGTTGTGGTCCTTATGTACAATGGAATATCACTCAGCCATGAAATCAATGTCATAAGGCTAATAGCAGCATGATGAGTGGATTTAGGTACGACGATTCTAAGTGAAATAAGTCACACAGAAAAGGACACTTCTCATAAGGTATCACTTATAGAGGGAATGTCAAAACCGTTACACTTGAACTGAATTACAAAACAGAACAGAGTCACACATGCAGAAAACACACTATGGCTGCTTAACGGGAAAGGTGAGGTGGGGTGATACATAAAACAAGGGTTTCAAATTAGCTCAGATACCGTTCCATAAACCCAATATGTAATAGACAAGACCTACTCCTTGCTCAGAGAACTGGACTCAACACGCCCTATTCACCGCACAAGAATATATCTGACTAGTAATAATCTTAAAACCTATGTATTGATATCTCTCTGTTAGTGTGTCAAGTGGGTGTAAAGCGGCATAAACACAGCAGTGAAAAGCAGCTAAACCCCATTATAAAAATAAATTACTTTGAAAAACCCATGAAACAAAGACAGTGAAAGAGAGAGAAATTCTTACACAATGCGTTCAGGGGCTGTGATGCAACCTGGATTGACCATTTCTAGACCCACAGCTGGATGAGACATAAGGGTGGACACTCTTGGGGCTGAGAGGTTTGGTGAGGTTGGGTGAGCAAACGCAGACCCTTTAAAGTAATACTGCGTGGTACCCATCGCATGGGTCCCAAATCTCCAGGTTCAAGGGCATCTTCCTACATCGAAAACATGCATGAGAAAACAAAAAAGATGGTACACCATGTGATGGGGAAAGGTTTCTAAAACGCACCTCATTTCTCTTCTCCTTGTGCCCGGGGTCGCCATTCCAGCCGCTTTACTAACAATCTCCCTACTTGGAGCATCAGCACCTTTAACCTCCTGTTCCGTACAGGTTGCAATTTGTCCTGAGGATGAACGGGAATACGGGGAACCAGTGAGAGACTAGCTCTTGGTGTTGGGACAGGCACAGGTCACTCTATTTTCCCATCAGGAAGAAGAATTAACCACAGGCTCATCCTCCCCCCCGGAACCAGAACAGGGCCTGAAGCCATCCTGCGCTTTTGCGGCCAGCTCCCAAAAAAGCGAGTTGTACAATGGAGCTTCAGGGCACTGCAATTCACAAACCTGCAGAGTTATAAATGATAACTCTCGTCCACAAATATATTGAGGGAAGGCAAAGAAGAGGATTTGAAATCAAGGCAGAAATGCAGGAAACAGATTTCAGGAGGTAGATTCGAATCGCCTTTAAAGCACATGAAAAGCGGCAAAACGTTGACAATGATGCTCTTGGCCAAAAAGGGCGTATGCGTTTTTTCCTGAATATATTCAGGAAAAAACGCATACGCCCTTTTTGGCCAACCAAGCAACCTGGAAAGGCAAATCAGGGCTACAAAGAAGACTCGCTACCCATCGGTCAAAAGGGCCATGCTGAAAAAAGTCTCAAAACCAGAAATGCAAGACAGGCCATGGAGAAATGGGAGCCTTGCTACACTGATGGGTGGGATGTAAATTGCCAACAGCCACTCTGGAGAAGTGTACGGTGTGTCCTGAAACATCTAAAAAACACAGCTTAGAGAGCATAGGGCACTTCCACTCATGGGGGTATAAATTAGGAAAATGAAAAATCAGCAAGACACAAGCACCCCAAAGTTTAGGGCTGCTCTGTTGACAAGGACCTCCACTTCATTCCACCTTCAATATCCCAGGAAAGAGAAAAATGGATAAAGAAGTTGTGGTCCTTATGTACAATGGAATATCACTCAGCCAGGAAATCAATGTCATAAGGCTAGTAGCAGCATGATGAGTGGAATTAGGTACGACGATTCTAAGTGAAATAAGTCACACAGAAAAGGACACTTCTCATAAGGTATCACTTATAGAGGGAATGTCAAAACCGTTACACTTGAACTGAATTACAAAACAGAACAGAGTCACACATGCAGAAAACACTCTATGGCTGCTTAACGGGAAAGGTGAGGTGGGGTGATACATAAAACAAGGGTTTCAAATTAGCTCAGATACCGTTCCATAAACCCAATATGTAATAGACAAGACCTACTCCTTGCTCAGAGAACTGGACTCAACACGCCCTATTCACCGCACAAGAATATATCTGACTAGTAATAATCTTAAAACCTATGTATTGATATCTCTCTGTTAGTGTGTCAAGTGGGTGTAAAGCGGCATAAACACAGCAGTGAAAAGCAGCTAAACCCCATTATAAAAATAAATTACTTTGAAAAACCCATGAAACAAAGACAGTGAAAGAGAGAGAAATTCTTACACAATGCGTTCAGGGGCTGTGATGCAACCTGGATTGACCATTTCTAGACCCACAGCTGGATGAGACATAAGGGTGGACACTCTTGGGGCTGAGAGGTTTGGTGAGGTTGGGTGAGCAAACGCAGACCCTTTAAAGTAATACTGCGTGGTACCCATCGCATGGGTCCCAAATCTCCAGGTTCAAGGGCATCTTCCTACATCGAAAACATGCATGAGAAAACAAAAAAGATGGTACACCATGTGATGGGGAAAGGTTTCTAAAACGCACCTCATTTCTCTTCTCCTTGTGCCCGGGGTCGCCATTCCAGCCGCTTTACTAACAATCTCCCTACTTGGAGCATCAGCACCTTTAACCTCCTGTTCCGTACAGGTTGCAATTTGTCCTGAGGATGAACGGGAATACGGGGAACCAGTGAGAGACTAGCTCTTGGTGTTGGGACAGGCACAGGTCACTCTATTTTCCCATCAGGAAGAAGAATTAACCACAGGCTCATCCTCCCCCCCGGAACCAGAACAGGGCCTGAAGCCATCCTGCGCTTTTGCGGCCAGCTCCCAAAAAAGCGAGTTGTAAAATGGAGCTTCAGGGCACTGCAATTCACAAACCTGCAGAGTTATAAATGATAACTCTCGTCCACAAATATATTTAGGGAAGGCAAAGAAGAGGATTTGAAATCAAGGCAGAAATGCAGGAAACAGATTTCAGGAGGTAGATTCGAATCGCCTTTAAAGCACATGAAAAGCGGCAAAACGTTGACAATGATGCTCTTGGCCAAAAAGGGCGTATGCGTTTTTTCCTGAATATATTCAGGAAAAAACGCATACGCACTTTTTGGCCAACCAAGCAACCTGGAAAGGCAAATCAGGGCTACAAAGAAGACTCGCTACCCATCGGTCAAAAGGGCCATGCTGAAAAAAGTCTCAAAACCAGAAATGCAGGACAGGCCATGGAGAAATGGGAGCCTTGCTACACTGATGGGTGGGATGTAAATTGCCAACAGCCACTCTGGAGAAGTGTACGGTGTGTCCTGAAACATCTAAAAAACACAGCTTAGAGAGCATAGGGCACTTCCACTCATGGGGGTATAAATTGGGAAAATGAAAAATCAGCAAGACACAAGCACCCCAAAGTTTAGGGCTGCTCTGTTGACAAGGACCTCCACTTCATTCCACCTTCAATATCCCAGGAGGGAGAAAAATGGATAAAGAAGTTGTGGTCCTTATGTACAATGGAATATCACTCAGCCATGAAATCAATGTCATAAGGCTAATAGCAGCATGATGAGTGGATTTAGGTACGACGATTCTAAGTGAAATAAGTCACACAGAAAAGGACACTTCTCATAAGGTATCACTTATAGAGGGAATGTCAAAACCGTTACACTTGAACTGAATTACAAAACAGAACAGAGTCACACAGGCAGAAAACACACTATGGCTGCTTAACGGGAAAGGTAAGGTGGGGTGATACATAAAACAAGGGTTTCAAATTAGCTCAGATACCGTTCCATAAACCCAATATGTAATAGACAAGACCTACTCCTTGCTCAGAGAACTGGACTCAACACGCCCTATTCACCGCACAAGAATATATCTGACTAGTAATAATCTTAAAACCTATGTATTGATATCTCTCTGTTAGTGTGTCAAGTGGGTGTAAAGCGGCATAAACACAGCAGTGAAAAGCAGCTAAACCCCATTATAAAAATAAATTACTTTGAAAAACCCATGAAACAAAGACAGTGAAAGAGAGAGAAATTCTTACACAATGCGTTCAGGGGCTGTGATGCAACCTGGATTGACCATATCTAGACCCACAGCTGGATGAGACATAAGGGTGGACACTCTTGGGGCTGAGAGGTTTGGTGAGGTTGGGTGAGCAAACGCAGACCCTTTAAAGGAATACTGCGTGGTACCCATCGCATGGGTCCCAAATCTCCAGGTTCAAGGGCATCTTCCTACATCGAAAACATGCATGAGAAAACAAAAAAGATGGTACACCATGTGATGGGGAAAGGTTTCTAAAACGCACCTCATTTCTCTTCTCCTTGTGCCCGGGGTCGCCATTCCAGCCGCTTTACTAACAATCTCCCTACTTGGAGCATCAGCACCTTTAACCTCCTGTTCCGTACAGGTTGCAATTTGTCCTGAGGATGAACGGGTAGACGGGGAACCAGTGAGAGACTAGCTCTTGGTGTTGGGACAGGCACAGGTCACTCTATTTTCCCATCAGGAAGAAGAATTAACCACAGGCTCATCCTCCCCCCCGGAACCAGAACAGGGCCTGAAGCCATCCTGCGCTTTTGCGGCCAGCTCCCAAAAAAGCGAGTTGTACAATGGAGCTTCAGGGCACTGCAATTCACAAACCTGCAGAGTTATAAATGATAACTCTCGTCCACAAATATATTGAGGGAAGGCAAAGAAGAGGATTTGAAATCAAGGCAGAAATGCAGGAAACAGATTTCAGGAGGTAGATTCGAATCGCCTTTAAAGCACATGAAAAGCGGCAAAACGTTGACAATGATGCCCTTGGCCAAAAAGGGCGTATGCGTTTTTTCCTGAATATATTCAGGAAAAAACGCATACGCCCTTTTTGGCCAACCAAGCAACCTGGAAAGGCAAATCAGGGCTACAAAGAAGACTCGCTACCCATCGGTCAAAAGGGCCATGCTGAAAAAAGTCTCAAAACCAGAAATGCAGGACAGGCCATGGAGAAATGGGAGCCTTGCTACACTGATGGGCGGGATGTAAATTGCCAACAGCCACTCTGGAGAAGTGTACGGTGTGTCCTGAAACATCTAAAAAACACAGCTTAGAGAGCATAGGGCACTTCCACTCATGGGGGTATAAATTGGGAAAATGAAAAATCAGCAAGACACAAGCACCCCAAAGTTTAGGGCTGCTCTGTTGACAAGGACCTCCACTTCATTCCACCTTCAATATCCCAGGAGGGAGAAAAATGGATAAAGAAGTTGTGGTCCTTATGTACAATGGAATATCACTCAGCCATGAAATCAATGTCATAAGGCTAATAGCAGCATGATGAGTGGATTTAGGTACGACGATTCTAAGTGAAATAAGTCACACAGAAAAGGACACTTCTCATAAGGTATCACTTATAGAGGGAATGTCAAAACCGTTACACTTGAACTGAATTACAAAACAGAACAGAGTCACACAGGCAGAAAACACACTATGGCTGCTTAACGGGAAAGGTAAGGTGGGGTGATACATAAAACAAGGGTTTCAAATTAGCTCAGATACCGTTCCATAAACCCAATATGTAATAGACAAGACCTACTCCTTGCTCAGAGAACTGGACTCAACACGCCCTATTCACCGCACAAGAATATATCTGACTAGTAATAATCTTAAAACCTATGTATTGATATCTCTCTGTTAGTGTGTCAAGTGGGTGTAAAGCGGCATAAACACAGCAGTGAAAAGCAGCTAAACCCCATTATAAAAATAAATTACTTTGAAAAACCCATGAAACAAAGACAGTGAAAGAGAGAGAAATTCTTACACAATGCGTTCAGGGGCTGTGATGCAACCTGGATTGACCATATCTAGACCCACAGCTGGATGAGACATAAGGGTGGACACTCTTGGGGCTGAGAGGTTTGGTGAGGTTGGGTGAGCAAACGCAGACCCTTTAAAGTAATACTGCGTGGTACCCATCGCATGGGTCCCAAATCTCCAGGTTCAAGGGCATCTTCCTACATCGAAAACATGCATGAGAAAACAAAAAAGATGGTACACCATGTGATGGGGAAAGGTTTCTAAAACGCACCTCATTTCTCTTCTCCTTGTGCCCGGGGTCGCCATTCCAGCCGCTTTACTAACAATCTCCCTACTTGGAGCATCAGCACCTTTAACCTCCTGTTCCGTACAGGTTGCAATTTGTCCTGAGGATGAACGGGTAGACGGGGAACCAGTGAGAGACTAGCTCTTGGTGTTGGGACAGGCACAGGTCACTCTATTTTCCCATCAGGAAGAAGAATTAACCACAGGCTCATCCTCCCCCCCGGAACCAGAACAGGGCCTGAAGCCATCCTGCGCTTTTGCGGCCAGCTCCCAAAAAAGCGAGTTGTACAATGGAGCTTCAGGGCACTGCAATTCACAAACCTGCAGAGTTATAAATGATAACTCTCGTCCACAAATATATTGAGGGAAGGCAAAGAAGAGGATTTGAAATCAAGGCAGAAATGCAGGAAACAGATTTCAGGAGGTAGATTCGAATCGCCTTTAAAGCACATGAAAAGCGGCAAAACGTTGACAATGATGCCCTTGGCCAAAAAGGGCGTATGCGTTTTTTCCTGAATATATTCAGGAAAAAACGCATACGCCCTTTTGGGCCAACCAAGCAACCTGGAAAGGCAAATCATGGCTACAAAGAAGACTCGCTACCCATCGGTCAAAAGGGCCATGCTGAAAAAAGTCTCAAAACCAGAAATGCAGGACAGGCCATGGAGAAATGGGAGCCTTGCTACACTGATGGGCGGGATGTAAATTGCCAACAGCCACTCTGGAGAAGTGTACGGTGTGTCCTGAAACATCTAAAAAACACAGCTTAGAGAGCATAGGGCACTTCCACTCATGGGGGTATAAATTGGGAAAATGAAAAATCAGCAAGACACAAGCACCCCAAAGTTTAGGGCTGCTCTGTTGACAAGGACCTCCACTTCATTCCACCTTCAATATCCCAGGAGGGAGAAAAATGGATAAAGAAGTTGTGGTCCTTATGTACAATGGAATATCACTCAGCCATGAAATCAATGTCATAAGGCTAATAGCAGCATGATGAGTGGATTTAGGTACGACGATTCTAAGTGAAATAAGTCACACAGAAAAGGACACTTCTCATAAGGTATCACTTATAGAGGGAATGTCAAAACCGTTACACTTGAACTGAATTACAAAACAGAACAGAGTCACACATGCAGAAAACACACTATGGCTGCTTAACGGGAAAGGTGAGGTGGGGTGATACATAAAACAAGGGTTTCAAATTAGCTCAGATACCGTTCCATAAACCCAATATGTAATAGACAAGACCTACTCCTTGCTCAGAGAACTGGACTCAACACGCCCTATTCACCGCACAAGAATATATCTGACTAGTAATAATCTTAAAACCTATGTATTGATATCTCTCTGTTAGTGTGTCAAGTGGGTGTAAAGCGGCATAAACACAGCAGTGAAAAGCAGCTAAACCCCATTATAAAAATAAATTACTTTGAAAAACCCATGAAACAAAGACAGTGAAAGAGAGAGAAATTCTTACACAATGCGTTCAGGGGCTGTGATGCAACCTGGATTGACCATATCTAGACCCACAGCTGGATGAGACATAAGGGTGGACACTCTTGGGGCTGAGAGGTTTGGTGAGGTTGGGTGAGCAAACGCAGACCCTTTAAAGTAATACTGCGTGGTACCCATCGCATGGGTCCCAAATCTCCAGGTTCAAGGGCATCTTCCTACATCGAAAACATGCATGAGAAAACAAAAAAGATGGTACACCATGTGATGGGGAAAGGTTTCTAAAACGCACCTCATTTCTCTTCTCCTTGTGCCCGGGGTCGCCATTCCAGCCGCTTTACTAACAATCTCCCTACTTGGAGCATCAGCACCTTTAACCTCCTGTTCCGTACAGGTTGCAATTTGTCCTGAGGATGAACGGGAATACGGGGAACCAGTGAGAGACTAGCTCTTGTTGTTGGGACAGGCACAGGTCACTCTATTTTCCCATCAGGAAGAAGAATTAACCACAGGCTCATCCTCCCCCCCGGAACCAGAACAGGGCCTGAAGCCATCCTGCGCTTTTGCGGCCAGCTCCCAAAAAAGCGAGTTGTAAAATGGAGCTTCAGGGCACTGCAATTCACAAACCTGCAGAGTTATAAATGATAACTCTCGTCCACAAATATATTTAGGGAAGGCAAAGAAGAGGATTTGAAATCAAGGCAGAAATGCAGGAAACAGATTTCAGGAGGTAGATTCGAATCGCCTTTAAAGCACATGAAAAGCGGCAAAACGTTGACAATGATGCTCTTGGCCAAAAAGGGCGTATGCGTTTTTTCCTGAATATATTCAGGAAAAAACGCATACGCACTTTTTGGCCAACCAAGCAACCTGGAAAGGCAAATCAGGGCTACAAAGAAGACTCGCTACCCATCGGTCAAAAGGGCCATGCTGAAAAAAGTCTCAAAACCAGAAATGCAGGACAGGCCATGGAGAAATGGGAGCCTTGCTACACTGATGGGTGGGATGTAAATTGCCAACAGCCACTCTGGAGAAGTGTACGGTGTGTCCTGAAACATCTAAAAAACACAGCTTAGAGAGCATAGGGCACTTCCACTCATGGGGGTATAAATTGGGAAAATGAAAAATCAGCAAGACACAAGCACCCCAAAGTTTAGGGCTGCTCTGTTGACAAGGACCTCCACTTCATTCCACCTTCAATATCCCAGGAGGGAGAAAAATGGATAAAGAAGTTGTGGTCCTTATGTACAATGGAATATCACTCAGCCATGAAATCAATGTCATAAGGCTAATAGCAGCATGATGAGTGGATTTAGGTACGACGATTCTAAGTGAAATAAGTCACACAGAAAAGGACACTTCTCATAAGGTATCACTTATAGAGGGAATGTCAAAACCGTTACACTTGAACTGAATTACAAAACAGAACAGAGTCACACAGGCAGAAAACACACTATGGCTGCTTAACGGGAAAGGTAAGGTGGGGTGATACATAAAACAAGGGTTTCAAATTAGCTCAGATACCGTTCCATAAACCCAATATGTAATAGACAAGACCTACTCCTTGCTCAGAGAACTGGACTCAACACGCCCTATTCACCGCACAAGAATATATCTGACTAGTAATAATCTTAAAACCTATGTATTGATATCTCTCTGTTAGTGTGTCAAGTGGGTGTAAAGCGGCATAAACACAGCAGTGAAAAGCAGCTAAACCCCATTATAAAAATAAATTACTTTGAAAAACCCATGAAACAAAGACAGTGAAAGAGAGAGAAATTCTTACACAATGCGTTCAGGGGCTGTGATGCAACCTGGATTGACCATATCTAGACCCACAGCTGGATGAGACATAAGGGTGGACACTCTTGGGGCTGAGAGGTTTGGTGAGGTTGGGTGAGCAAACGCAGACCCTTTAAAGTAATACTGCGTGGTACCCATCGCATGGGTCCCAAATCTCCAGGTTCAAGGGCATCTTCCTACATCGAAAACATGCATGAGAAAACAAAAAAGATGGTACACCATGTGATGGGGAAAGGTTTCTAAAACGCACCTCATTTCTCTTCTCCTTGTGCCCGGGGTCGCCATTCCAGCCGCTTTACTAACAATCTCCCTACTTGGAGCATCAGCACCTTTAACCTCCTGTTCCGTACAGGTTGCAATTTGTCCTGAGGATGAACGGGTAGACGGGGAACCAGTGAGAGACTAGCTCTTGGTGTTGGGACAGGCACAGGTCACTCTATTTTCCCATCAGGAAGAAGAATTAACCACAGGCTCATCCTCCCCCCCGGAACCAGAACAGGGCCTGAAGCCATCCTGCGCTTTTGCGGCCAGCTCCCAAAAAAGCGAGTTGTACAATGGAGCTTCAGGGCACTGCAATTCACAAACCTGCAGAGTTATAAATGATAACTCTCGTCCACAAATATATTGAGGGAAGGCAAAGAAGAGGATTTGAAATCAAGGCAGAAATGCAGGAAACAGATTTCAGGAGGTAGATTCGAATCGCCTTTAAAGCACATGAAAAGCGGCAAAACGTTGACAATGATGCCCTTGGCCAAAAAGGGCGTATGCGTTTTTTCCTGAATATATTCAGGAAAAAACGCATACGCCCTTTTTGGCCAACCAAGCAACCTGCAAAGGCAAATCAGGGCTACAAAGAAGACTCGCTACCCATCGGTCAAAAGGGCCATGCTGAAAAAAGTCTCAAAACCAGAAATGCAGGACAGGCCATGGAGAAAAGGGAGCCTTGCTACACTGATGGGCGGGATGTAAATTGCCAACAGCCACTCTGGAGAAGTGTACGGTGTGTCCTGAAACATCTAAAAAACACAGCTTAGAGAGCATAGGGCACTTCCACTCATGGGGGTATAAATTGGGAAAATGAAAAATCAGCAAGACACAAGCACCCCAAAGTTTAGGGCTGCTCTGTTGACAAGGACCTCCACTTCATTCCACCTTCAATATCCCAGGAGGGAGAAAAATGGATAAAGAAGTTGTGGTCCTTATGTACAATGGAATATCACTCAGCCATGAAATCAATGTCATAAGGCTAATAGCAGCATGATGAGTGGATTTAGGTACGACGATTCTAAGTGAAATAAGTCACACAGAAAAGGACACTTCTCATAAGGTATCACTTATAGAGGGAATGTCAAAACCGTTACACTTGAACTGAATTACAAAACAGAACAGAGTCACACATGCAGAAAACACACTATGGCTGCTTAACGGGAAAGGTGAGGTGGGGTGATACATAAAACAAGGGTTTCAAATTAGCTCAGATACCGTTCCATAAACCCAATATGTAATAGACAAGACCTACTCCTTGCTCAGAGAACTGGACTCAACACGCCCTATTCACCGCACAAGAATATATCTGACTAGTAATAATCTTAAAACCTATGTATTGATATCTCTCTGTTAGTGTGTCAAGTGGGTGTAAAGCGGCATAAACACAGCAGTGAAAAGCAGCTAAACCCCATTATAAAAATAAATTACTTTGAAAAACCCATGAAACAAAGACAGTGAAAGAGAGAGAAATTCTTACACAATGCGTTCAGGGGCTGTGATGCAACCTGGATTGACCATTTCTAGACCCACAGCTGGATGAGACATAAGGGTGGACACTCTTGGGGCTGAGAGGTTTGGTGAGGTTGGGTGAGCAAACGCAGACCCTTTAAAGTAATACTGCGTGGTACCCATCGCATGGGTCCCAAATCTCCAGGTTCAAGGGCATCTTCCTACATCGAAAACATGCATGAGAAAACAAAAAAGATGGTACACCATGTGATGGGGAAAGGTTTCTAAAACGCACCTCATTTCTCTTCTCCTTGTGCCCGGGGTCGCCATTCCAGCCGCTTTACTAACAATCTCCCTACTTGGAGCATCAGCACCTTTAACCTCCTGTTCCGTACAGGTTGCAATTTGTCCTGAGGATGAACGGGAATACGGGGAACCAGTGAGAGACTAGCTCTTGGTGTTGGGACAGGCACAGGTCACTCTATTTTCCCATCAGGAAGAAGAATTAACCACAGGCTCATCCTCCCCCCCGGAACCAGAACAGGGCCTGAAGCCATCCTGCGCTTTTGCGGCCAGCTCCCAAAAAAGCGAGTTGTACAATGGAGCTTCAGGGCACTGCAATTCACAAACCTGCAGAGTTATAAATGATAACTCTCGTCCACAAATATATTGAGGGAAGGCAAAGAAGAGGATTTGAAATCAAGGCAGAAATGCAGGAAACAGATTTCAGGAGGTAGATTCGAATCGCCTTTAAAGCACATGAAAAGCGGCAAAACGTTGACAATGATGCTCTTGGCCAAAAAGGGCGTATGCGTTTTTTCCTGAATATATTCAGGAAAAAACGCATACGCCCTTTTTGGCCAACCAAGCAACCTGGAAAGGCAAATCAGGGCTACAAAGAAGACTCGCTACCCATCGGTCAAAAGGGCCATGCTGAAAAAAGTCTCAAAACCAGAAATGCAAGACAGGCCATGGAGAAATGGGAGCCTTGCTACACTGATGGGTGGGATGTAAATTGCCAACAGCCACTCTGGAGAAGTGTACGGTGTGTCCTGAAACATCTAAAAAACACAGCTTAGAGAGCATAGGGCACTTCCACTCATGGGGGTATAAATTAGGAAAATGAAAAATCAGCAAGACACAAGCACCCCAAAGTTTAGGGCTGCTCTGTTGACAAGGACCTCCACTTCATTCCACCTTCAATATCCCAGGAAAGAGAAAAATGGATAAAGAAGTTGTGGTCCTTATGTACAATGGAATATCACTCAGCCAGGAAATCAATGTCATAAGGCTAGTAGCAGCATGATGAGTGGAATTAGGTACGACGATTCTAAGTGAAATAAGTCACACAGAAAAGGACACTTCTCATAAGGTATCACTTATAGAGGGAATGTCAAAACCGTTACACTTGAACTGAATTACAAAACAGAACAGAGTCACACATGCAGAAAACACTCTATGGCTGCTTAACGGGAAAGGTGAGGTGGGGTGATACATAAAACAAGGGTTTCAAATTAGCTCAGATACCGTTCCATAAACCCAATATGTAATAGACAAGACCTACTCCTTGCTCAGAGAACTGGACTCAACACGCCCTATTCACCGCACAAGAATATATCTGACTAGTAATAATCTTAAAACCTATGTATTGATATCTCTCTGTTAGTGTGTCAAGTGGGTGTAAAGCGGCATAAACACAGCAGTGAAAAGCAGCTAAACCCCATTATAAAAATAAATTACTTTGAAAAACCCATGAAACAAAGACAGTGAAAGAGAGAGAAATTCTTACACAATGCGTTCAGGGGCTGTGATGCAACCTGGATTGACCATTTCTAGACCCACAGCTGGATGAGACATAAGGGTGGACACTCTTGGGGCTGAGAGGTTTGGTGAGGTTGGGTGAGCAAACGCAGACCCTTTAAAGTAATACTGCGTGGTACCCATCGCATGGGTCCCAAATCTCCAGGTTCAAGGGCATCTTCCTACATCGAAAACATGCATGAGAAAACAAAAAAGATGGTACACCATGTGATGGGGAAAGGTTTCTAAAACGCACCTCATTTCTCTTCTCCTTGTGCCCGGGGTCGCCATTCCAGCCGCTTTACTAACAATCTCCCTACTTGGAGCATCAGCACCTTTAACCTCCTGTTCCGTACAGGTTGCAATTTGTCCTGAGGATGAACGGGAATACGGGGAACCAGTGAGAGACTAGCTCTTGTTGTTGGGACAGGCACAGGTCACTCTATTTTCCCATCAGGAAGAAGAATTAACCACAGGCTCATCCTCCCCCCCGGAACCAGAACAGGGCCTGAAGCCATCCTGCGCTTTTGCGGCCAGCTCCCAAAAAAGCGAGTTGTAAAATGGAGCTTCAGGGCACTGCAATTCACAAACCTGCAGAGTTATAAATGATAACTCTCGTCCACAAATATATTTAGGGAA
This sequence comes from Balaenoptera borealis, assembly GCF_965194805.1. NCBI lineage: Eukaryota > Metazoa > Chordata > Mammalia > Artiodactyla > Balaenopteridae > Balaenoptera > Balaenoptera borealis. The sequence continues at coordinate 782,231 of NW_028123935.1, read as the reverse complement.
GGCAAAGAAGAGGATTTGAAATCAAGGCAGAAATGCAGGAAACAGATTTCAGGAGGTAGATTCGAATCGCCTTTAAAGCACATGAAAAGCGGCAAAACGTTGACAATGATGCTCTTGGCCAAAAAGGGCGTATGCGTTTTTTCCTGAATATATTCAGGAAAAAACGCATACGCACTTTTTGGCCAACCAAGCAACCTGGAAAGGCAAATCAGGGCTACAAAGAAGACTCGCTACCCATCGGTCAAAAGGGCCATGCTGAAAAAAGTCTCAAAACCAGAAATGCAGGACAGGCCATGGAGAAATGGGAGCCTTGCTACACTGATGGGTGGGATGTAAATTGCCAACAGCCACTCTGGAGAAGTGTACGGTGTGTCCTGAAACATCTAAAAAACACAGCTTAGAGAGCATAGGGCACTTCCACTCATGGGGGTATAAATTGGGAAAATGAAAAATCAGCAAGACACAAGCACCCCAAAGTTTAGGGCTGCTCTGTTGACAAGGACCTCCACTTCATTCCACCTTCAATATCCCAGGAGGGAGAAAAATGGATAAAGAAGTTGTGGTCCTTATGTACAATGGAATATCACTCAGCCATGAAATCAATGTCATAAGGCTAATAGCAGCATGATGAGTGGATTTAGGTACGACGATTCTAAGTGAAATAAGTCACACAGAAAAGGACACTTCTCATAAGGTATCACTTATAGAGGGAATGTCAAAACCGTTACACTTGAACTGAATTACAAAACAGAACAGAGTCACACAGGCAGAAAACACACTATGGCTGCTTAACGGGAAAGGTAAGGTGGGGTGATACATAAAACAAGGGTTTCAAATTAGCTCAGATACCGTTCCATAAACCCAATATGTAATAGACAAGACCTACTCCTTGCTCAGAGAACTGGACTCAACACGCCCTATTCACCGCACAAGAATATATCTGACTAGTAATAATCTTAAAACCTATGTATTGATATCTCTCTGTTAGTGTGTCAAGTGGGTGTAAAGCGGCATAAACACAGCAGTGAAAAGCAGCTAAACCCCATTATAAAAATAAATTACTTTGAAAAACCCATGAAACAAAGACAGTGAAAGAGAGAGAAATTCTTACACAATGCGTTCAGGGGCTGTGATGCAACCTGGATTGACCATATCTAGACCCACAGCTGGATGAGACATAAGGGTGGACACTCTTGGGGCTGAGAGGTTTGGTGAGGTTGGGTGAGCAAACGCAGACCCTTTAAAGTAATACTGCGTGGTACCCATCGCATGGGTCCCAAATCTCCAGGTTCAAGGGCATCTTCCTACATCGAAAACATGCATGAGAAAACAAAAAAGATGGTACACCATGTGATGGGGAAAGGTTTCTAAAACGCACCTCATTTCTCTTCTCCTTGTGCCCGGGGTCGCCATTCCAGCCGCTTTACTAACAATCTCCCTACTTGGAGCATCAGCACCTTTAACCTCCTGTTCCGTACAGGTTGCAATTTGTCCTGAGGATGAACGGGTAGACGGGGAACCAGTGAGAGACTAGCTCTTGGTGTTGGGACAGGCACAGGTCACTCTATTTTCCCATCAGGAAGAAGAATTAACCACAGGCTCATCCTCCCCCCCGGAACCAGAACAGGGCCTGAAGCCATCCTGCGCTTTTGCGGCCAGCTCCCAAAAAAGCGAGTTGTACAATGGAGCTTCAGGGCACTGCAATTCACAAACCTGCAGAGTTATAAATGATAACTCTCGTCCACAAATATATTGAGGGAAGGCAAAGAAGAGGATTTGAAATCAAGGCAGAAATGCAGGAAACAGATTTCAGGAGGTAGATTCGAATCGCCTTTAAAGCACATGAAAAGCGGCAAAACGTTGACAATGATGCCCTTGGCCAAAAAGGGCGTATGCGTTTTTTCCTGAATATATTCAGGAAAAAACGCATACGCCCTTTTTGGCCAACCAAGCAACCTGCAAAGGCAAATCAGGGCTACAAAGAAGACTCGCTACCCATCGGTCAAAAGGGCCATGCTGAAAAAAGTCTCAAAACCAGAAATGCAGGACAGGCCATGGAGAAAAGGGAGCCTTGCTACACTGATGGGCGGGATGTAAATTGCCAACAGCCACTCTGGAGAAGTGTACGGTGTGTCCTGAAACATCTAAAAAACACAGCTTAGAGAGCATAGGGCACTTCCACTCATGGGGGTATAAATTGGGAAAATGAAAAATCAGCAAGACACAAGCACCCCAAAGTTTAGGGCTGCTCTGTTGACAAGGACCTCCACTTCATTCCACCTTCAATATCCCAGGAGGGAGAAAAATGGATAAAGAAGTTGTGGTCCTTATGTACAATGGAATATCACTCAGCCATGAAATCAATGTCATAAGGCTAATAGCAGCATGATGAGTGGATTTAGGTACGACGATTCTAAGTGAAATAAGTCACACAGAAAAGGACACTTCTCATAAGGTATCACTTATAGAGGGAATGTCAAAACCGTTACACTTGAACTGAATTACAAAACAGAACAGAGTCACACATGCAGAAAACACACTATGGCTGCTTAACGGGAAAGGTGAGGTGGGGTGATACATAAAACAAGGGTTTCAAATTAGCTCAGATACCGTTCCATAAACCCAATATGTAATAGACAAGACCTACTCCTTGCTCAGAGAACTGGACTCAACACGCCCTATTCACCGCACAAGAATATATCTGACTAGTAATAATCTTAAAACCTATGTATTGATATCTCTCTGTTAGTGTGTCAAGTGGGTGTAAAGCGGCATAAACACAGCAGTGAAAAGCAGCTAAACCCCATTATAAAAATAAATTACTTTGAAAAACCCATGAAACAAAGACAGTGAAAGAGAGAGAAATTCTTACACAATGCGTTCAGGGGCTGTGATGCAACCTGGATTGACCATTTCTAGACCCACAGCTGGATGAGACATAAGGGTGGACACTCTTGGGGCTGAGAGGTTTGGTGAGGTTGGGTGAGCAAACGCAGACCCTTTAAAGTAATACTGCGTGGTACCCATCGCATGGGTCCCAAATCTCCAGGTTCAAGGGCATCTTCCTACATCGAAAACATGCATGAGAAAACAAAAAAGATGGTACACCATGTGATGGGGAAAGGTTTCTAAAACGCACCTCATTTCTCTTCTCCTTGTGCCCGGGGTCGCCATTCCAGCCGCTTTACTAACAATCTCCCTACTTGGAGCATCAGCACCTTTAACCTCCTGTTCCGTACAGGTTGCAATTTGTCCTGAGGATGAACGGGAATACGGGGAACCAGTGAGAGACTAGCTCTTGGTGTTGGGACAGGCACAGGTCACTCTATTTTCCCATCAGGAAGAAGAATTAACCACAGGCTCATCCTCCCCCCCGGAACCAGAACAGGGCCTGAAGCCATCCTGCGCTTTTGCGGCCAGCTCCCAAAAAAGCGAGTTGTACAATGGAGCTTCAGGGCACTGCAATTCACAAACCTGCAGAGTTATAAATGATAACTCTCGTCCACAAATATATTGAGGGAAGGCAAAGAAGAGGATTTGAAATCAAGGCAGAAATGCAGGAAACAGATTTCAGGAGGTAGATTCGAATCGCCTTTAAAGCACATGAAAAGCGGCAAAACGTTGACAATGATGCTCTTGGCCAAAAAGGGCGTATGCGTTTTTTCCTGAATATATTCAGGAAAAAACGCATACGCCCTTTTTGGCCAACCAAGCAACCTGGAAAGGCAAATCAGGGCTACAAAGAAGACTCGCTACCCATCGGTCAAAAGGGCCATGCTGAAAAAAGTCTCAAAACCAGAAATGCAAGACAGGCCATGGAGAAATGGGAGCCTTGCTACACTGATGGGTGGGATGTAAATTGCCAACAGCCACTCTGGAGAAGTGTACGGTGTGTCCTGAAACATCTAAAAAACACAGCTTAGAGAGCATAGGGCACTTCCACTCATGGGGGTATAAATTAGGAAAATGAAAAATCAGCAAGACACAAGCACCCCAAAGTTTAGGGCTGCTCTGTTGACAAGGACCTCCACTTCATTCCACCTTCAATATCCCAGGAAAGAGAAAAATGGATAAAGAAGTTGTGGTCCTTATGTACAATGGAATATCACTCAGCCAGGAAATCAATGTCATAAGGCTAGTAGCAGCATGATGAGTGGAATTAGGTACGACGATTCTAAGTGAAATAAGTCACACAGAAAAGGACACTTCTCATAAGGTATCACTTATAGAGGGAATGTCAAAACCGTTACACTTGAACTGAATTACAAAACAGAACAGAGTCACACATGCAGAAAACACTCTATGGCTGCTTAACGGGAAAGGTGAGGTGGGGTGATACATAAAACAAGGGTTTCAAATTAGCTCAGATACCGTTCCATAAACCCAATATGTAATAGACAAGACCTACTCCTTGCTCAGAGAACTGGACTCAACACGCCCTATTCACCGCACAAGAATATATCTGACTAGTAATAATCTTAAAACCTATGTATTGATATCTCTCTGTTAGTGTGTCAAGTGGGTGTAAAGCGGCATAAACACAGCAGTGAAAAGCAGCTAAACCCCATTATAAAAATAAATTACTTTGAAAAACCCATGAAACAAAGACAGTGAAAGAGAGAGAAATTCTTACACAATGCGTTCAGGGGCTGTGATGCAACCTGGATTGACCATTTCTAGACCCACAGCTGGATGAGACATAAGGGTGGACACTCTTGGGGCTGAGAGGTTTGGTGAGGTTGGGTGAGCAAACGCAGACCCTTTAAAGTAATACTGCGTGGTACCCATCGCATGGGTCCCAAATCTCCAGGTTCAAGGGCATCTTCCTACATCGAAAACATGCATGAGAAAACAAAAAAGATGGTACACCATGTGATGGGGAAAGGTTTCTAAAACGCACCTCATTTCTCTTCTCCTTGTGCCCGGGGTCGCCATTCCAGCCGCTTTACTAACAATCTCCCTACTTGGAGCATCAGCACCTTTAACCTCCTGTTCCGTACAGGTTGCAATTTGTCCTGAGGATGAACGGGAATACGGGGAACCAGTGAGAGACTAGCTCTTGTTGTTGGGACAGGCACAGGTCACTCTATTTTCCCATCAGGAAGAAGAATTAACCACAGGCTCATCCTCCCCCCCGGAACCAGAACAGGGCCTGAAGCCATCCTGCGCTTTTGCGGCCAGCTCCCAAAAAAGCGAGTTGTAAAATGGAGCTTCAGGGCACTGCAATTCACAAACCTGCAGAGTTATAAATGATAACTCTCGTCCACAAATATATTTAGGGAAGGCAAAGAAGAGGATTTGAAATCAAGGCAGAAATGCAGGAAACAGATTTCAGGAGGTAGATTCGAATCGCCTTTAAAGCACATGAAAAGCGGCAAAACGTTGACAATGATGCTCTTGGCCAAAAAGGGCGTATGCGTTTTTTCCTGAATATATTCAGGAAAAAACGCATACGCACTTTTTGGCCAACCAAGCAACCTGGAAAGGCAAATCAGGGCTACAAAGAAGACTCGCTACCCATCGGTCAAAAGGGCCATGCTGAAAAAAGTCTCAAAACCAGAAATGCAGGACAGGCCATGGAGAAATGGGAGCCTTGCTACACTGATGGGTGGGATGTAAATTGCCAACAGCCACTCTGGAGAAGTGTACGGTGTGTCCTGAAACATCTAAAAAACACAGCTTAGAGAGCATAGGGCACTTCCACTCATGGGGGTATAAATTGGGAAAATGAAAAATCAGCAAGACACAAGCACCCCAAAGTTTAGGGCTGCTCTGTTGACAAGGACCTCCACTTCATTCCACCTTCAATATCCCAGGAGGGAGAAAAATGGATAAAGAAGTTGTGGTCCTTATGTACAATGGAATATCACTCAGCCATGAAATCAATGTCATAAGGCTAATAGCAGCATGATGAGTGGATTTAGGTACGACGATTCTAAGTGAAATAAGTCACACAGAAAAGGACACTTCTCATAAGGTATCACTTATAGAGGGAATGTCAAAACCGTTACACTTGAACTGAATTACAAAACAGAACAGAGTCACACAGGCAGAAAACACACTATGGCTGCTTAACGGGAAAGGTAAGGTGGGGTGATACATAAAACAAGGGTTTCAAATTAGCTCAGATACCGTTCCATAAACCCAATATGTAATAGACAAGACCTACTCCTTGCTCAGAGAACTGGACTCAACACGCCCTATTCACCGCACAAGAATATATCTGACTAGTAATAATCTTAAAACCTATGTATTGATATCTCTCTGTTAGTGTGTCAAGTGGGTGTAAAGCGGCATAAACACAGCAGTGAAAAGCAGCTAAACCCCATTATAAAAATAAATTACTTTGAAAAACCCATGAAACAAAGACAGTGAAAGAGAGAGAAATTCTTACACAATGCGTTCAGGGGCTGTGATGCAACCTGGATTGACCATATCTAGACCCACAGCTGGATGAGACATAAGGGTGGACACTCTTGGGGCTGAGAGGTTTGGTGAGGTTGGGTGAGCAAACGCAGACCCTTTAAAGGAATACTGCGTGGTACCCATCGCATGGGTCCCAAATCTCCAGGTTCAAGGGCATCTTCCTACATCGAAAACATGCATGAGAAAACAAAAAAGATGGTACACCATGTGATGGGGAAAGGTTTCTAAAACGCACCTCATTTCTCTTCTCCTTGTGCCCGGGGTCGCCATTCCAGCCGCTTTACTAACAATCTCCCTACTTGGAGCATCAGCACCTTTAACCTCCTGTTCCGTACAGGTTGCAATTTGTCCTGAGGATGAACGGGTAGACGGGGAACCAGTGAGAGACTAGCTCTTGGTGTTGGGACAGGCACAGGTCACTCTATTTTCCCATCAGGAAGAAGAATTAACCACAGGCTCATCCTCCCCCCCGGAACCAGAACAGGGCCTGAAGCCATCCTGCGCTTTTGCGGCCAGCTCCCAAAAAAGCGAGTTGTACAATGGAGCTTCAGGGCACTGCAATTCACAAACCTGCAGAGTTATAAATGATAACTCTCGTCCACAAATATATTGAGGGAAGGCAAAGAAGAGGATTTGAAATCAAGGCAGAAATGCAGGAAACAGATTTCAGGAGGTAGATTCGAATCGCCTTTAAAGCACATGAAAAGCGGCAAAACGTTGACAATGATGCCCTTGGCCAAAAAGGGCGTATGCGTTTTTTCCTGAATATATTCAGGAAAAAACGCATACGCCCTTTTTGGCCAACCAAGCAACCTGGAAAGGCAAATCAGGGCTACAAAGAAGACTCGCTACCCATCGGTCAAAAGGGCCATGCTGAAAAAAGTCTCAAAACCAGAAATGCAGGACAGGCCATGGAGAAATGGGAGCCTTGCTACACTGATGGGCGGGATGTAAATTGCCAACAGCCACTCTGGAGAAGTGTACGGTGTGTCCTGAAACATCTAAAAAACACAGCTTAGAGAGCATAGGGCACTTCCACTCATGGGGGTATAAATTGGGAAAATGAAAAATCAGCAAGACACAAGCACCCCAAAGTTTAGGGCTGCTCTGTTGACAAGGACCTCCACTTCATTCCACCTTCAATATCCCAGGAGGGAGAAAAATGGATAAAGAAGTTGTGGTCCTTATGTACAATGGAATATCACTCAGCCATGAAATCAATGTCATAAGGCTAATAGCAGCATGATGAGTGGATTTAGGTACGACGATTCTAAGTGAAATAAGTCACACAGAAAAGGACACTTCTCATAAGGTATCACTTATAGAGGGAATGTCAAAACCGTTACACTTGAACTGAATTACAAAACAGAACAGAGTCACACAGGCAGAAAACACACTATGGCTGCTTAACGGGAAAGGTAAGGTGGGGTGATACATAAAACAAGGGTTTCAAATTAGCTCAGATACCGTTCCATAAACCCAATATGTAATAGACAAGACCTACTCCTTGCTCAGAGAACTGGACTCAACACGCCCTATTCACCGCACAAGAATATATCTGACTAGTAATAATCTTAAAACCTATGTATTGATATCTCTCTGTTAGTGTGTCAAGTGGGTGTAAAGCGGCATAAACACAGCAGTGAAAAGCAGCTAAACCCCATTATAAAAATAAATTACTTTGAAAAACCCATGAAACAAAGACAGTGAAAGAGAGAGAAATTCTTACACAATGCGTTCAGGGGCTGTGATGCAACCTGGATTGACCATATCTAGACCCACAGCTGGATGAGACATAAGGGTGGACACTCTTGGGGCTGAGAGGTTTGGTGAGGTTGGGTGAGCAAACGCAGACCCTTTAAAGTAATACTGCGTGGTACCCATCGCATGGGTCCCAAATCTCCAGGTTCAAGGGCATCTTCCTACATCGAAAACATGCATGAGAAAACAAAAAAGATGGTACACCATGTGATGGGGAAAGGTTTCTAAAACGCACCTCATTTCTCTTCTCCTTGTGCCCGGGGTCGCCATTCCAGCCGCTTTACTAACAATCTCCCTACTTGGAGCATCAGCACCTTTAACCTCCTGTTCCGTACAGGTTGCAATTTGTCCTGAGGATGAACGGGTAGACGGGGAACCAGTGAGAGACTAGCTCTTGGTGTTGGGACAGGCACAGGTCACTCTATTTTCCCATCAGGAAGAAGAATTAACCACAGGCTCATCCTCCCCCCCGGAACCAGAACAGGGCCTGAAGCCATCCTGCGCTTTTGCGGCCAGCTCCCAAAAAAGCGAGTTGTACAATGGAGCTTCAGGGCACTGCAATTCACAAACCTGCAGAGTTATAAATGATAACTCTCGTCCACAAATATATTGAGGGAAGGCAAAGAAGAGGATTTGAAATCAAGGCAGAAATGCAGGAAACAGATTTCAGGAGGTAGATTCGAATCGCCTTTAAAGCACATGAAAAGCGGCAAAACGTTGACAATGATGCCCTTGGCCAAAAAGGGCGTATGCGTTTTTTCCTGAATATATTCAGGAAAAAACGCATACGCCCTTTTTGGCCAACCAAGCAACCTGGAAAGGCAAATCAGGGCTACAAAGAAGACTCGCTACCCATCGGTCAAAAGGGCCATGCTGAAAAAAGTCTCAAAACCAGAAATGCAGGACAGGCCATGGAGAAATGGGAGCCTTGCTACACTGATGGGCGGGATGTAAATTGCCAACAGCCACTCTGGAGAAGTGTACGGTGTGTCCTGAAACATCTAAAAAACACAGCTTAGAGAGCATAGGGCACTTCCACTCATGGGGGTATAAATTGGGAAAATGAAAAATCAGCAAGACACAAGCACCCCAAAGTTTAGGGCTGCTCTGTTGACAAGGACCTCCACTTCATTCCACCTTCAATATCCCAGGAGGGAGAAAAATGGATAAAGAAGTTGTGGTCCTTATGTACAATGGAATATCACTCAGCCATGAAATCAATGTCATAAGGCTAATAGCAGCATGATGAGTGGATTTAGGTACGACGATTCTAAGTGAAATAAGTCACACAGAAAAGGACACTTCTCATAAGGTATCACTTATAGAGGGAATGTCAAAACCGTTACACTTGAACTGAATTACAAAACAGAACAGAGTCACACATGCAGAAAACACACTATGGCTGCTTAACGGGAAAGGTGAGGTGGGGTGATACATAAAACAAGGGTTTCAAATTAGCTCAGATACCGTTCCATAAACCCAATATGTAATAGACAAGACCTACTCCTTGCTCAGAGAACTGGACTCAACACGCCCTATTCACCGCACAAGAATATATCTGACTAGTAATAATCTTAAAACCTATGTATTGATATCTCTCTGTTAGTGTGTCAAGTGGGTGTAAAGCGGCATAAACACAGCAGTGAAAACCAGCTAAACCCCATTATAAAAATAAATTACTTTGAAAAACCCATGAAACAAAGACAGTGAAAGAGAGAGAAATTCTTACACAATGCGTTCAGGGGCTGTGATGCAACCTGGATTGACCATTTCTAGACCCACAGCTGGATGAGACATAAGGGTGGACACTCTTGGGGCTGAGAGGTTTGGTGAGGTTGGGTGAGCAAACGCAGACCCTTTAAAGTAATACTGCGTGGTACCCATCGCATGGGTCCCAAATCTCCAGGTTCAAGGGCATCTTCCTACATCGAAAACATGCATGAGAAAACAAAAAAGATGGTACACCATGTGATGGGGAAAGGTTTCTAAAACGCACCTCATTTCTCTTCTCCTTGTGCCCGGGGTCGCCATTCCAGCCGCTTTACTAACAATCTCCCTACTTGGAGCATCAGCACCTTTAACCTCCTGTTCCGTACAGGTTGCAATTTGTCCTGAGGATGAACGGGAATACGGGGAACCAGTGAGAGACTAGCTCTTGGTGTTGGGACAGGCACAGGTCACTCTATTTTCCCATCAGGAAGAAGAATTAACCACAGGCTCATCCTCCCCCCCGGAACCAGAACAGGGCCTGAAGCCATCCTGCGCTTTTGCGGCCAGCTCCCAAAAAAGCGAGTTGTACAATGGAGCTTCAGGGCACTGCAATTCACAAACCTGCAGAGTTATAAATGATAACTCTCGTCCACAAATATATTGAGGGAAGGCAAAGAAGAGGATTTGAAATCAAGGCAGAAATGCAGGAAACAGATTTCAGGAGGTAGATTCGAATCGCCTTTAAAGCACATGAAAAGCGGCAAAACGTTGACAATGATGCTCTTGGCCAAAAAGGGCGTATGCGTTTTTTCCTGAATATATTCAGGAAAAAACGCATACGCCCTTTTTGGCCAACCAAGCAACCTGGAAAGGCAAATCAGGGCTACAAAGAAGACTCGCTACCCATCGGTCAAAAGGGCCATGCTGAAAAATGTCTCAAAACCAGAAATGCAGGACAGGCCATGGAGAAATGGGAGCCTTGCTACACTGATGGGTGGGATGTAAATTGCCAACAGCCACTCTGGAGAAGTGTACGGTGTGTCCTGAAACATCTAAAAAACACAGCTTAGAGAGCATAGGGCACTTCCACTCATGGGGGTATAAATTGGGAAAATGAAAAATCAGCAAGACACAAGCACCCCAAAGTTTAGGGCTGCTCTGTTGACAAGGACCTCCACTTCATTCCACCTTCAATATCCCAGGAGGGAGAAAAATGGATAAAGAAGTTGTGGTCCTTATGTACAATGGAATATCACTCAGCCATGAAATCAATGTCATAAGGCTAATAGCAGCATGATGAGTGGATTTAGGTACGACGATTCTAAGTGAAATAAGTCACACAGAAAAGGACACTTCTCATAAGGTATCACTTATAGAGGGAATGTAAAAACCGTTACACTTGAACTGAATTACAAAACAGAACAGAGTCACACATGCAGAAAACACACTATGGCTGCTTAACGGGAAAGGTGAGGTGGGGTGATACATAAAACAAGGGTTTCAAATTAGCTCAGATACCGTTCCATAAACCCAATATGTAATAGACAAGACCTACTCCTTGCTCAGAGAACTGGACTCAACACGCCCTATTCACCGCACAAGAATATATCTGACTAGTAATAATCTTAAAACCTATGTATTGATATCTCTCTGTTAGTGTGTCAAGTGGGTGTAAAGCGGCATAAACACAGCAGTGAAAAGCAGCTAAACCCCATTATAAAAATAAATTACTTTGAAAAACCCATGAAACAAAGACAGTGAAAGAGAGAGAAATTCTTACACAATGCGTTCAGGGGCTGTGATGCAACCTGGATTGACCATATCTAGACCCACAGCTGGATGAGACATAAGGGTGGACACTCTTGGGGCTGAGAGGTTTGGTGAGGTTGGGTGAGCAAACGCAGACCCTTTAAAGTAATACTGCGTGGTACCCATCGCATGGGTCCCAAATCTCCAGGTTCAAGGGCATCTTCCTACATCGAAAACATGCATGAGAAAACAAAAAAGATGGTACACCATGTGATGGGGAAAGGTTTCTAAAACGCACCTCATTTCTCTTCTCCTTGTGCCCGGGTTCGCCATTCCAGCCGCTTTACTAACAATCTCCCTACTTGGAGCATCAGCACCTTTAACCTCCTGTTCCGTACAGGTTGCAATTTGTCCTGAGGATGAACGGGTAGACGGGGAACCAGTGAGAGACTAGCTCTTGGTGTTGGGACAGGCACAGGTCACTCTATTTTCCCATCAGGAAGAAGAATTAACCACAGGCTCATCCTCCCCCCCGGAACCAGAACAGGGCCTGAAGCCATCCTGCGCTTTTGCGGCCAGCTCCCAAAAAAGCGAGTTGTACAATGGAGCTTCAGGGCACTGCAATTCACAAACCTGCAGAGTTATAAATGATAACTCTCGTCCACAAATATATTGAGGGAAGGCAAAGAAGAGGATTTGAAATCAAGGCAGAAATGCAGGAAACAGATTTCAGGAGGTAGATTCGAATCGCCTTTAAAGCACATGAAAAGCGGCAAAACGTTGACAATGATGCCCTTGGCCAAAAAGGGCGTATGCGTTTTTTCCTGAATATATTCAGGAAAAAACGCATACGCCCTTTTTGGCCAACCAAGCAACCTGGAAAGGCAAATCAGGGCTACAAAGAAGACTCGCTACCCATCGGTCAAAAGGGCCATGCTGAAAAAAGTCTCAAAACCAGAAATGCAGGACAGGCCATGGAGAAATGGGAGCCTTGCTACACTGATGGGCGGGATGTAAATTGCCAACAGCCACTCTGGAGAAGTGTACGGTGTGTCCTGAAACATCTAAAAAACACAGCTTAGAGAGCATAGGGCACTTCCACTCATGGGGGTATAAATTGGGAAAATGAAAAATCAGCAAGACACAAGCACCCCAAAGTTTAGGGCTGCTCTGTTGACAAGGACCTCCACTTCATTCCACCTTCAATATCCCAGGAGGGAGAAAAATGGATAAAGAAGTTGTGGTCCTTATGTACAATGGAATATCACTCAGCCATGAAATCAATGTCATAAGGCTAATAGCAGCATGATGAGTGGATTTAGGTACGACGATTCTAAGTGAAATAAGTCACACAGAAAAGGACACTTCTCATAAGGTATCACTTATAGAGGGAATGTCAAAACCGTTACACTTGAACTGAATTACAAAACAGAACAGAGTCACACATGCAGAAAACACACTATGGCTGCTTAACGGGAAAGGTGAGGTGGGGTGATACATAAAACAAGGGTTTCAAATTAGCTCAGATACCGTTCCATAAACCCAATATGTAATAGACAAGACCTACTCCTTGCTCAGAGAACTGGACTCAACACGCCCTATTCACCGCACAAGAATATATCTGACTAGTAATAATCTTAAAACCTATGTATTGATATCTCTCTGTTAGTGTGTCAAGTGGGTGTAAAGCGGCATAAACACAGCAGTGAAAAGCAGCTAAACCCCATTATAAAAATAAATTACTTTGAAAAACCCATGAAACAAAGACAGTGAAAGAGAGAGAAATTCTTACACAATGCGTTCAGGGGCTGTGATGCAACCTGGATTGACCATATCTAGACCCACAGCTGGATGAGACATAAGGGTGGACACTCTTGGGGCTGAGAGGTTTGGTGAGGTTGGGTGAGCAAACGCAGACCCTTTAAAGTAATACTGCGTGGTACCCATCGCATGGGTCCCAAATCTCCAGGTTCAAGGGCATCTTCCTACATCGAAAACATGCATGAGAAAACAAAAAAGATGGTACACCATGTGATGGGGAAAGGTTTCTAAAACGCACCTCATTTCTCTTCTCCTTGTGCCCGGGGTCGCCATTCCAGCCGCTTTACTAACAATCTCCCTACTTGGAGCATCAGCACCTTTAACCTCCTGTTCCGTACAGGTTGCAATTTGTCCTGAGGATGAACGGGTAGACGGGGAACCAGTGAGAGACTAGCTCTTGGTGTTGGGACAGGCACAGGTCACTCTATTTTCCCATCAGGAAGAAGAATTAACCACAGGCTCATCCTCCCCCCCGGAACCAGAACAGGGCCTGAAGCCATCCTGCGCTTTTGCGGCCAGCTCCCAAAAAAGCGAGTTGTACAATGGAGCTTCAGGGCACTGCAATTCACAAACCTGCAGAGTTATAAATGATAACTCTCGTCCACAAATATATTGAGGGAAGGCAAAGAAGAGGATTTGAAATCAAGGCAGAAATGCAGGAAACAGATTTCAGGAGGTAGATTCGAATCGCCTTTAAAGCACATGAAAAGCGGCAAAACGTTGACAATGATGCCCTTGGCCAAAAAGGGCGTATGCGTTTTTTCCTGAATATATTCAGGAAAAAACGCATACGCCCTTTTTGGCCAACCAAGCAACCTGGAAAGGCAAATCAGGGCTACAAAGAAGACTCGCTACCCATCGGTCAAAAGGGCCATGCTGAAAAAAGTCTCAAAACCAGAAATGCAGGACAGGCCATGGAGAAATGGGAGCCTTGCTACACTGATGGGCGGGATGTAAATTGCCAACAGCCACTCTGGAGAAGTGTACGGTGTGTCCTGAAACATCTAAAAAACACAGCTTAGAGAGCATAGGGCACTTCCACTCATGGGGGTATAAATTGGGAAAATGAAAAATCAGCAAGACACAAGCACCCCAAAGTTTAGGGCTGCTCTGTTGACAAGGACCTCCACTTCATTCCACCTTCAATATCCCAGGAGGGAGAAAAATGGATAAAGAAGTTGTGGTCCTTATGTACAATGGAATATCACTCAGCCATGAAATCAATGTCATAAGGCTAATAGCAGCATGATGAGTGGATTTAGGTACGACGATTCTAAGTGAAATAAGTCACACAGAAAAGGACACTTCTCATAAGGTATCACTTATAGAGGGAATGTCAAAACCGTTACACTTGAACTGAATTACAAAACAGAACAGAGTCACACATGCAGAAAACACACTATGGCTGCTTAACGGGAAAGGTGAGGTGGGGTGATACATAAAACAAGGGTTTCAAATTAGCTCAGATACCGTTCCATAAACCCAATATGTAATAGACAAGACCTACTCCTTGCTCAGAGAACTGGACTCAACACGCCCTATTCACCGCACAAGAATATATCTGACTAGTAATAATCTTAAAACCTATGTATTGATATCTCTCTGTTAGTGTGTCAAGTGGGTGTAAAGCGGCATAAACACAGCAGTGAAAACCAGCTAAACCCCATTATAAAAATAAATTACTTTGAAAAACCCATGAAACAAAGACAGTGAAAGAGAGAGAAATTCTTACACAATGCGTTCAGGGGCTGTGATGCAACCTGGATTGACCATTTCTAGACCCACAGCTGGATGAGACATAAGGGTGGACACTCTTGGGGCTGAGAGGTTTGGTGAGGTTGGGTGAGCAAACGCAGACCCTTTAAAGTAATACTGCGTGGTACCCATCGCATGGGTCCCAAATCTCCAGGTTCAAGGGCATCTTCCTACATCGAAAACATGCATGAGAAAACAAAAAGATGGTACACCATGTGATGGGGAAAGGTTTCTAAAACGCACCTCATTTCTCTTCTCCTTGTGCCCGGGTTCGCCATTCCAGCCGCTTTACTAACAATCTCCCTACTTGGAGCATCAGCACCTTTAACCTCCTGTTCCGTACAGGTTGCAATTTGTCCTGAGGATGAACGGGTAGACGGGGAACCAGTGAGAGACTAGCTCTTGGTGTTGGGACAGGCAAAGGTCACTCTATTTTCCCATCAGGAAGAAGAATTAACCACAGGCTCATCCTCCCCCCCGGAACCAGAACAGGGCCTGAAGCCATCCTGTGCTTTTGCGGCCAGCTCCCAAAAAAGCGAGTTGTAAAATGGAGCTTCAGGGCACTGCAATTCACAAACCTGCAGAGTTATAAATGATAACTCTCGTCCACAAATATATTGAGGGAAGGCAAAGAAGAGGATTTGAAATCAAGGCAGAATTGTAGGAAACAGATTTCAGGAGGTAGATTCGAATCGCCTTTAAAGCACATGAAAAGCGGCAAAACGTTGACAATGATGCCCTTGGCCAAAAAGGGCGTATGCCTTTTTTCCTGAATATATTCAGGAAAAAACGCATACGCCCTTTTTGGCCAACCAAGCAACCTGGAAAGGCAAATCAGCGCGACAAAGCAGACTCGCTACCCATCGGTCAAAAGGGCCATGCTGAAAAAAGTGTCAAAACCAGAAATGCAGGACAGGCCATGGAGAAATGGGAGCCTTGCTACACTGATGGGCGGGATGTAAATTGCCAACAGCCACTCTGGAGAAGTGTACGGTGTGTCCTGAAACATCTAAAAAACACAGCTTAGAGAGCATAGGGCACTTCCACTCATGGGGGTATAAATTGGGAAAATGAAAAATCAGCAAGACACAAGCACCCCAAAGTTTAGGGCTGCTCTGTTGACAAGGACCTCCACTTCATTCCACCTTCAATATCCCAGGAAAGAGAAAAATGGATAAAGAAGTTGTGGTCCTTATGTACAATGGAATATCACTCAGCCATGAAATCAATGTCATAAGGCTAGTAGCAGCATGATGAGTGGATTTAGGTACGATGATTCTAAGTGAAATAAGTCACACAGAAAAGGACACTTCTCATAAGGTATCACTTATAGAGGGAATGTAAAAACCGTTACACTTGAACTGAATTACAAAACAGAACAGAGTCACACATGCAGAAAACACACTATGGCTGCTTAACGGGAAAGGTGAGGTGGGGTGATACATAAAACAAGGGTTTCAAATTAGCTCAGATACCGTTCCATAAACCCAATATGTAATAGACAAGACCTACTCCTTGCTCAGAGAACTGGACTCAACACGCCCTATTCACCGCACAAGAATATATCTGACTAGTAATAATCTTAAAACCTATGTATTGATATCTCTCTGTTAGTGTGTCAAGTGGGTGAAAAGCGGCATAAACACAGCAGAGAAAAGCAGCTAAACCCCATTATAAAAATAAATTACTTTGAAAAACCCATGAAACAAAGACAGTGAAAGAGAGAGAAATTCTTACACAATGCGTTCAGGGGCTGTGATGCAACCTGGATTGACCATATCTAGACCCACAGCTGGATGAGACATAAGGGTGGACACTCTTGGGGCTGAGAGGTTTGGTGAGGTTGGGTGAGCAAATGCAGACCCTTTAAAGTAATACTGCGTGGTACCCATCGCATGGGTCCCAAATCTCCAGGTTCAAGGGCATCTTCCTACATCGAAAACATGCATGAGAAACCCAGAAGATGGTACACCGTGTGATGTGGAAAGGTTTCTAAAACGCACCTCATTTCTCTTCTCCTTGTGCCCAGGTTCGCCAATCCAGCCGCTTTACTAACAATCTCCCTACTTGGAGCATCAGCACCTTTAACCTCCTGTTCCGTACAGGTTGCAATTTGTCCTGAGGATGAACGGGTAGACGGGGAACCAGTGAGAGACTAGCTCTTGGTGTTGGGACAGGCACAGGTCACTCTATTTTCCCATCAGGAAGAAGAATTAACCACAGGCTCATCCTCCCCCCCGGAACCAGAACAGGGCCTGAAGCCATCCTGCGCTTTTGCGGCCAGCTCCCAAAAAAGCGAGTTGTACAATGGAGCTTCAGGGCACTGCAATTCACAAACCTGCAGAGTTATAAATGATAACTCTCGTCCACAAATATATTGAGGGAAGGCAAAGAAGAGGATTTGAAATCAAGGCAGAATTGCAGGAAACAGATTTCAGGAGGTAGATTCGAATCGCCTTTAAAGCACATGAAAAGCGGCAAAACGTTGACAATGATGCCCTTGGCCAAAAAGGGCGTATGCGTTTTTTCCTGAATATATTCAGGAAAAAACGCATACGCCCTTTTTGGCCAACCAAGCAACCTGGAAAGGCAAATCAGCGCTACAAAGAAGACTCGCTACCCATCGGTCAAAAGGGCCATGCTGAAAAACGTGTCAAAACCAGAAATGCAGGACAGGCCATGGAGAAATGGGAGCCTTGCTACACTGATGGGCGGGATGTAAATTGCCAACAGCCACTCTGGAGAAGTGTACGGTGTGTCCTGAAACATCTAAAAAACACAGCTTAGAGAGCATAGGGCACTTCCACTCATGGGGGTATAAATTGGGAAAATGAAAAATCAGCAAGACACAAGCACCCCAAAGTTTAGGGCTGCTCTGTTGACAAGGACCTCCACTTCATTCCACCTTCAATATCCCAGGAGGGAGAAAAATGGATAAAGAAGTTGTGGTCCTTATGTACAATGGAATATCACTCAGCCATGAAATCAATGTCATAAGGCTAATAGCAGCATGATGAGTGGATTTAGGTACGACGATTCTAAGTGAAATAAGTCACACAGAAAAGGACACTTCTCATAAGGTATCACTTATAGAGGGAATGTAAAAACCGTTACACTTGAACTGAATTACAAAACAGAACAGAGTCACACATGCAGAAAACACACTATGGCTGCTTAACGGGAAAGGTGAGGTGGGGTGATACATAAAACAAGGGTTTCAAATTAGCTCAGATACCGTTCCATAAACCCAATATGTAATAGACAAGACCTACTCCTTGCTCAGAGAACTGGACTCAACACGCCCTATTCACCGCACAAGAATATATCTGACTAGTAATAATCTTAAAACCTATGTATTGATATCTCTCTGTTAGTGTGTCAAGTGGGTGTAAAGCGGCATAAACACAGCAGTGAAAAGCAGCTAAACCCCATTATAAAAATAAATTACTTTGAAAAACCCATGAAACAAAGACAGTGAAAGAGAGAGAAATTCTTACGCAATGCGTTCAGGGGCTGTGATGCAACCTGGATTGACCATTTCTAGACCCACAGCTGGATGAGACATAAGGGTGGACACTCTTGGGGCTGAGAGGTTTGGTGAGGTTGGGTGAGCAAACGCAGACCCTTTAAAGTAATACTGCGTGGTACCCATCGCATGGGTCCCAAATCTCCAGGTTCAAGGGCATCTTCCTACATCGAAAACATGCATGAGAAAACAAAAAGATGGTACACCATGTGATGGGGAAAGGTTTCTAAAACGCACCTCATTTCTCTTCTCCTTGTGCCCGGGTTCGCCATTCCAGCCGCTTTACTAACAATCTCCCTACTTGGAGCATCAGCACCTTTAACCTCCTGTTCCGTACAGGTTGCAATTTGTCCTGAGGATGAACGGGTAGACGGGGAACCAGTGAGAGACTAGCTCTTGGTGTTGGGACAGGCACAGGTCACTCTATTTTCCCATCAGGAAGAAGAATTAACCACAGGCTCATCCTCCCCCCCGGAACCAGAACAGGGCCTGAAGCCATCCTGCGCTTTTGCGGCCAGCTCCCAAAAAAGCGAGTTGTACAATGGAGCTTCAGGGCACTGCAATTCACAAACATGCAGAGTTATAAATGATAACTCTCGTCCACAAATATATTGAGGGAAGGCAAAGAAGAGGATTTGAAATCAAGGCAGAAATGCAGGAAACAGATTTCAGGAGGTAGATTCGAATCGCCTTTAAAGCACATGAAAAGCGGCAAAACGTTGACAATGATGCCCTTGGCCAAAAAGGGCGTATGCGTTTTTTCCTGAATATATTCAGGAAAAAACGCATACGCCCTTTTTGGCCAACCAAGCAACCTGAAAAGGCAAATCAGCGCTACAAAGCAGACTTGCTACCCATCAGTCAAAAGGGCCATGCTGAAAAACGTCTCAAAACCAGAAATGCAGGACAGGCCATGGAGAAATGGGAGCCTTGCTACACTGATGGGCGGGATGTAAATTGCCAACAGCCACTCTGGAGAAGTGTACGGTGTGTCCTGAAACATCTAAAAAACACAGCTTAGAGAGCATAGGGCACTTCCACTCATGGGGGTATAAATTGGGAAAATGAAAAATCAGCAAGACACAAGCACCCCAAAGTTTAGGGCTGCTCTGTTGACAAGGACCTCCACTTCATTCCACCTTCAATATCCCAGGAAAGAGAAAAATGGATAAAGAAGTTGTGGTCCTTATGTACAATGGAATATCACTCAGCCATGAAATCAATGTCATAAGGCTAGTAGCAGCATGATGAGTGGATTTAGGTACGACGATTCTAAGTGAAATAAGTCACACAGAAAAGGACACTTCTCATAAGGTATCACTTATAGAGGGAATGTAAAAACCGTTACACTTGAACTGAATTACAAAACAGAACAGAGTCACACAGGCAGAAAACACACTATGGCTGCTTAACGGGAAAGGTGAGGTGGGGTGATACATAAAACAAGGGTTTCAAATTAGCTCAGATACCGTTCCATAAACCCAATATGTAATAGACAAGACCTACTCCTTGCTCAGAGAACTGGACTCAACACGCCCTATTCACCGCACAAGAATATATCTGACTAGTAATAATCTTAAAACCTATGTATTGATATCTCTCTGTTAGTGTGTCAAGTGGGTGAAAAGCGGCATAAACACAGCAGTGAAAAGCAGCTTAACCCCATTATAAAAATAAATTACTTTTACAAACCCATGAAACAAAGACAATGAAAGAGAGAGAAATTCTTACACAATGCGTTCAGGGGCTGTGATGCAACCTGGATTGACCATATCTAGACCCACAGCTGGATGAGACATAAGGGTGGACACTCTTGGGGCTGAGAGGTTTGGTGAGGTTGGGTGAGCAAACGCAGACCCGTTAAAGTAATACTGCGTGGTACCCATCGCATGGGTCCCAAATCTCCAGGTTCAAGGGCATCTTCCTACATCGAAAACATGCATGAGAAACCCAGAAGATGGTACACCGTGTGATGTGGAAAGGTTTCTAAAACGCACCTCATTTCTCTTCTCCTTGTGCCCGGGTTCGCCATTCCAGCCGCTTTACTAACAATCTCCCTACTTGGAGCATCAGCACCTTTAACCTCCTGTTCCGTACAGGTTGCAATTTGTCCTGAGGATGAACGGGTAGACGGGGAACCAGTGAGAGACTAGCTCTTGGTGTTGGGACAGGCAAAGGTCACTCTATTTTCCCATCAGGAAGAAGAATTAACCACAGGCTCATCCTCCCCCCCGGAACCAGAACAGGGCCTGAAGCCATCCTGTGCTTTTGCGGCCAGCTCCCAAAAAAGCGAGTTGTAAAATGGAGCTTCAGGGCACTGCAATTCACAAACCTGCAGAGTTATAAATGATAACTCTCGTCCACAAATATATTGAGGGAAGGCAAAGAAGAGGATTTGAAATCAAGGCAGAATTGTAGGAAACAGATTTCAGGAGGTAGATTCGAATCGCCTTTAAAGCACATGAAAAGCGGCAAAACGTTGACAATGATGCCCTTGGCCAAAAAGGGCGTATGCCTTTTTTCCTGAATATATTCAGGAAAAAACGCATACGCCCTTTTTGGCCAACCAAGCAACCTGGAAAGGCAAATCAGCGCGACAAAGCAGACTCGCTACCCATCGGTCAAAAGGGCCATGCTGAAAAAAGTGTCAAAACCAGAAATGCAGGACAGGCCATGGAGAAATGGGAGCCTTGCTACACTGATGGGCGGGATGTAAATTGCCAACAGCCACTCTGGAGAAGTGTACGGTGTGTCCTGAAACATCTAAAAAACACAGCTTAGAGAGCATAGGGCACTTCCACTCATGGGGGTATAAATTGGGAAAATGAAAAATCAGCAAGACACAAGCACCCCAAAGTTTAGGGCTGCTCTGTTGACAAGGACCTCCACTTCATTCCACCTTCAATATCCCAGGAAAGAGAAAAATGGATAAAGAAGTTGTGGTCCTTATGTACAATGGAATATCACTCAGCCATGAAATCAATGTCATAAGGCTAGTAGCAGCATGATGAGTGGATTTAGGTACGACGATTCTAAGTGAAATAAGTCACACAGAAAAGGACACTTCTCATAAGGTATCACTTATAGAGGGAATGTAAAAACCGTTACACTTGAACTGAATTACAAAACAGAACAGAGTCACACAGGCAGAAAACACACTATGGCTGCTTAACGGGAAAGGTGAGGTGGGGTGATACATAAAACAAGGGTTTCAAATTAGCTCAGATACCGTTCCATAAACCCAATATGTAATAGACAAGACCTACTCCTTGCTCAGAGAACTGGACTCAACACGCCCTATTCACCGCACAAGAATATATCTGACTAGTAATAATCTTAAAACCTATGTATTGATATCTCTCTGTTAGTGTGTCAAGTGGGTGAAAAGCGGCATAAACACAGCAGTGAAAAGCAGCTAAACCCCATTATAAAAATAAATTACTTTTACAAACCCATGAAACAAAGACAGTGAAAGAGAGAGAAATTCTTACACAATGCGTTCAGGGGCTGTGATGCAACCTGGATTGACCATATCTAGACCCACAGCTGGATGAGACATAAGGGTGGACACTCTTGGGGCTGAGAGGTTTGGTGAGGTTGGGTGAGCAAATGCAGACCCTTTAAAGTAATACTGCGTGGTACCCATCGCATGGGTCCCAAATCTCCAGGTTCAAGGGCATCTTCCTACATCGAAAACATGCATGAGAAACCCAGAAGATGGTACACCGTGTGATGTGGAAAGGTTTCTAAAACGCACCTCATTTCTCTTCTCCTTGTGCCCAGGTTCGCCAATCCAGCCGCTTTACTAACAATCTCCCTACTTGGAGCATCAGCACCTTTAACCTCCTGTTCCGTACAGGTTGCAATTTGTCCTGAGGATGAACGGGTAGACGGGGAACCAGTGAGAGACTAGCTCTTGGTGTTGGGACAGGCACAGGTCACTCTATTTTCCCATCAGGAAGAAGAATTAACCACAGGCTCATCCTCCCCCCCGGAACCAGAACAGGGCCTGAAGCCATCCTGCGCTTTTGCGGCCAGCTCCCAAAAAAGCGAGTTGTAAAATGGAGGTTCAGGGCACTGCAATTCACAAACCTGCAGAGTTATAAATGATAACTCTCGTCCACAAATATATTGAGGGAAGGCAAAGAAGAGGATTTGAAATCAAGGCAGAATTGCAGGAAACAGATTTCAGGAGGTAGATTCGAATCGCCTTTAAAGCACATGAAAAGCGGCAAAACGTTGACAATGATGCCCTTGGCCAAAAAGGGCGTATGCGTTTTTTCCTGAATATATTCAGGAAAAAACGCATACGCCCTTTTTGGCCAACCAAGCAACCTGGAAAGGCAAATCAGCGCTACAAAGAAGACTCGCTACCCATCGGTCAAAAGGGCCATGCTGAAAAACGTGTCAAAACCAGAAATGCAGGACAGGCCATGGAGAAATGGGAGCCTTGCTACACTGATGGGCGGGATGTAAATTGCCAACAGCCACTCTGGAGAAGTGTACGGTGTGTCCTGAAACATCTAAAAAACACAGCTTAGAGAGCATAGGGCACTTCCACTCATGGGGGTATAAATTGGGAAAATGAAAAATCAGCAAGACACAAGCACCCCAAAGTTTAGGGCTGCTCTGTTGACAAGGACCTCCACTTCATTCCACCTTCAATATCCCAGGAGGGAGAAAAATGGATAAAGAAGTTGTGGTCCTTATGTACAATGGAATATCACTCAGCCATGAAATCAATGTCATAAGGCTAATAGCAGCATGATGAGTGGATTTAGGTACGACGATTCTAAGTGAAATAAGTCACACAGAAAAGGACACTTCTCATAAGGTATCACTTATAGAGGGAATGTCAAAACCGTTACACTTGAACTGAATTACAAAACAGAACAGAGTCACACATGCAGAAAACACACTATGGCTGCTTAACGGGAAAGGTGAGGTGGGGTGATACATAAAACAAGGGTTTCAAATTAGCTCAGATACCGTTCCATAAACCCAATATGTAATAGACAAGACCTACTCCTTGCTCAGAGAACTGGACTCAACACGCCCTATTCACCGCACAAGAATATATCTGACTAGTAATAATCTTAAAACCTATGTATTGATATCTCTCTGTTAGTGTGTCAAGTGGGTGTAAAGCGGCATAAACACAGCAGTGAAAAGCAGCTAAACCCCATTATAAAAATAAATTACTTTGAAAAACCCATGAAACAAAGACAGTGAAAGAGAGAGAAATTCTTACACAATGCGTTCAGGGGCTGTGATGCAACCTGGATTGACCATATCTAGACCCACAGCTGGATGAGACATAAGGGTGGACACTCTTGGGGCTGAGAGGTTTGGTGAGGTTGGGTGAGCAAACGCAGACCCTTTAAAGTAATACTGCGTGGTACCCATCGCATGGGTCCCAAATCTCCAGGTTCAAGGGCATCTTCCTACATCGAAAACATGCATGAGAAAACAAAAAGATGGTACACCATGTGATGGGGAAAGGTTTCTAAAACGCACCTCATTTCTCTTCTCCTTGTGCCCGGGTTCGCCATTCCAGCCGCTTTACTAACAATCTCCCTACTTGGAGCATCAGCACCTTTAACCTCCTGTTCCGTACAGGTTGCAATTTGTCCTGAGGATGAACGGGTAGACGGGGAACCAGTGAGAGACTAGCTCTTGGTGTTGGGACAGGCACAGGTCACTCTATTTTCCCATCAGGAAGAAGAATTAACCACAGGCTCATCCTCCCCCCCGGAACCAGAACAGGGCCTGAAGCCATCCTGCGCTTTTGCGGCCAGCTCCCAAAAAAGCGAGTTGTACAATGGAGCTTCAGGGCACTGCAATTCACAAACCTGCAGAGTTATAAATGATAACTCTCGTCCACAAATATATTGAGGGAAGGCAAAGAAGAGGATTTGAAATCAAGGCAGAAATGCAGGAAACAGATTTCAGGAGGTAGATTCGAATCGCCTTTAAAGCACATGAAAAGCGGCAAAACGTTGACAATGATGCCCTTGGCCAAAAAGGGCGTATGCGTTTTTTCCTGAATATATTCAGGAAAAAACGCATATGCCCTTTTGGGCCAACCAAGCAACCTGGAAAGGCAAATCAGGGCTACAAAGAAGACTCGCTACCCATCGGTCAAAAGGGCCATGCTGAAAAAAGTCTCAAAACCAGAAATGCAGGACAGGCCATGGAGAAATGGGAGCCTTGCTACACTGATGGGCGGGATGTAAATTGCCAACAGCCACTCTGGAGAAGTGTACGGTGTGTCCTGAAACATCTAAAAAACACAGCTTAGAGAGCATAGGGCACTTCCACTCATGGGGGTATAAATTGGGAAAATGAAAAATCAGCAAGACACAAGCACCCCAAAGTTTAGGGCTGCTCTGTTGACAAGGACCTCCACTTCATTCCACCTTCAATATCCCAGGAGGGAGAAAAATGGATAAAGAAGTTGTGGTCCTTATGTACAATGGAATATCACTCAGCCATGAAATCAATGTCATAAGGCTAATAGCAGCATGATGAGTGGATTTAGGTACGACGATTCTAAGTGAAATAAGTCACACAGAAAAGGACACTTCTCATAAGGTATCACTTATAGAGGGAATGTAAAAACCGTTACACTTGAACTGAATTACAAAACAGAACAGAGTCACACATGCAGAAAACACACTATGGCTGCTTAACGGGAAAGGTGAGGTGGGGTGATACATAAAACAAGGGTTTCAAATTAGCTCAGATACCGTTCCATAAACCCAATATGTAATAGACAAGACCTACTCCTTGCTCAGAGAGCTGGACTCAACACGCCCTATTCACCACACAAGAATATATCTGACTAGTAATAATCTTAAAACCTATGTATTGATATCTCTCTGTTAGTGTGTCAAGTGGGTGTAAAGCGGCATAAACACAGCAGTGAAAAGCAGCTAAACCCCATTATAAAAATAAATTACTTTGAAAAACCCATGAAACAAAGACAGTGAAAGAGAGAGAAATTCTTACACAATGCGTTCAGGGGCTGTGATGCAACCTGGATTGACCATTTCTAGACCCACAGCTGGATGAGACATAAGGGTGGACACTCTTGGGGCTGAGAGGTTTGGTGAGGTTGGGTGAGCAAACGCAGACCCTTTAAAGTAATACTGCGTGGTACCCATCGCATGGGTCCCAAATCTCCAGGTTCAAGGGCATCTTCCTACATCGAAAACATGCATGAGAAAACAAAAAAGATGGTACACCATGTGATGGGGAAAGGTTTCTAAAACGCACCTCATTTCTCTTCTCCTTGTGCCCGGGGTCGCCATTCCAGCCGCTTTACTAACAATCTCCCTACTTGGAGCATCAGCACCTTTAACCTCCTGTTCCGTACAGGTTGCAATTTGTCCTGAGGATGAACGGGTAGACGGGGAACCAGTGAGAGACTAGCTCTTGGTGTTGGGACAGGCACAGGTCACTCTATTTTCCCATCAGGAAGAAGAATTAACCACAGGCTCATCCTCCCCCCCGGAACCAGAACAGGGCCTGAAGCCATCCTGCGCTTTTGCGGCCAGCTCCCAAAAAAGCGAGTTGTACAATGGAGCTTCAGGGCACTGCAATTCACAAACCTGCAGAGTTATAAATGATAACTCTCGTCCACAAATATATTGAGGGAAGGCAAAGAAGAGGATTTGAAATCAAGGCAGAATTGCAGGAAACAGATTTCAGGAGGTAGATTCGAATCGCCTTTAAAGCACATGAAAAGCGGCAAAACGTTGACAATGATGCCCTTGGCCAAAAAGGGCGTATGCGTTTTTTCCTGAATATATTCAGGAAAAAACGCATACGCCCTTTTTGGCCAACCAAGCAACCTGGAAAGGCAAATCAGCGCTACAAAGAAGACTCGCTACCCATCGGTCAAAAGGGCCATGCTGAAAAACGTGTCAAAACCAGAAATGCAGGACAGGCCATGGAGAAATGGGAGCCTTGCTACACTGATGGGCGGGATGTAAATTGCCAACAGCCACTCTGGAGAAGTGTACGGTGTGTCCTGAAACATCTAAAAAACACAGCTTAGAGAGCATAGGGCACTTCCACTCATGGGGGTATAAATTGGGAAAATGAAAAATCAGCAAGACACAAGCACCCCAAAGTTTAGGGCTGCTCTGTTGACAAGGACCTCCACTTCATTCCACCTTCAATATCCCAGGAGGGAGAAAAATGGATAAAGAAGTTGTGGTCCTTATGTACAATGGAATATCACTCAGCCATGAAATCAATGTCATAAGGCTAATAGCAGCATGATGAGTGGATTTAGGTACGACGATTCTAAGTGAAATAAGTCACACAGAAAAGGACACTTCTCATAAGGTATCACTTATAGAGGGAATGTCAAAACCGTTACACTTGAACTGAATTACAAAACAGAACAGAGTCACACATGCAGAAAACACACTATGGCTGCTTAACGGGAAAGGTGAGGTGGGGTGATACATAAAACAAGGGTTTCAAATTAGCTCAGATACCGTTCCATAAACCCAATATGTAATAGACAAGACCTACTCCTTGCTCAGAGAACTGGACTCAACACGCCCTATTCACCGCACAAGAATATATCTGACTAGTAATAATCTTAAAACCTATGTATTGATATCTCTCTGTTAGTGTGTCAAGTGGGTGTAAAGCGGCATAAACACAGCAGTGAAAACCAGCTAAACCCCATTATAAAAATAAATTACTTTGAAAAACCCATGAAACAAAGACAGTGAAAGAGAGAGAAATTCTTACACACTGCGTTCAGGGGCTGTGATGCAACCTGGATTGACCATTTCTAGACCCACAGCTGGATGAGACATAAGGGTGGACACTCTTGGGGCTGAGAGGTTTGGTGAGGTTGGGTGAGCAAACGCAGACCCTTTTAAGTAATACTGCGTGGTACCCATCGCATGGGTCCCAAATCTCCAGGTTCAAGGGCATCTTCCTACATCGAAAACATGCATGAGAAAACAAAAAAGATGGTACACCATGTGATGGGGAAAGGTTTCTAAAACGCACCTCATTTCTCTTCTCCTTGTGCCCGGGGTCGCCATTCCAGCCGCTTTACTAACAATCTCCCTACTTGGAGCATCAGCACCTTTAACCTCCTGTTCCGTACAGGTTGCAATTTGTCCTGAGGATGAACGGGTAGACGGGGAACCAGTGAGAGACTAGCTCTTGGTGTTGGGACAGGCACAGGTCACTCTATTTTCCCATCAGGAAGAAGAATTAACCACAGGCTCATCCTCCCCCCCGGAACCAGAACAGGGCCTGAAGCCATCCTGCGCTTTTGCGGCCAGCTCCCAAAAAAGCGAGTTGTACAATGGAGCTTCAGGGCACTGCAATTCACAAACCTGCAGAGTTATAAATGATAACTCTCGTCCACAAATATATTGAGGGAAGGCAAAGAAGAGGATTTGAAATCAAGGCAGAAATGCAGGAAACAGATTTCAGGAGGTAGATTCGAATCGCCTTTAAAGCACATGAAAAGCGGCAAAACGTTGACAATGATGCCCTTGGCCAAAAAGGGCGTATGCGTTTTTTCCTGAATATATTCAGGAAAAAACGCATACGCCCTTTTTGGCCAACCAAGCAACCTGGAAAGGCAAATCAGGGCTACAAAGAAGACTCGCTACCCATCGGTCAAAAGGGCCATGCTGAAAAAAGTCTCAAAACCAGAAATGCAGGACAGGCCATGGAGAAATGGGAGCCTTGCTACACTGATGGGCGGGATGTAAATTGCCAACAGCCACTCTGGAGAAGTGTACGGTGTGTCCTGAAACATCTAAAAAACACAGCTTAGAGAGCATAGGGCACTTCCACTCATGGGGGTATAAATTGGGAAAATGAAAAATCAGCAAGACACAAGCACCCCAAAGTTTAGGGCTGCTCTGTTGACAAGGACCTCCACTTCATTCCACCTTCAATATCCCAGGAGGGAGAAAAATGGATAAAGAAGTTGTGGTCCTTATGTACAATGGAATATCACTCAGCCATGAAATCAATGTCATAAGGCTAATAGCAGCATGATGAGTGGATTTAGGTACGACGATTCTAAGTGAAATAAGTCACACAGAAAAGGACACTTCTCATAAGGTATCACTTATA
This sequence comes from Balaenoptera borealis, assembly GCF_965194805.1. NCBI lineage: Eukaryota > Metazoa > Chordata > Mammalia > Artiodactyla > Balaenopteridae > Balaenoptera > Balaenoptera borealis. The sequence continues at coordinate 753,355 of NW_028123935.1, read as the reverse complement.
GAGGGAATGTCAAAACCGTTACACTTGAACTGAATTACAAAACAGAACAGAGTCACACATGCAGAAAACACACTATGGCTGCTTAACGGGAAAGGTGAGGTGGGGTGATACATAAAACAAGGGTTTCAAATTAGCTCAGATACCGTTCCATAAACCCAATATGTAATAGACAAGACCTACTCCTTGCTCAGAGAACTGGACTCAACACGCCCTATTCACCACACAAGAATATATCTGACTAGTAATAATCTTAAAACCTATGTATTGATATCTCTCTGTTAGTGTGTCAAGTGGGTGTAAAGCGGCATAAACACAGCAGTGAAAAGCAGCTAAACCCCATTATAAAAATAAATTACTTTGAAAAACCCATGAAACAAAGACAGTGAAAGAGAGAGAAATTCTTACACAATGCGTTCAGGGGCTGTGATGCAACCTGGATTGACCATTTCTAGACCCACAGCTGGATGAGACATAAGGGTGGACACTCTTGGGGCTGAGAGGTTTGGTGAGGTTGGGTGAGCAAACGCAGACCCTTTAAAGTAATACTGCGTGGTACCCATCGCATGGGTCCCAAATCTCCAGGTTCAAGGGCATCTTCCTACATCGAAAACATGCATGAGAAAACAAAAAAGATGGTACACCATGTGATGGGGAAAGGTTTCTAAAACGCACCTCATTTCTCTTCTCCTTGTGCCCGGGGTCGCCATTCCAGCCGCTTTACTAACAATCTCCCTACTTGGAGCATCAGCACCTTTAACCTCCTGTTCCGTACAGGTTGCAATTTGTCCTGAGGATGAACGGGTAGACGGGGAACCAGTGAGAGACTAGCTCTTGGTGTTGGGACAGGCACAGGTCACTCTATTTTCCCATCAGGAAGAAGAATTAACCACAGGCTCATCCTCCCCCCCGGAACCAGAACAGGGCCTGAAGCCATCCTGCGCTTTTGCGGCCAGCTCCCAAAAAAGCGAGTTGTACAATGGAGCTTCAGGGCACTGCAATTCACAAACCTGCAGAGTTATAAATGATAACTCTCGTCCACAAATATATTGAGGGAAGGCAAAGAAGAGGATTTGAAATCAAGGCAGAATTGCAGGAAACAGATTTCAGGAGGTAGATTCGAATCGCCTTTAAAGCACATGAAAAGCGGCAAAACGTTGACAATGATGCCCTTGGCCAAAAAGGGCGTATGCGTTTTTTCCTGAATATATTCAGGAAAAAACGCATACGCCCTTTTTGGCCAACCAAGCAACCTGGAAAGGCAAATCAGCGCTACAAAGAAGACTCGCTACCCATCGGTCAAAAGGGCCATGCTGAAAAACGTGTCAAAACCAGAAATGCAGGACAGGCCATGGAGAAATGGGAGCCTTGCTACACTGATGGGCGGGATGTAAATTGCCAACAGCCACTCTGGAGAAGTGTACGGTGTGTCCTGAAACATCTAAAAAACACAGCTTAGAGAGCATAGGGCACTTCCACTCATGGGGGTATAAATTGGGAAAATGAAAAATCAGCAAGACACAAGCACCCCAAAGTTTAGGGCTGCTCTGTTGACAAGGACCTCCACTTCATTCCACCTTCAATATCCCAGGAGGGAGAAAAATGGATAAAGAAGTTGTGGTCCTTATGTACAATGGAATATCACTCAGCCATGAAATCAATGTCATAAGGCTAATAGCAGCATGATGAGTGGATTTAGGTACGACGATTCTAAGTGAAATAAGTCACACAGAAAAGGACACTTCTCATAAGGTATCACTTATAGAGGGAATGTCAAAACCGTTACACTTGAACTGAATTACAAAACAGAACAGAGTCACACATGCAGAAAACACACTATGGCTGCTTAACGGGAAAGGTGAGGTGGGGTGATACATAAAACAAGGGTTTCAAATTAGCTCAGATACCGTTCCATAAACCCAATATGTAATAGACAAGACCTACTCCTTGCTCAGAGAACTGGACTCAACACGCCCTATTCACCGCACAAGAATATATCTGACTAGTAATAATCTTAAAACCTATGTATTGATATCTCTCTGTTAGTGTGTCAAGTGGGTGTAAAGCGGCATAAACACAGCAGTGAAAACCAGCTAAACCCCATTATAAAAATAAATTACTTTGAAAAACCCATGAAACAAAGACAGTGAAAGAGAGAGAAATTCTTACACAATGCGTTCAGGGGCTGTGATGCAACCTGGATTGACCATTTCTAGACCCACAGCTGGATGAGACATAAGGGTGGACACTCTTGGGGCTGAGAGGTTTGGTGAGGTTGGGTGAGCAAACGCAGACCCTTTTAAGTAATACTGCGTGGTACCCATCGCATGGGTCCCAAATCTCCAGGTTCAAGGGCATCTTCCTACATCGAAAACATGCATGAGAAAACAAAAAAGATGGTACACCATGTGATGGGGAAAGGTTTCTAAAACGCACCTCATTTCTCTTCTCCTTGTGCCCAGGTTCGCCATTCCAGCCGCTTTACTAACAATCTCCCTACTTGGAGCATCAGCACCTTTAACCTCCTGTTCCGTACAGGTTGCAATTTGTCCTGAGGATGAACGGGTAGACGGGGAACCAGTGAGAGACTAGCTCTTGGTGTTGGGACAGGCACAGGTCACTCTATTTTCCCATCAGGAAGAAGAATTAACCACAGGCTCATCCTCCCCCCCGGAACCAGAACAGGGCCTGAAGCCATCCTGCGCTTTTGCGGCCAGCTCCCAAAAAAGCGAGTTGTACAATGGAGCTTCAGGGCACTGCAATTCACAAACCTGCAGAGTTATAAATGATAACTCTCGTCCACAAATATATTGAGGGAAGGCAAAGAAGAGGATTTGAAATCAAGGCAGAAATGCAGGAAACAGATTTCAGGAGGTAGATTCGAATCGCCTTTAAAGCACATGAAAAGCGGCAAAACGTTGACAATGATGCCCTTGGCCAAAAAGGGCGTATGCGTTTTTTCCTGAATATATTCAGGAAAAAACGCATACGCCCTTTTTGGCCAACCAAGCAACCTGGAAAGGCAAATCAGGGCTACAAAGAAGACTCGCTACCCATCGGTCAAAAGGGCCATGCTGAAAAAAGTCTCAAAACCAGAAATGCAGGACAGGCCATGGAGAAATGGGAGCCTTGCTACACTGATGGGCGGGATGTAAATTGCCAACAGCCACTCTGGAGAAGTGTACGGTGTGTCCTGAAACATCTAAAAAACACAGCTTAGAGAGCATAGGGCACTTCCACTCATGGGGGTATAAATTGGGAAAATGAAAAATCAGCAAGACACAAGCACCCCAAAGTTTAGGGCTGCTCTGTTGACAAGGACCTCCACTTCATTCCACCTTCAATATCCCAGGAGGGAGAAAAATGGATAAAGAAGTTGTGGTCCTTATGTACAATGGAATATCACTCAGCCATGAAATCAATGTCATAAGGCTAATAGCAGCATGATGAGTGGATTTAGGTACGACGATTCTAAGTGAAATAAGTCACACAGAAAAGGACACTTCTCATAAGGTATCACTTATAGAGGGAATGTCAAAACCGTTACACTTGAACTGAATTACAAAACAGAACAGAGTCACACATGCAGAAAACACACTATGGCTGCTTAACGGGAAAGGTGAGGTGGGGTGATACATAAAACAAGGGTTTCAAATTAGCTCAGATACCGTTCCATAAACCCAATATGTAATAGACAAGACCTACTCCTTGCTCAGAGAACTGGACTCAACACGCCCTATTCACCACACAAGAATATATCTGACTAGTAATAATCTTAAAACCTATGTATTGATATCTCTCTGTTAGTGTGTCAAGTGGGTGTAAAGCGGCATAAACACAGCAGTGAAAAGCAGCTAAACCCCATTATAAAAATAAATTACTTTGAAAAACCCATGAAACAAAGACAGTGAAAGAGAGAGAAATTCTTACACAATGCGTTCAGGGGCTGTGATGCAACCTGGATTGACCATTTCTAGACCCACAGCTGGATGAGACATAAGGGTGGACACTCTTGGGGCTGAGAGGTTTGGTGAGGTTGGGTGAGCAAACGCAGACCCTTTAAAGTAATACTGCGTGGTACCCATCGCATGGGTCCCAAATCTCCAGGTTCAAGGGCATCTTCCTACATCGAAAACATGCATGAGAAAACAAAAAAGATGGTACACCATGTGATGGGGAAAGGTTTCTAAAACGCACCTCATTTCTCTTCTCCTTGTGCCCGGGGTCGCCATTCCAGCCGCTTTACTAACAATCTCCCTACTTGGAGCATCAGCACCTTTAACCTCCTGTTCCGTACAGGTTGCAATTTGTCCTGAGGATGAACGGGAATACGGGGAACCAGTGAGAGACTAGCTCTTGTTGTTGGGACAGGCACAGGTCACTCTATTTTCCCATCAGGAAGAAGAATTAACCACAGGCTCATCCTCCCCCCCGGAACCAGAACAGGGCCTGAAGCCATCCTGCGCTTTTGCGGCCAGCTCCCAAAAAAGCGAGTTGTACAATGGAGCTTCAGGGCACTGCAATTCACAAACCTGCAGAGTTATAAATGATAACTCTCGTCCACAAATATATTGAGGGAAGGCAAAGAAGAGGATTTGAAATCAAGGCAGAAATGCAGGAAACAGATTTCAGGAGGTAGATTCGAATCGCCTTTAAAGCACATGAAAAGCGGCAAAACGTTGACAATGATGCCCTTGGCCAAAAAGGGCGTATGCGTTTTTTCCTGAATATATTCAGGAAAAAACGCATATGCCCTTTTGGGCCAACCAAGCAACCTGGAAAGGCAAATCAGGGCTACAAAGAAGACTCGCTACCCATCGGTCAAAAGGGCCATGCTGAAAAAAGTCTCAAAACCAGAAATGCAGGACAGGCCATGGAGAAATGGGAGCCTTGCTACACTGATGGGCGGGATGTAAATTGCCAACAGCCACTCTGGAGAAGTGTACGGTGTGTCCTGAAACATCTAAAAAACACAGCTTAGAGAGCATAGGGCACTTCCACTCATGGGGGTATAAATTGGGAAAATGAAAAATCAGCAAGACACAAGCACCCCAAAGTTTAGGGCTGCTCTGTTGACAAGGACCTCCACTTCATTCCACCTTCAATATCCCAGGAGGGAGAAAAATGGATAAAGAAGTTGTGGTCCTTATGTACAATGGAATATCACTCAGCCATGAAATCAATGTCATAAGGCTAATAGCAGCATGATGAGTGGATTTAGGTACGACGATTCTAAGTGAAATAAGTCACACAGAAAAGGACACTTCTCATAAGGTATCACTTATAGAGGGAATGTAAAAACCGTTACACTTGAACTGAATTACAAAACAGAACAGAGTCACACATGCAGAAAACACACTATGGCTGCTTAACGGGAAAGGTGAGGTGGGGTGATACATAAAACAAGGGTTTCAAATTAGCTCAGATACCGTTCCATAAACCCAATATGTAATAGACAAGACCTACTCCTTGCTCAGAGAGCTGGACTCAACACGCCCTATTCACCACACAAGAATATATCTGACTAGTAATAATCTTAAAACCTATGTATTGATATCTCTCTGTTAGTGTGTCAAGTGGGTGTAAAGCGGCATAAACACAGCAGTGAAAAGCAGCTAAACCCCATTATAAAAATAAATTACTTTGAAAAACCCATGAAACAAAGACAGTGAAAGAGAGAGAAATTCTTACACAATGCGTTCAGGGGCTGTGATGCAACCTGGATTGACCATTTCTAGACCCACAGCTGGATGAGACATAAGGGTGGACACTCTTGGGGCTGAGAGGTTTGGTGAGGTTGGGTGAGCAAACGCAGACCCTTTAAAGTAATACTGCGTGGTACCCATCGCATGGGTCCCAAATCTCCAGGTTCAAGGGCATCTTCCTACATCGAAAACATGCATGAGAAAACAAAAAAGATGGTACACCATGTGATGGGGAAAGGTTTCTAAAACGCACCTCATTTCTCTTCTCCTTGTGCCCGGGGTCGCCATTCCAGCCGCTTTACTAACAATCTCCCTACTTGGAGCATCAGCACCTTTAACCTCCTGTTCCGTACAGGTTGCAATTTGTCCTGAGGATGAACGGGTAGACGGGGAACCAGTGAGAGACTAGCTCTTGGTGTTGGGACAGGCACAGGTCACTCTATTTTCCCATCAGGAAGAAGAATTAACCACAGGCTCATCCTCCCCCCCGGAACCAGAACAGGGCCTGAAGCCATCCTGCGCTTTTGCGGCCAGCTCCCAAAAAAGCGAGTTGTACAATGGAGCTTCAGGGCACTGCAATTCACAAACCTGCAGAGTTATAAATGATAACTCTCGTCCACAAATATATTGAGGGAAGGCAAAGAAGAGGATTTGAAATCAAGGCAGAATTGCAGGAAACAGATTTCAGGAGGTAGATTCGAATCGCCTTTAAAGCACATGAAAAGCGGCAAAACGTTGACAATGATGCCCTTGGCCAAAAAGGGCGTATGCGTTTTTTCCTGAATATATTCAGGAAAAAACGCATACGCCCTTTTTGGCCAACCAAGCAACCTGGAAAGGCAAATCAGCGCTACAAAGAAGACTCGCTACCCATCGGTCAAAAGGGCCATGCTGAAAAACGTGTCAAAACCAGAAATGCAGGACAGGCCATGGAGAAATGGGAGCCTTGCTACACTGATGGGCGGGATGTAAATTGCCAACAGCCACTCTGGAGAAGTGTACGGTGTGTCCTGAAACATCTAAAAAACACAGCTTAGAGAGCATAGGGCACTTCCACTCATGGGGGTATAAATTGGGAAAATGAAAAATCAGCAAGACACAAGCACCCCAAAGTTTAGGGCTGCTCTGTTGACAAGGACCTCCACTTCATTCCACCTTCAATATCCCAGGAGGGAGAAAAATGGATAAAGAAGTTGTGGTCCTTATGTACAATGGAATATCACTCAGCCATGAAATCAATGTCATAAGGCTAATAGCAGCATGATGAGTGGATTTAGGTACGACGATTCTAAGTGAAATAAGTCACACAGAAAAGGACACTTCTCATAAGGTATCACTTATAGAGGGAATGTCAAAACCGTTACACTTGAACTGAATTACAAAACAGAACAGAGTCACACATGCAGAAAACACACTATGGCTGCTTAACGGGAAAGGTGAGGTGGGGTGATACATAAAACAAGGGTTTCAAATTAGCTCAGATACCGTTCCATAAACCCAATATGTAATAGACAAGACCTACTCCTTGCTCAGAGAACTGGACTCAACACGCCCTATTCACCGCACAAGAATATATCTGACTAGTAATAATCTTAAAACCTATGTATTGATATCTCTCTGTTAGTGTGTCAAGTGGGTGTAAAGCGGCATAAACACAGCAGTGAAAACCAGCTAAACCCCATTATAAAAATAAATTACTTTGAAAAACCCATGAAACAAAGACAGTGAAAGAGAGAGAAATTCTTACACAATGCGTTCAGGGGCTGTGATGCAACCTGGATTGACCATTTCTAGACCCACAGCTGGATGAGACATAAGGGTGGACACTCTTGGGGCTGAGAGGTTTGGTGAGGTTGGGTGAGCAAACGCAGACCCTTTTAAGTAATACTGCGTGGTACCCATCGCATGGGTCCCAAATCTCCAGGTTCAAGGGCATCTTCCTACATCGAAAACATGCATGAGAAAACAAAAAAGATGGTACACCATGTGATGGGGAAAGGTTTCTAAAACGCACCTCATTTCTCTTCTCCTTGTGCCCGGGGTCGCCATTCCAGCCGCTTTACTAACAATCTCCCTACTTGGAGCATCAGCACCTTTAACCTCCTGTTCCGTACAGGTTGCAATTTGTCCTGAGGATGAACGGGTAGACGGGGAACCAGTGAGAGACTAGCTCTTGGTGTTGGGACAGGCACAGGTCACTCTATTTTCCCATCAGGAAGAAGAATTAACCACAGGCTCATCCTCCCCCCCGGAACCAGAACAGGGCCTGAAGCCATCCTGCGCTTTTGCGGCCAGCTCCCAAAAAAGCGAGTTGTACAATGGAGCTTCAGGGCACTGCAATTCACAAACCTGCAGAGTTATAAATGATAACTCTCGTCCACAAATATATTGAGGGAAGGCAAAGAAGAGGATTTGAAATCAAGGCAGAAATGCAGGAAACAGATTTCAGGAGGTAGATTCGAATCGCCTTTAAAGCACATGAAAAGCGGCAAAACGTTGACAATGATGCCCTTGGCCAAAAAGGGCGTATGCGTTTTTTCCTGAATATATTCAGGAAAAAACGCATACGCCCTTTTTGGCCAACCAAGCAACCTGGAAAGGCAAATCAGGGCTACAAAGAAGACTCGCTACCCATCGGTCAAAAGGGCCATGCTGAAAAAAGTCTCAAAACCAGAAATGCAGGACAGGCCATGGAGAAATGGGAGCCTTGCTACACTGATGGGCGGGATGTAAATTGCCAACAGCCACTCTGGAGAAGTGTACGGTGTGTCCTGAAACATCTAAAAAACACAGCTTAGAGAGCATAGGGCACTTCCACTCATGGGGGTATAAATTGGGAAAATGAAAAATCAGCAAGACACAAGCACCCCAAAGTTTAGGGCTGCTCTGTTGACAAGGACCTCCACTTCATTCCACCTTCAATATCCCAGGAGGGAGAAAAATGGATAAAGAAGTTGTGGTCCTTATGTACAATGGAATATCACTCAGCCATGAAATCAATGTCATAAGGCTAATAGCAGCATGATGAGTGGATTTAGGTACGACGATTCTAAGTGAAATAAGTCACACAGAAAAGGACACTTCTCATAAGGTATCACTTATAGAGGGAATGTCAAAACCGTTACACTTGAACTGAATTACAAAACAGAACAGAGTCACACATGCAGAAAACACACTATGGCTGCTTAACGGGAAAGGTGAGGTGGGGTGATACATAAAACAAGGGTTTCAAATTAGCTCAGATACCGTTCCATAAACCCAATATGTAATAGACAAGACCTACTCCTTGCTCAGAGAACTGGACTCAACACGCCCTATTCACCGCACAAGAATATATCTGACTAGTAATAATCTTAAAACCTATGTATTGATATCTCTCTGTTAGTGTGTCAAGTGGGTGTAAAGCGGCATAAACACAGCAGTGAAAACCAGCTAAACCCCATTATAAAAATAAATTACTTTGAAAAACCCATGAAACAAAGACAGTGAAAGAGAGAGAAATTCTTACACAATGCGTTCAGGGGCTGTGATGCAACCTGGATTGACCATTTCTAGACCCACAGCTGGATGAGACATAAGGGTGGACACTCTTGGGGCTGAGAGGTTTGGTGAGGTTGGGTGAGCAAACGCAGACCCTTTTAAGTAATACTGCGTGGTACCCATCGCATGGGTCCCAAATCTCCAGGTTCAAGGGCATCTTCCTACATCGAAAACATGCATGAGAAAACAAAAAAGATGGTACACCATGTGATGGGGAAAGGTTTCTAAAACGCACCTCATTTCTCTTCTCCTTGTGCCCGGGGTCGCCATTCCAGCCGCTTTACTAACAATCTCCCTACTTGGAGCATCAGCACCTTTAACCTCCTGTTCCGTACAGGTTGCAATTTGTCCTGAGGATGAACGGGTAGACGGGGAACCAGTGAGAGACTAGCTCTTGGTGTTGGGACAGGCACAGGTCACTCTATTTTCCCATCAGGAAGAAGAATTAACCACAGGCTCATCCTCCCCCCCGGAACCAGAACAGGGCCTGAAGCCATCCTGCGCTTTTGCGGCCAGCTCCCAAAAAAGCGAGTTGTACAATGGAGCTTCAGGGCACTGCAATTCACAAACCTGCAGAGTTATAAATGATAACTCTCGTCCACAAATATATTGAGGGAAGGCAAAGAAGAGGATTTGAAATCAAGGCAGAAATGCAGGAAACAGATTTCAGGAGGTAGATTCGAATCGCCTTTAAAGCACATGAAAAGCGGCAAAACGTTGACAATGATGCCCTTGGCCAAAAAGGGCGTATGCGTTTTTTCCTGAATATATTCAGGAAAAAACGCATACGCCCTTTTTGGCCAACCAAGCAACCTGGAAAGGCAAATCAGGGCTACAAAGAAGACTCGCTACCCATCGGTCAAAAGGGCCATGCTGAAAAAAGTCTCAAAACCAGAAATGCAGGACAGGCCATGGAGAAATGGGAGCCTTGCTACACTGATGGGCGGGATGTAAATTGCCAACAGCCACTCTGGAGAAGTGTACGGTGTGTCCTGAAACATCTAAAAAACACAGCTTAGAGAGCATAGGGCACTTCCACTCATGGGGGTATAAATTGGGAAAATGAAAAATCAGCAAGACACAAGCACCCCAAAGTTTAGGGCTGCTCTGTTGACAAGGACCTCCACTTCATTCCACCTTCAATATCCCAGGAGGGAGAAAAATGGATAAAGAAGTTGTGGTCCTTATGTACAATGGAATATCACTCAGCCATGAAATCAATGTCATAAGGCTAATAGCAGCATGATGAGTGGATTTAGGTACGACGATTCTAAGTGAAATAAGTCACACAGAAAAGGACACTTCTCATAAGGTATCACTTATAGAGGGAATGTCAAAACCGTTACACTTGAACTGAATTACAAAACAGAACAGAGTCACACATGCAGAAAACACACTATGGCTGCTTAACGGGAAAGGTGAGGTGGGGTGATACATAAAACAAGGGTTTCAAATTAGCTCAGATACCGTTCCATAAACCCAATATGTAATAGACAAGACCTACTCCTTGCTCAGAGAACTGGACTCAACACGCCCTATTCACCACACAAGAATATATCTGACTAGTAATAATCTTAAAACCTATGTATTGATATCTCTCTGTTAGTGTGTCAAGTGGGTGTAAAGCGGCATAAACACAGCAGTGAAAAGCAGCTAAACCCCATTATAAAAATAAATTACTTTGAAAAACCCATGAAACAAAGACAGTGAAAGAGAGAGAAATTCTTACACAATGCGTTCAGGGGCTGTGATGCAACCTGGATTGACCATTTCTAGACCCACAGCTGGATGAGACATAAGGGTGGACACTCTTGGGGCTGAGAGGTTTGGTGAGGTTGGGTGAGCAAACGCAGACCCTTTAAAGTAATACTGCGTGGTACCCATCGCATGGGTCCCAAATCTCCAGGTTCAAGGGCATCTTCCTACATCGAAAACATGCATGAGAAAACAAAAAAGATGGTACACCATGTGATGGGGAAAGGTTTCTAAAACGCACCTCATTTCTCTTCTCCTTGTGCCCGGGGTCGCCATTCCAGCCGCTTTACTAACAATCTCCCTACTTGGAGCATCAGCACCTTTAACCTCCTGTTCCGTACAGGTTGCAATTTGTCCTGAGGATGAACGGGTAGACGGGGAACCAGTGAGAGACTAGCTCTTGGTGTTGGGACAGGCACAGGTCACTCTATTTTCCCATCAGGAAGAAGAATTAACCACAGGCTCATCCTCCCCCCCGGAACCAGAACAGGGCCTGAAGCCATCCTGCGCTTTTGCGGCCAGCTCCCAAAAAAGCGAGTTGTACAATGGAGCTTCAGGGCACTGCAATTCACAAACCTGCAGAGTTATAAATGATAACTCTCGTCCACAAATATATTGAGGGAAGGCAAAGAAGAGGATTTGAAATCAAGGCAGAATTGCAGGAAACAGATTTCAGGAGGTAGATTCGAATCGCCTTTAAAGCACATGAAAAGCGGCAAAACGTTGACAATGATGCCCTTGGCCAAAAAGGGCGTATGCCTTTTTTCCTGAATATATTCAGGAAAAAACGCATACGCCCTTTTTGGCCAACCAAGCAACCTGGAAAGGCAAATCAGCGCTACAAAGAAGACTCGCTACCCATCGGTCAAAAGGGCCATGCTGAAAAACGTGTCAAAACCAGAAATGCAGGACAGGCCATGGAGAAATGGGAGCCTTGCTACACTGATGGGCGGGATGTAAATTGCCAACAGCCACTCTGGAGAAGTGTACGGTGTGTCCTGAAACATCTAAAAAACACAGCTTAGAGAGCATAGGGCACTTCCACTCATGGGGGTATAAATTGGGAAAATGAAAAATCAGCAAGACACAAGCACCCCAAAGTTTAGGGCTGCTCTGTTGACAAGGACCTCCACTTCATTCCACCTTCAATATCCCAGGAGGGAGAAAAATGGATAAAGAAGTTGTGGTCCTTATGTACAATGGAATATCACTCAGCCATGAAATCAATGTCATAAGGCTAATAGCAGCATGATGAGTGGATTTAGGTACGACGATTCTAAGTGAAATAAGTCACACAGAAAAGGACACTTCTCATAAGGTATCACTTATAGAGGGAATGTCAAAACCGTTACACTTGAACTGAATTACAAAACAGAACAGAGTCACACATGCAGAAAACACACTATGGCTGCTTAACGGGAAAGGTGAGGTGGGGTGATACATAAAACAAGGGTTTCAAATTAGCTCAGATACCGTTCCATAAACCCAATATGTAATAGACAAGACCTACTCCTTGCTCAGAGAACTGGACTCAACACGCCCTATTCACCGCACAAGAATATATCTGACTAGTAATAATCTTAAAACCTATGTATTGATATCTCTCTGTTAGTGTGTCAAGTGGGTGTAAAGCGGCATAAACACAGCAGTGAAAACCAGCTAAACCCCATTATAAAAATAAATTACTTTGAAAAACCCATGAAACAAAGACAGTGAAAGAGAGAGAAATTCTTACACAATGCGTTCAGGGGCTGTGATGCAACCTGGATTGACCATTTCTAGACCCACAGCTGGATGAGACATAAGGGTGGACACTCTTGGGGCTGAGAGGTTTGGTGAGGTTGGGTGAGCAAACGCAGACCCTTTTAAGTAATACTGCGTGGTACCCATCGCATGGGTCCCAAATCTCCAGGTTCAAGGGCATCTTCCTACATCGAAAACATGCATGAGAAAACAAAAAAGATGGTACACCATGTGATGGGGAAAGGTTTCTAAAACGCACCTCATTTCTCTTCTCCTTGTGCCCAGGTTCGCCATTCCAGCCGCTTTACTAACAATCTCCCTACTTGGAGCATCAGCACCTTTAACCTCCTGTTCCGTACAGGTTGCAATTTGTCCTGAGGATGAACGGGTAGACGGGGAACCAGTGAGAGACTAGCTCTTGGTGTTGGGACAGGCACAGGTCACTCTATTTTCCCATCAGGAAGAAGAATTAACCACAGGCTCATCCTCCCCCCCGGAACCAGAACAGGGCCTGAAGCCATCCTGCGCTTTTGCGGCCAGCTCCCAAAAAAGCGAGTTGTACAATGGAGCTTCAGGGCACTGCAATTCACAAACCTGCAGAGTTATAAATGATAACTCTCGTCCACAAATATATTGAGGGAAGGCAAAGAAGAGGATTTGAAATCAAGGCAGAAATGCAGGAAACAGATTTCAGGAGGTAGATTCGAATCGCCTTTAAAGCACATGAAAAGCGGCAAAACGTTGACAATGATGCCCTTGGCCAAAAAGGGCGTATGCGTTTTTTCCTGAATATATTCAGGAAAAAACGCATACGCCCTTTTTGGCCAACCAAGCAACCTGGAAAGGCAAATCAGGGCTACAAAGAAGACTCGCTACCCATCGGTCAAAAGGGCCATGCTGAAAAAAGTCTCAAAACCAGAAATGCAGGACAGGCCATGGAGAAATGGGAGCCTTGCTACACTGATGGGCGGGATGTAAATTGCCAACAGCCACTCTGGAGAAGTGTACGGTGTGTCCTGAAACATCTAAAAAACACAGCTTAGAGAGCATAGGGCACTTCCACTCATGGGGGTATAAATTGGGAAAATGAAAAATCAGCAAGACACAAGCACCCCAAAGTTTAGGGCTGCTCTGTTGACAAGGACCTCCACTTCATTCCACCTTCAATATCCCAGGAGGGAGAAAAATGGATAAAGAAGTTGTGGTCCTTATGTACAATGGAATATCACTCAGCCATGAAATCAATGTCATAAGGCTAATAGCAGCATGATGAGTGGATTTAGGTACGACGATTCTAAGTGAAATAAGTCACACAGAAAAGGACACTTCTCATAAGGTATCACTTATAGAGGGAATGTCAAAACCGTTACACTTGAACTGAATTACAAAACAGAACAGAGTCACACATGCAGAAAACACACTATGGCTGCTTAACGGGAAAGGTGAGGTGGGGTGATACATAAAACAAGGGTTTCAAATTAGCTCAGATACCGTTCCATAAACCCAATATGTAATAGACAAGACCTACTCCTTGCTCAGAGAACTGGACTCAACACGCCCTATTCACCACACAAGAATATATCTGACTAGTAATAATCTTAAAACCTATGTATTGATATCTCTCTGTTAGTGTGTCAAGTGGGTGTAAAGCGGCATAAACACAGCAGTGAAAAGCAGCTAAACCCCATTATAAAAATAAATTACTTTGAAAAACCCATGAAACAAAGACAGTGAAAGAGAGAGAAATTCTTACACAATGCGTTCAGGGGCTGTGATGCAACCTGGATTGACCATTTCTAGACCCACAGCTGGATGAGACATAAGGGTGGACACTCTTGGGGCTGAGAGGTTTGGTGAGGTTGGGTGAGCAAACGCAGACCCTTTAAAGTAATACTGCGTGGTACCCATCGCATGGGTCCCAAATCTCCAGGTTCAAGGGCATCTTCCTACATCGAAAACATGCATGAGAAAACAAAAAAGATGGTACACCATGTGATGGGGAAAGGTTTCTAAAACGCACCTCATTTCTCTTCTCCTTGTGCCCGGGGTCGCCATTCCAGCCGCTTTACTAACAATCTCCCTACTTGGAGCATCAGCACCTTTAACCTCCTGTTCCGTACAGGTTGCAATTTGTCCTGAGGATGAACGGGAATACGGGGAACCAGTGAGAGACTAGCTCTTGTTGTTGGGACAGGCACAGGTCACTCTATTTTCCCATCAGGAAGAAGAATTAACCACAGGCTCATCCTCCCCCCCGGAACCAGAACAGGGCCTGAAGCCATCCTGCGCTTTTGCGGCCAGCTCCCAAAAAAGCGAGTTGTAAAATGGAGCTTCAGGGCACTGCAATTCACAAACCTGCAGAGTTATAAATGATAACTCTCGTCCACAAATATATTTAGGGAAGGCAAAGAAGAGGATTTGAAATCAAGGCAGAAATGCAGGAAACAGATTTCAGGAGGTAGATTCGAATCGCCTTTAAAGCACATGAAAAGCGGCAAAACGTTGACAATGATGCTCTTGGCCAAAAAGGGCGTATGCGTTTTTTCCTGAATATATTCAGGAAAAAACGCATACGCCCTTTTTGGCCAACCAAGCAACCTGGAAAGGCAAATCAGCGCGACAAAGCAGACTCGCTACCCATCGGTCAAAAGGGCCATGCTGAAAAAAGTCTCAAAACCAGAAATGCAGGACAGGCCATGGAGAAATGGGAGCCTTGCTACGCTGATGGGTGGGATGTAAATTGCCAACAGCCACTCTGGAGAAGTGTACGGTGTGTCCTGAAACATCTAAAAAACACAGCTTAGAGAGCATAGGGCACTTCCACTCATGGGGGTATAAATTGGGAAAATGAAAAATCAGCAAGACACAAGCACCCCAAAGTTTAGGGCTGCTCTGTTGACAAGGACCTCCACTTCATTCCACCTTCAATATCCCAGGAAAGAGAAAAATGGATAAAGAAGTTGTGGTCCTTATGTACAATGGAATATCACTCAGCCAGGAAATCAATGTCATAAGGCTAGTAGCAGCATGATGAGTGGATTTAGGTACGACGATTCTAAGTGAAATAAGTCACACAGAAAAGGACACTTCTCATAAGGTATCACTTATAGAGGGAATGTAAAAACCGTTACACTTGAACTGAATTACAAAACAGAACAGAGTCACACATGCAGAAAACACACTATGGCTGCTTAACGGGAAAGGTGAGGTGGGGTGATACATAAAACAAGGGTTTCAAATTAGCTCAGATACCGTTCCATAAACCCAATATGTAATAGACAAGACCTACTCCTTGCTCAGAGAACTGGACTCAACACGCCCTATTCACCGCACAAGAATATATCTGACTAGTAATAATCTTAAAACCTATGTATTGATATCTCTCTGTTAGTGTGTCAAGTGGGTGTAAAGCGGCATAAACACAGCAGTGAAAAGCAGCTAAACCCCATTATAAAAATAAATTACTTTGAAAAACCCATGAAACAAAGACAGTGAAAGAGAGAGAAATTCTTACACAATGCGTTCAGGGGCTGTGATGCAACCTGGATTGACCATATCTAGACCCACAGCTGGATGAGACATAAGGGTGGACACTCTTGGGGCTGAGAGGTTTGGTGAGGTTGGGTGAGCAAACGCAGACCCTTTAAAGGAATACTGCGTGGTACCCATCGCATGGGTCCCAAATCTCCAGGTTCAAGGGCATCTTCCTACATCAAAAACATGCATGAGAAACCCAGAAGATGGTACACCGTGTGATGGGGAAAGGTTTCTAAAACGCACCTCATTTCTCTTCTCCTTGTGCCCAGGTTCGCCATTCCAGCCGCTTTACTAACAATCTCCCTACTTGGAGCATCAGCACCTTTAACCTCCTGTTCCGTACAGGTTGCAATTTGTCCTGAGGATGAACGGGTAGACGGGGAACCAGTGAGAGACTAGCTCTTGGTGTTGGGACAGGCACAGGTCACTCTATTTTCCCATCAGGAAGAAGAATTAACCACAGGCTCATCCTCCCCCCCGGAACCAGAACAGGGCCTGAAGCCATCCTGCGCTTTTGCGGCCAGCTCCCAAAAAAGCGAGTTGTACAATGGAGCTTCAGGGCACTGCAATTCACAAACCTGCAGAGTTATAAATGATAACTCTCGTCCACAAATATATTGAGGGAAGGCAAAGAAGAGGATTTGAAATCAAGGCAGAAATGCAGGAAACAGATTTCAGGAGGTAGATTCGAATCGCCTTTAAAGCACATGAAAAGCGGCAAAACGTTGACAATGATGCCCTTGGCCAAAAAGGGCGTATGCGTTTTTTCCTGAATATATTCAGGAAAAAACGCATACGCCCTTTTTGGCCAACCAAGCAACCTGGAAAGGCAAATCAGGGCTACAAAGAAGACTCGCTACCCATCGGTCAAAAGGGCCATGCTGAAAAAAGTCTCAAAACCAGAAATGCAGGACAGGCCATGGAGAAATGGGAGCCTTGCTACACTGATGGGCGGGATGTAAATTGCCAACAGCCACTCTGGAGAAGTGTACGGTGTGTCCTGAAACATCTAAAAAACACAGCTTAGAGAGCATAGGGCACTTCCACTCATGGGGGTATAAATTGGGAAAATGAAAAATCAGCAAGACACAAGCACCCCAAAGTTTAGGGCTGCTCTGTTGACAAGGACCTCCACTTCATTCCACCTTCAATATCCCAGGAGGGAGAAAAATGGATAAAGAAGTTGTGGTCCTTATGTACAATGGAATATCACTCAGCCATGAAATCAATGTCATAAGGCTAATAGCAGCATGATGAGTGGATTTAGGTACGACGATTCTAAGTGAAATAAGTCACACAGAAAAGGACACTTCTCATAAGGTATCACTTATAGAGGGAATGTCAAAACCGTTACACTTGAACTGAATTACAAAACAGAACAGAGTCACACATGCAGAAAACACACTATGGCTGCTTAACGGGAAAGGTGAGGTGGGGTGATACATAAAACAAGGGTTTCAAATTAGCTCAGATACCGTTCCATAAACCCAATATGTAATAGACAAGACCTACTCCTTGCTCAGAGAACTGGACTCAACACGCCCTATTCACCACACAAGAATATATCTGACTAGTAATAATCTTAAAACCTATGTATTGATATCTCTCTGTTAGTGTGTCAAGTGGGTGTAAAGCGGCATAAACACAGCAGTGAAAAGCAGCTAAACCCCATTATAAAAATAAATTACTTTGAAAAACCCATGAAACAAAGACAGTGAAAGAGAGAGAAATTCTTACACAATGCGTTCAGGGGCTGTGATGCAACCTGGATTGACCATTTCTAGACCCACAGCTGGATGAGACATAAGGGTGGACACTCTTGGGGCTGAGAGGTTTGGTGAGGTTGGGTGAGCAAACGCAGACCCTTTAAAGTAATACTGCGTGGTACCCATCGCATGGGTCCCAAATCTCCAGGTTCAAGGGCATCTTCCTACATCGAAAACATGCATGAGAAAACAAAAAAGATGGTACACCATGTGATGGGGAAAGGTTTCTAAAACGCACCTCATTTCTCTTCTCCTTGTGCCCGGGGTCGCCATTCCAGCCGCTTTACTAACAATCTCCCTACTTGGAGCATCAGCACCTTTAACCTCCTGTTCCGTACAGGTTGCAATTTGTCCTGAGGATGAACGGGAATACGGGGAACCAGTGAGAGACTAGCTCTTGTTGTTGGGACAGGCACAGGTCACTCTATTTTCCCATCAGGAAGAAGAATTAACCACAGGCTCATCCTCCCCCCCGGAACCAGAACAGGGCCTGAAGCCATCCTGCGCTTTTGCGGCCAGCTCCCAAAAAAGCGAGTTGTACAATGGAGCTTCAGGGCACTGCAATTCACAAACCTGCAGAGTTATAAATGATAACTCTCGTCCACAAATATATTGAGGGAAGGCAAAGAAGAGGATTTGAAATCAAGGCAGAAATGCAGGAAACAGATTTCAGGAGGTAGATTCGAATCGCCTTTAAAGCACATGAAAAGCGGCAAAACGTTGACAATGATGCCCTTGGCCAAAAAGGGCGTATGCGTTTTTTCCTGAATATATTCAGGAAAAAACGCATATGCCCTTTTGGGCCAACCAAGCAACCTGGAAAGGCAAATCAGGGCTACAAAGAAGACTCGCTACCCATCGGTCAAAAGGGCCATGCTGAAAAAAGTCTCAAAACCAGAAATGCAGGACAGGCCATGGAGAAATGGGAGCCTTGCTACACTGATGGGCGGGATGTAAATTGCCAACAGCCACTCTGGAGAAGTGTACGGTGTGTCCTGAAACATCTAAAAAACACAGCTTAGAGAGCATAGGGCACTTCCACTCATGGGGGTATAAATTGGGAAAATGAAAAATCAGCAAGACACAAGCACCCCAAAGTTTAGGGCTGCTCTGTTGACAAGGACCTCCACTTCATTCCACCTTCAATATCCCAGGAGGGAGAAAAATGGATAAAGAAGTTGTGGTCCTTATGTACAATGGAATATCACTCAGCCATGAAATCAATGTCATAAGGCTAATAGCAGCATGATGAGTGGATTTAGGTACGACGATTCTAAGTGAAATAAGTCACACAGAAAAGGACACTTCTCATAAGGTATCACTTATAGAGGGAATGTAAAAACCGTTACACTTGAACTGAATTACAAAACAGAACAGAGTCACACATGCAGAAAACACACTATGGCTGCTTAACGGGAAAGGTGAGGTGGGGTGATACATAAAACAAGGGTTTCAAATTAGCTCAGATACCGTTCCATAAACCCAATATGTAATAGACAAGACCTACTCCTTGCTCAGAGAGCTGGACTCAACACGCCCTATTCACCACACAAGAATATATCTGACTAGTAATAATCTTAAAACCTATGTATTGATATCTCTCTGTTAGTGTGTCAAGTGGGTGTAAAGCGGCATAAACACAGCAGTGAAAAGCAGCTAAACCCCATTATAAAAATAAATTACTTTGAAAAACCCATGAAACAAAGACAGTGAAAGAGAGAGAAATTCTTACACAATGCGTTCAGGGGCTGTGATGCAACCTGGATTGACCATTTCTAGACCCACAGCTGGATGAGACATAAGGGTGGACACTCTTGGGGCTGAGAGGTTTGGTGAGGTTGGGTGAGCAAACGCAGACCCTTTAAAGTAATACTGCGTGGTACCCATCGCATGGGTCCCAAATCTCCAGGTTCAAGGGCATCTTCCTACATCGAAAACATGCATGAGAAAACAAAAAAGATGGTACACCATGTGATGGGGAAAGGTTTCTAAAACGCACCTCATTTCTCTTCTCCTTGTGCCCGGGGTCGCCATTCCAGCCGCTTTACTAACAATCTCCCTACTTGGAGCATCAGCACCTTTAACCTCCTGTTCCGTACAGGTTGCAATTTGTCCTGAGGATGAACGGGTAGACGGGGAACCAGTGAGAGACTAGCTCTTGGTGTTGGGACAGGCACAGGTCACTCTATTTTCCCATCAGGAAGAAGAATTAACCACAGGCTCATCCTCCCCCCCGGAACCAGAACAGGGCCTGAAGCCATCCTGCGCTTTTGCGGCCAGCTCCCAAAAAAGCGAGTTGTACAATGGAGCTTCAGGGCACTGCAATTCACAAACCTGCAGAGTTATAAATGATAACTCTCGTCCACAAATATATTGAGGGAAGGCAAAGAAGAGGATTTGAAATCAAGGCAGAATTGCAGGAAACAGATTTCAGGAGGTAGATTCGAATCGCCTTTAAAGCACATGAAAAGCGGCAAAACGTTGACAATGATGCCCTTGGCCAAAAAGGGCGTATGCGTTTTTTCCTGAATATATTCAGGAAAAAACGCATACGCCCTTTTTGGCCAACCAAGCAACCTGGAAAGGCAAATCAGCGCTACAAAGAAGACTCGCTACCCATCGGTCAAAAGGGCCATGCTGAAAAACGTGTCAAAACCAGAAATGCAGGACAGGCCATGGAGAAATGGGAGCCTTGCTACACTGATGGGCGGGATGTAAATTGCCAACAGCCACTCTGGAGAAGTGTACGGTGTGTCCTGAAACATCTAAAAAACACAGCTTAGAGAGCATAGGGCACTTCCACTCATGGGGGTATAAATTGGGAAAATGAAAAATCAGCAAGACACAAGCACCCCAAAGTTTAGGGCTGCTCTGTTGACAAGGACCTCCACTTCATTCCACCTTCAATATCCCAGGAGGGAGAAAAATGGATAAAGAAGTTGTGGTCCTTATGTACAATGGAATATCACTCAGCCATGAAATCAATGTCATAAGGCTAATAGCAGCATGATGAGTGGATTTAGGTACGACGATTCTAAGTGAAATAAGTCACACAGAAAAGGACACTTCTCATAAGGTATCACTTATAGAGGGAATGTCAAAACCGTTACACTTGAACTGAATTACAAAACAGAACAGAGTCACACATGCAGAAAACACACTATGGCTGCTTAACGGGAAAGGTGAGGTGGGGTGATACATAAAACAAGGGTTTCAAATTAGCTCAGATACCGTTCCATAAACCCAATATGTAATAGACAAGACCTACTCCTTGCTCAGAGAACTGGACTCAACACGCCCTATTCACCGCACAAGAATATATCTGACTAGTAATAATCTTAAAACCTATGTATTGATATCTCTCTGTTAGTGTGTCAAGTGGGTGTAAAGCGGCATAAACACAGCAGTGAAAACCAGCTAAACCCCATTATAAAAATAAATTACTTTGAAAAACCCATGAAACAAAGACAGTGAAAGAGAGAGAAATTCTTACACAATGCGTTCAGGGGCTGTGATGCAACCTGGATTGACCATTTCTAGACCCACAGCTGGATGAGACATAAGGGTGGACACTCTTGGGGCTGAGAGGTTTGGTGAGGTTGGGTGAGCAAACGCAGACCCTTTTAAGTAATACTGCGTGGTACCCATCGCATGGGTCCCAAATCTCCAGGTTCAAGGGCATCTTCCTACATCGAAAACATGCATGAGAAAACAAAAAAGATGGTACACCATGTGATGGGGAAAGGTTTCTAAAACGCACCTCATTTCTCTTCTCCTTGTGCCCGGGGTCGCCATTCCAGCCGCTTTACTAACAATCTCCCTACTTGGAGCATCAGCACCTTTAACCTCCTGTTCCGTACAGGTTGCAATTTGTCCTGAGGATGAACGGGTAGACGGGGAACCAGTGAGAGACTAGCTCTTGGTGTTGGGACAGGCACAGGTCACTCTATTTTCCCATCAGGAAGAAGAATTAACCACAGGCTCATCCTCCCCCCCGGAACCAGAACAGGGCCTGAAGCCATCCTGCGCTTTTGCGGCCAGCTCCCAAAAAAGCGAGTTGTACAATGGAGCTTCAGGGCACTGCAATTCACAAACCTGCAGAGTTATAAATGATAACTCTCGTCCACAAATATATTGAGGGAAGGCAAAGAAGAGGATTTGAAATCAAGGCAGAAATGCAGGAAACAGATTTCAGGAGGTAGATTCGAATCGCCTTTAAAGCACATGAAAAGCGGCAAAACGTTGACAATGATGCCCTTGGCCAAAAAGGGCGTATGCGTTTTTTCCTGAATATATTCAGGAAAAAACGCATACGCCCTTTTTGGCCAACCAAGCAACCTGGAAAGGCAAATCAGGGCTACAAAGAAGACTCGCTACCCATCGGTCAAAAGGGCCATGCTGAAAAAAGTCTCAAAACCAGAAATGCAGGACAGGCCATGGAGAAATGGGAGCCTTGCTACACTGATGGGCGGGATGTAAATTGCCAACAGCCACTCTGGAGAAGTGTACGGTGTGTCCTGAAACATCTAAAAAACACAGCTTAGAGAGCATAGGGCACTTCCACTCATGGGGGTATAAATTGGGAAAATGAAAAATCAGCAAGACACAAGCACCCCAAAGTTTAGGGCTGCTCTGTTGACAAGGACCTCCACTTCATTCCACCTTCAATATCCCAGGAGGGAGAAAAATGGATAAAGAAGTTGTGGTCCTTATGTACAATGGAATATCACTCAGCCATGAAATCAATGTCATAAGGCTAATAGCAGCATGATGAGTGGATTTAGGTACGACGATTCTAAGTGAAATAAGTCACACAGAAAAGGACACTTCTCATAAGGTATCACTTATAGAGGGAATGTCAAAACCGTTACACTTGAACTGAATTACAAAACAGAACAGAGTCACACATGCAGAAAACACACTATGGCTGCTTAACGGGAAAGGTGAGGTGGGGTGATACATAAAACAAGGGTTTCAAATTAGCTCAGATACCGTTCCATAAACCCAATATGTAATAGACAAGACCTACTCCTTGCTCAGAGAACTGGACTCAACACGCCCTATTCACCACACAAGAATATATCTGACTAGTAATAATCTTAAAACCTATGTATTGATATCTCTCTGTTAGTGTGTCAAGTGGGTGTAAAGCGGCATAAACACAGCAGTGAAAAGCAGCTAAACCCCATTATAAAAATAAATTACTTTGAAAAACCCATGAAACAAAGACAGTGAAAGAGAGAGAAATTCTTACACAATGCGTTCAGGGGCTGTGATGCAACCTGGATTGACCATTTCTAGACCCACAGCTGGATGAGACATAAGGGTGGACACTCTTGGGGCTGAGAGGTTTGGTGAGGTTGGGTGAGCAAACGCAGACCCTTTAAAGTAATACTGCGTGGTACCCATCGCATGGGTCCCAAATCTCCAGGTTCAAGGGCATCTTCCTACATCGAAAACATGCATGAGAAAACAAAAAAGATGGTACACCATGTGATGGGGAAAGGTTTCTAAAACGCACCTCATTTCTCTTCTCCTTGTGCCCGGGGTCGCCATTCCAGCCGCTTTACTAACAATCTCCCTACTTGGAGCATCAGCACCTTTAACCTCCTGTTCCGTACAGGTTGCAATTTGTCCTGAGGATGAACGGGTAGACGGGGAACCAGTGAGAGACTAGCTCTTGGTGTTGGGACAGGCACAGGTCACTCTATTTTCCCATCAGGAAGAAGAATTAACCACAGGCTCATCCTCCCCCCCGGAACCAGAACAGGGCCTGAAGCCATCCTGCGCTTTTGCGGCCAGCTCCCAAAAAAGCGAGTTGTACAATGGAGCTTCAGGGCACTGCAATTCACAAACCTGCAGAGTTATAAATGATAACTCTCGTCCACAAATATATTGAGGGAAGGCAAAGAAGAGGATTTGAAATCAAGGCAGAATTGCAGGAAACAGATTTCAGGAGGTAGATTCGAATCGCCTTTAAAGCACATGAAAAGCGGCAAAACGTTGACAATGATGCCCTTGGCCAAAAAGGGCGTATGCGTTTTTTCCTGAATATATTCAGGAAAAAACGCATACGCCCTTTTTGGCCAACCAAGCAACCTGGAAAGGCAAATCAGCGCTACAAAGAAGACTCGCTACCCATCGGTCAAAAGGGCCATGCTGAAAAACGTGTCAAAACCAGAAATGCAGGACAGGCCATGGAGAAATGGGAGCCTTGCTACACTGATGGGCGGGATGTAAATTGCCAACAGCCACTCTGGAGAAGTGTACGGTGTGTCCTGAAACATCTAAAAAACACAGCTTAGAGAGCATAGGGCACTTCCACTCATGGGGGTATAAATTGGGAAAATGAAAAATCAGCAAGACACAAGCACCCCAAAGTTTAGGGCTGCTCTGTTGACAAGGACCTCCACTTCATTCCACCTTCAATATCCCAGGAGGGAGAAAAATGGATAAAGAAGTTGTGGTCCTTATGTACAATGGAATATCACTCAGCCATGAAATCAATGTCATAAGGCTAATAGCAGCATGATGAGTGGATTTAGGTACGACGATTCTAAGTGAAATAAGTCACACAGAAAAGGACACTTCTCATAAGGTATCACTTATAGAGGGAATGTCAAAACCGTTACACTTGAACTGAATTACAAAACAGAACAGAGTCACACATGCAGAAAACACACTATGGCTGCTTAACGGGAAAGGTGAGGTGGGGTGATACATAAAACAAGGGTTTCAAATTAGCTCAGATACCGTTCCATAAACCCAATATGTAATAGACAAGACCTACTCCTTGCTCAGAGAACTGGACTCAACACGCCCTATTCACCGCACAAGAATATATCTGACTAGTAATAATCTTAAAACCTATGTATTGATATCTCTCTGTTAGTGTGTCAAGTGGGTGTAAAGCGGCATAAACACAGCAGTGAAAACCAGCTAAACCCCATTATAAAAATAAATTACTTTGAAAAACCCATGAAACAAAGACAGTGAAAGAGAGAGAAATTCTTACACAATGCGTTCAGGGGCTGTGATGCAACCTGGATTGACCATTTCTAGACCCACAGCTGGATGAGACATAAGGGTGGACACTCTTGGGGCTGAGAGGTTTGGTGAGGTTGGGTGAGCAAACGCAGACCCTTTTAAGTAATACTGCGTGGTACCCATCGCATGGGTCCCAAATCTCCAGGTTCAAGGGCATCTTCCTACATCGAAAACATGCATGAGAAAACAAAAAAGATGGTACACCATGTGATGGGGAAAGGTTTCTAAAACGCACCTCATTTCTCTTCTCCTTGTGCCCAGGTTCGCCATTCCAGCCGCTTTACTAACAATCTCCCTACTTGGAGCATCAGCACCTTTAACCTCCTGTTCCGTACAGGTTGCAATTTGTCCTGAGGATGAACGGGTAGACGGGGAACCAGTGAGAGACTAGCTCTTGGTGTTGGGACAGGCACAGGTCACTCTATTTTCCCATCAGGAAGAAGAATTAACCACAGGCTCATCCTCCCCCCCGGAACCAGAACAGGGCCTGAAGCCATCCTGCGCTTTTGCGGCCAGCTCCCAAAAAAGCGAGTTGTACAATGGAGCTTCAGGGCACTGCAATTCACAAACCTGCAGAGTTATAAATGATAACTCTCGTCCACAAATATATTGAGGGAAGGCAAAGAAGAGGATTTGAAATCAAGGCAGAAATGCAGGAAACAGATTTCAGGAGGTAGATTCGAATCGCCTTTAAAGCACATGAAAAGCGGCAAAACGTTGACAATGATGCCCTTGGCCAAAAAGGGCGTATGCGTTTTTTCCTGAATATATTCAGGAAAAAACGCATACGCCCTTTTTGGCCAACCAAGCAACCTGGAAAGGCAAATCAGGGCTACAAAGAAGACTCGCTACCCATCGGTCAAAAGGGCCATGCTGAAAAAAGTCTCAAAACCAGAAATGCAGGACAGGCCATGGAGAAATGGGAGCCTTGCTACACTGATGGGCGGGATGTAAATTGCCAACAGCCACTCTGGAGAAGTGTACGGTGTGTCCTGAAACATCTAAAAAACACAGCTTAGAGAGCATAGGGCACTTCCACTCATGGGGGTATAAATTGGGAAAATGAAAAATCAGCAAGACACAAGCACCCCAAAGTTTAGGGCTGCTCTGTTGACAAGGACCTCCACTTCATTCCACCTTCAATATCCCAGGAGGGAGAAAAATGGATAAAGAAGTTGTGGTCCTTATGTACAATGGAATATCACTCAGCCATGAAATCAATGTCATAAGGCTAATAGCAGCATGATGAGTGGATTTAGGTACGACGATTCTAAGTGAAATAAGTCACACAGAAAAGGACACTTCTCATAAGGTATCACTTATAGAGGGAATGTCAAAACCGTTACACTTGAACTGAATTACAAAACAGAACAGAGTCACACATGCAGAAAACACACTATGGCTGCTTAACGGGAAAGGTGAGGTGGGGTGATACATAAAACAAGGGTTTCAAATTAGCTCAGATACCGTTCCATAAACCCAATATGTAATAGACAAGACCTACTCCTTGCTCAGAGAACTGGACTCAACACGCCCTATTCACCACACAAGAATATATCTGACTAGTAATAATCTTAAAACCTATGTATTGATATCTCTCTGTTAGTGTGTCAAGTGGGTGTAAAGCGGCATAAACACAGCAGTGAAAAGCAGCTAAACCCCATTATAAAAATAAATTACTTTGAAAAACCCATGAAACAAAGACAGTGAAAGAGAGAGAAATTCTTACACAATGCGTTCAGGGGCTGTGATGCAACCTGGATTGACCATTTCTAGACCCACAGCTGGATGAGACATAAGGGTGGACACTCTTGGGGCTGAGAGGTTTGGTGAGGTTGGGTGAGCAAACGCAGACCCTTTAAAGTAATACTGCGTGGTACCCATCGCATGGGTCCCAAATCTCCAGGTTCAAGGGCATCTTCCTACATCGAAAACATGCATGAGAAAACAAAAAAGATGGTACACCATGTGATGGGGAAAGGTTTCTAAAACGCACCTCATTTCTCTTCTCCTTGTGCCCGGGGTCGCCATTCCAGCCGCTTTACTAACAATCTCCCTACTTGGAGCATCAGCACCTTTAACCTCCTGTTCCGTACAGGTTGCAATTTGTCCTGAGGATGAACGGGAATACGGGGAACCAGTGAGAGACTAGCTCTTGTTGTTGGGACAGGCACAGGTCACTCTATTTTCCCATCAGGAAGAAGAATTAACCACAGGCTCATCCTCCCCCCCGGAACCAGAACAGGGCCTGAAGCCATCCTGCGCTTTTGCGGCCAGCTCCCAAAAAAGCGAGTTGTAAAATGGAGCTTCAGGGCACTGCAATTCACAAACCTGCAGAGTTATAAATGATAACTCTCGTCCACAAATATATTTAGGGAAGGCAAAGAAGAGGATTTGAAATCAAGGCAGAAATGCAGGAAACAGATTTCAGGAGGTAGATTCGAATCGCCTTTAAAGCACATGAAAAGCGGCAAAACGTTGACAATGATGCTCTTGGCCAAAAAGGGCGTATGCGTTTTTTCCTGAATATATTCAGGAAAAAACGCATACGCCCTTTTTGGCCAACCAAGCAACCTGGAAAGGCAAATCAGCGCGACAAAGCAGACTCGCTACCCATCGGTCAAAAGGGCCATGCTGAAAAAAGTCTCAAAACCAGAAATGCAGGACAGGCCATGGAGAAATGGGAGCCTTGCTACGCTGATGGGTGGGATGTAAATTGCCAACAGCCACTCTGGAGAAGTGTACGGTGTGTCCTGAAACATCTAAAAAACACAGCTTAGAGAGCATAGGGCACTTCCACTCATGGGGGTATAAATTGGGAAAATGAAAAATCAGCAAGACACAAGCACCCCAAAGTTTAGGGCTGCTCTGTTGACAAGGACCTCCACTTCATTCCACCTTCAATATCCCAGGAAAGAGAAAAATGGATAAAGAAGTTGTGGTCCTTATGTACAATGGAATATCACTCAGCCAGGAAATCAATGTCATAAGGCTAGTAGCAGCATGATGAGTGGATTTAGGTACGACGATTCTAAGTGAAATAAGTCACACAGAAAAGGACACTTCTCATAAGGTATCACTTATAGAGGGAATGTAAAAACCGTTACACTTGAACTGAATTACAAAACAGAACAGAGTCACACATGCAGAAAACACACTATGGCTGCTTAACGGGAAAGGTGAGGTGGGGTGATACATAAAACAAGGGTTTCAAATTAGCTCAGATACCGTTCCATAAACCCAATATGTAATAGACAAGACCTACTCCTTGCTCAGAGAACTGGACTCAACACGCCCTATTCACCGCACAAGAATATATCTGACTAGTAATAATCTTAAAACCTATGTATTGATATCTCTCTGTTAGTGTGTCAAGTGGGTGTAAAGCGGCATAAACACAGCAGTGAAAAGCAGCTAAACCCCATTATAAAAATAAATTACTTTGAAAAACCCATGAAACAAAGACAGTGAAAGAGAGAGAAATTCTTACACAATGCGTTCAGGGGCTGTGATGCAACCTGGATTGACCATATCTAGACCCACAGCTGGATGAGACATAAGGGTGGACACTCTTGGGGCTGAGAGGTTTGGTGAGGTTGGGTGAGCAAACGCAGACCCTTTAAAGTAATACTGCGTGGTACCCATCGCATGGGTCCCAAATCTCCAGGTTCAAGGGCATCTTCCTACATCGAAAACATGCATGAGAAAACAAAAAGATGGTACACCATGTGATGGGGAAAGGTTTCTAAAACGCACCTCATTTCTCTTCTCCTTGTGCCCGGGTTCGCCATTCCAGCCGCTTTACTAACAATCTCCCTACTTGGAGCATCAGCACCTTTAACCTCCTGTTCCGTACAGGTTGCAATTTGTCCTGAGGATGAACGGGTAGACGGGGAACCAGTGAGAGACTAGCTCTTGGTGTTGGGACAGGCACAGGTCACTCTATTTTCCCATCAGGAAGAAGAATTAACCACAGGCTCATCCTCCCCCCCGGAACCAGAACAGGGCCTGAAGCCATCCTGCGCTTTTGCGGCCAGCTCCCAAAAAAGCGAGTTGTACAATGGAGCTTCAGGGCACTGCAATTCACAAACCTGCAGAGTTATAAATGATAACTCTCGTCCACAAATATATTGGGGGAAGGCAAAGAAGAGGATTTGACATCAAGGCAGAAATGCAGGAAACAGATTTCAGGAGGTAGATTCGAATCGCCTTTAAAGCACATGAAAAGCGGCAAAACGTTGACAATGATGCCCTTGGCCAAAAAGGGCGTATGCGTTTTTTCCTGAATATATTCAGGAAAAAACGCATACGCCCTTTTGGGCCAACCAAGCAACCTGGAAAGGCAAATCAGGGCTACAAAGAAGACTCGCTACCCATCGGTCAAAAGGGCCATGCTGAAAAAAGTCTCAAAACCAGAAATGCAGGACAGGCCATGGAGAAATGGGAGCCTTGCTACACTGATGGGCGGGATGTAAATTGCCAAGAGCCACTCCGGAGAAGTGTCCGGTGAGTCCTGAAACATCTGAAAAACACAGCTTAGAGAGCATAGGGCACTTCCACTCATGGGGGTATAAATTGGGAAAATTAAAAATCAGCAAGACACAAGCACCCCAAAGTTTAGGGCTGCTCTGTTGACCAGGACCTCCACTTCATTCCACCTTCAATATCCCAGGAAAGAGAAAAATGGATAAAGAAGTTGTGGTCCTTATGTACAATGGAATATCACTCAGCCAGGAAATCAATGTCGTAAGGTTAGTATCAGCATGATGAGTGGATTTAGGTACGACGATTCTAAGTGAAATAAGTCACACAGAAAAGGACACTTCTCATAAGGTATCACTGATAGAGGGAATGTAAAAACCGTTACACTTGAACTGAATTACAAAACAGAACAGAGTCACACATGCAGAAAACACACTATGGCTGCTTAACGGGAAAGGTGAGGTGGGGTGATACATAAAACAAGGGTATCAAATTAGCTCAGATACCGTTCCATAAACCCAATATGTAATAGACAAGACCTACTCCTTGCTCAGAGAACTGGACTCAACACGCCCTATTCACCGCACAAGAATATATCTGACTAATAATAATCGTAAAACCTATGTATTGATATCTCTCTGTTAGTGTGTCAAGTGGGTGTAAAGCGGCATAAACACAGCAGTGAAAAGCAGCTAAACCCCATTATAAAAATAAATTACTTTGAAACACCCATGAAACAAAGACAGTGAAAGAGAGAGAAATTCTTACACAATGCGTTCAGGGGCTGTGATGCAACCTGGATTGACCATATCTAGACGCACAGCTGGATGAGACATAAGGGTGGACACTCTTGGGGCTGAGAGGTTTGGTGAGGTTGGGTGAGCAAACGCAGACCCTTTAAAGGAATACTGCGTGGTACCCATCGCATGGGTCCCAAATCTCCAGGTTCAAGGGCATCTTCCTACATCAAAAACATGCATGAGAAACCCAGAAGATGGTACACCGTGTGATGGGGAAAGGTTTCTAAAACGCACCTTATTTCTCATCTCCTTGTGCCCGGGTTCGCCATTCCAGCCGCTTTACTAGCAAGCTCCCTACTTGGAGCATCAGCACCTTTAACCTCCTGTTCCATGCAGGTTGCATTTTGTCCTGAGGATGAACGGGAAGACGTGGAACCAACGAGAGACTAGCTCTTGGTGTTGGGACAGGCACAGGTCACTCTATTTTCCCATCAGAAAGAAGAATTAACCACAGGCTCAGCCTGCCCCCCGGAACCAGAACAGGGCCTGAAGCCATTCTGCGATTTTGCGGCCAGCTCCCATAAAAACGAGTTGTAAAATGGAGGTTCAGGGCACTGCAATTCACAAACCTGCAGAGTTATTAATGATAACTCTCGTCCACAAATATATTGAGGGAAGGCAAAGAAGAGGATTTGAAATCAAGGCAGAATTGCAGGAAACAGATTTCAGGAGGTAGATTCGAATCGCCTTTAAAGCACATGAAAAGCGGCAAAACGTTGACAATGATGCCCTTGGCCAAAAAGGGCGTATGCGTTTTTTCCTGAATATATTCAGGAAAAAACGCTTACGCCCTTTTTGGCCAACCAAGCCACCTGGAAAGGCAAATCAGCGCTACAAAGAAGTCTCGCTTCCCATCGGTCAAAAGGGCCATGCTGAAAAAAGTGTCAAAACCAGAAATGCAGGACCGGCCATGGAGAAATGGGAGCCTTGCTACACTGATGGGCGGGATGTAAATTGCCAAGAGCCACTCCGGAGAAGTGTCCGGTGAGTCCTGAAACATCTGAAAAACACAGCTTAGAGATCATAGGGCACTTCCACTCATGGGGGTATAAATTGGGAAAATTAAAAATCAGCAAGACACAAGCACCCCAAAGTTTAGGGCTGCTCTGTTGACCAGGACCTCCACTTCATTCCACCTTAAATATCCCAGGAAAGAGAAAAATGGATAAAGAAGTTGTGGTCCTTATGTACATTGGAATATCACTCAGCCAGGAAATCAATGTCGTAAGGTTAGTAGCAGCATGATGAGTGGATTTAGGTACGACGATTCTAAGTGAAATAAGTCACACAGAAAAGGACACTTCTCATAAGGTATCACTGATAGAGGGAATGTAAAAACCGTTACACTTGAACTGAATTACAAAACAGAACAGAGTCACACATGCAGAAAACACACTATGGCTGCTTAACGGGAAAGGTGAGGTGGGGTGATACATAAAACAAGGGTATCAAATTAGCTCAGATACCGTTCCATAAACCCAATATGTAATAGACAAGACCTACTCCTTGCTCAGAGAACTGGACTCAACACGCCCTATTCACCGCACAAGAATATATCTGACTAATAATAATCGTAAAACCTATGTATTGATATCTCTCTGTTAGTGTGTCAAGTGGGTGTAAAGCGGCATAAACACAGCAGTGAAAAGCAGCTAAACCCCATTATAAAAATAAATTACTTTGAAACACCCATGAAACAAAGACAGTGAAAGAGAGAGAAATTCTTACACAATGCGTTCAGGGGCTGTGATGCAACCTGGATTGACCATATCTAGACGCACAGCTGGATGAGACATAAGGGTGGACACTCTTGGGGCTGAGAGGTTTGGTGAGGTTGGGTGAGCAAACGCAGACCCTTTAAAGTAATACTGCGTGGTACCCATCGCATGGGTCCCAAATCTCCAGGTTCAAGGGCATCTTCCTACATCGAAAACATGCATGAGAAAACAAAAAGATGGTACACCATGTGATGGGGAAAGGTTTCTAAAACGCACCTCATTTCTCTTCTCCTTGTGCCCGGGTTCGCCATTCCAGCCGCTTTACTAACAATCTCCCTACTTGGAGCATCAGCACCTTTAACCTCCTGTTCCGTACAGGTTGCAATTTGTCCTGAGGATGAACGGGTAGACGGGGAACCAGTGAGAGACTAGCTCTTGGTGTTGGGACAGGCACAGGTCACTCTATTTTCCCATCAGGAAGAAGAATTAACCACAGGCTCATCCTCCCCCCCGGAACCAGAACAGGGCCTGAAGCCATCCTGCGCTTTTGCGGCCAGCTCCCAAAAAAGCGAGTTGTACAATGGAGCTTCAGGGCACTGCAATTCACAAACCTGCAGAGTTATAAATGATAACTCTCGTCCACAAATATATTGAGGGAAGGCAAAGAAGAGGATTTGACATCAAGGCAGAAATGCAGGAAACAGATTTCAGGAGGTAGATTCGAATCGCCTTTAAAGCACATGAAAAGCGGCAAAACGTTGACAATGATGCCCTTGGCCAAAAAGGGCGTATGCGTTTTTTCCTGAATATATTCAGGAAAAAACGCATACACCCTTTTGGGCCAACCAAGCAACCTGGAAAGGCAAATCAGGGCTACAAAGAAGACTCGCTACCCATCGGTCAAAAGGGCCATGCTGAAAAAAGTCTCAAAACCAGAAATGCAGGACAGGCCATGGAGAAATGGGAGCCTTGCTACACTGATGGGCGGGATGTAAATTGCCAAGAGCCACTCCGGAGAAGTGTCCGGTGAGTCCTGAAACATCTGAAAAACACAGCTTAGAGAGCATAGGGCACTTCCACTCATGGGGGTATAAATTGGGAAAATTAAAAATCAGCAAGACACAAGCACCCCAAAGTTTAGGGCTGCTCTGTTGACCAGGACCTCCACTTCATTCCACCTTCAATATCCCAGGAAAGAGAAAAATGGATAAAGAAGTTGTGGTCCTTATGTACAATGGAATATCACTCAGCCAGGAAATCAATGTCGTAAGGTTAGTAGCAGCATGATGAGTGGATTTAGGTACGACGATTCTAAGTGAAATAAGTCACACAGAAAAGGACACTTCTCATAAGGTATCACTGATAGAGGGAATGTAAAAACCGTTACACTTGAACTGAATTACAAAACAGAACAGAGTCACACATGCAGAAAACACACTATGGCTGCTTAACGGGAAAGGTGAGGTGGGGTGATACATAAAACAAGGGTATCAAATTAGCTCAGATACCGTTCCATAAACCCAATATGTAATAGACAAGACCTACTCCTTGCTCAGAGAACTGGACTCAACACGCCCTATTCACCGCACAAGAATATATCTGACTAATAATAATCGTAAAACCTATGTATTGATATCTCTCTGTTAGTGTGTCAAGTGGGTGTAAAGCGGCATAAACACAGCAGTGAAAAGCAGCTAAACCCCATTATAAAAATAAATTACTTTGAAACACCCATGAAACAAAGACAGTGAAAGAGAGAGAAATTCTTACACAATGCGTTCAGGGGCTGTGATGCAACCTGGATTGACCATATCTAGACGCACAGCTGGATGAGACATAAGGGTGGACACTCTTGGGGCTGAGAGGTTTGGTGAGGTTGGGTGAGCAAACGCAGACCCTTTAAAGGAATACTGCGTGGTACCCATCGCATGGGTCCCAAATCTCCAGGTTCAAGGGCATCTTCCTACATCAAAAACATGCATGAGAAACCCAGAAGATGGTACACCGTGTGATGGGGAAAGGTTTCTAAAACGCACCTTATTTCTCATCTCCTTGTGCCCGGGTTCGCCATTCCAGCCGCTTTACTAGCAAGCTCCCTACTTGGAGCATCAGCACCTTTAACCTCCTGTTCCATGCAGGTTGCATTTTGTCCTGAGGATAAACGGGAAGACGTGGAACCAACGAGAGACTAGCTCTTGGTGTTGGGACAGGCACAGGTCACTCTATTTTCCCATCAGAAAGAAGAATTAACCACAGGCTCAGCCTGCCCCCCGGAACCAGAACAGGGCCTGAAGCCATTCTGCGATTTTGCGGCCAGCTCCCATAAAAACGAGTTGTAAAATGGAGGTTCAGGGCACTGCAATTCACAAACCTGCAGAGTTATTAATGATAACTCTCGTCCACAAATATATTGAGGGAAGGCAAAGAAGAGGATTTGAAATCAAGGCAGAATTGCAGGAAACAGATTTCAGGAGGTAGATTCGAATCGCCTTTAAAGCACATGAAAAGCGGCAAAACGTTGACAATGATGCCCTTGGCCAAAAAGGGCGTAAGCGTTTTTTCCTGAATATATTCAGGAAAAAACGCTTACGCCCTTTTTGGCCAACCAAGCCACCTGGAAAGGCAAATCAGCGCTACAAAGAAGTCTCGCTTCCCATCGGTCAAAAGGGCCATGCTGAAAAAAGTGTCAAAACCAGAAATGCAGGACCGGCCATGGAGAAATGGGAGCCTTGCTACACTGATGGGCGGGATGTAAATTGCCAAGAGCCACTCCGGAGAAGTGTCCGGTGAGTCCTGAAACATCTGAAAAACACAGCTTAGAGATCATAGGGCACTTCCACTCATGGGGGTATAAATTGGGAAAATTAAAAATCAGCAAGACACAAGCACCCCAAAGTTTAGGGCTGCTCTGTTGACCAGGACCTCCACTTCATTCCACCTTAAATATCCCAGGAAAGAGAAAAATGGATAAAGAAGTTGTGGTCCTTATGTACATTGGAATATCACTCAGCCAGGAAATCAATGTCGTAAGGTTAGTAGCAGCATGATGAGTGGATTTAGGTACGACGATTCTAAGTGAAATAAGTCACACAGAAAAGGACACTTCTCATAAGGTATCACTGATAGAGGGAATGTAAAAACCGTTACACTTGAACTGAATTACAAAACAGAACAGAGTCACACATGCAGAAAACACACTATGGCTGCTTAACGGGAAAGGTGAGGTGGGGTGATACATAAAACAAGGGTATCAAATTAGCTCAGATACCGTTCCATAAACCCAATATGTAATAGACAAGACCTACTCCTTGCTCAGAGAACTGGACTCAACACGCCCTATTCACCGCACAAGAATATATCTGACTAATAATAATCGTAAAACCTATGTATTGATATCTCTCTGTTAGTGTGTCAAGTGGGTGTAAAGCGGCATAAACACAGCAGTGAAAAGCAGCTAAACCCCATTATAAAAATAAATTACTTTGAAACACCCATGAAACAAAGACAGTGAAAGAGAGAGAAATTCTTACACAATGCGTTCAGGGGCTGTGATGCAACCTGGATTGACCATATCTAGACGCACAGCTGGATGAGACATAAGGGTGGACACTCTTGGGGCTGAGAGGTTTGGTGAGGTTGGGTGAGCAAACGCAGACCCTTTAAAGGAATACTGCGTGGTACCCATCGCATGGGTCCCAAATCTCCAGGTTCAAGGGCATCTTCCTACATCAAAAACATGCATGAGAAACCCAGAAGATGGTACACCGTGTGATGGGGAAAGGTTTCTAAAACGCACCTCATTTCTCAACTCCTTGTGCCCGGGTTCGCCATTCCAGCCGCTTTACTAGCAAGCTCCCTACTTGGAGCATCAGCACCTTTAACCTCCTGTTCCATGCAGGTTGCAATTTGTCCTGAGGATAAACGGGAAGACGTGGAACCAACGAGAGACTAGCTCTTGGTGTTGGGACAGGCACAGGTCACTCTATTTTCCCATCAGAAAGAAGAATTAACCACAGGCTCAGCCTGCCCCCCGGAACCAGAACAGGGCCTGAAGCCATTCTGCGATTTTGCGGCCAGCTCCCATAAAAACGAGTTGTAAAATGGAGGTTCAGGGCACTGCAATTCACAAACCTGCAGAGTTATAAATGATAACACTCGTCCACAAATATATTGAGGGAAGGCAAAGAAGAGGATTTGAAATCAAGGCAGAATTGCAGGAAACAGATTTCAGGAGGTAGATACGAATCGCCTTTAAAGCACATGAAAAGCGGCAAAACGTTGACAATGATGCCCTTGGCCAAAAAGGGCGTATGCGTTTTTTCCTGAATATATTCAGGAAAAAACGCATACGCCCTTTTTGGCCAACCAAGCCACCTGGAAAGGCAAATCAGCGCTACAAAGAAGTCTCGCTTCCCATCGGTCAAAAGGGCCATGCTGAAAAAAGTGTCAAAACCAGAAATGCAGGACAGGCCATGGAGAAATGGGAGCCTTGCTACACTGATGGGCGGGATGTAAATTGCCAAGAGCCACTCTGGAGAAGTGTCCGGTGAGTCCTGAAACATCTGAAAAACACAGCTTAGAGAGCATAGGGCACTTCCACTCATGGGGGTATAAATTGGGAAAATGAAAAATCAGCAAGACACAAGCACCCCAAAGTTTAGGGCTGCTCTGTTGACCAGGACCTCCACTTCATTCCACCTTAAATATCCCAGGAAAGAGAAAAATGGATAAAGAAGTTGTGGTCCTTATGTACATTGGAATATCACTCAGCCAGGAAATCAATGTCGTAAGGTTAGTAGCAGCATGATGAGTGGATTTAGGTACGACGATTCTAAGTGAAATAAGTCACACAGAAAAGGACACTTCTCATAAGGTATCACTGATAGAGGGAATGTAAAAACCGTTACACTTGAACTGAATTACAAAACAGAACAGAGTCACACATGCAGAAAACACACTATGGCTGCTTAACGGGAAAGGTGAGGTGGGGTGATACATAAAACAAGGGTATCAAATTAGCTCAGATACCGTTCCATAAACCCAATATGTAATAGACAAGACCTACTCCTTGCTCAGAGAACTGGACTCAACACGCCCTATTCACCGCACAAGAATATATCTGACTAATAATAATCGTAAAACCTATGTATTGATATCTCTCTGTTAGTGTGTCAAGTGGGTGTAAAGCGGCATAAACACAGCAGTGAAAAGCAGCTAAACCCCATTATAAAAATAAATTACTTTGAAACACCCATGAAACAAAGACAGTGAAAGAGAGAGAAATTCTTACACAATGCGTTCAGGGGCTGTGATGCAACCTGGATTGACCATATCTAGACGCACAGCTGGATGAGACATAAGGGTGGACACTCTTGGGGCTGAGAGGTTTGGTGAGGTTGGGTGAGCAAACGCAGACCCTTTAAAGGAATACTGCGTGGTACCCATCGCATGTGTCCCAAATCTCCAGGTTCAAGGACATCTTCCTACATCAAAAACATGCATGAGAAACCCAGAAGATGGTACACCGTGTGATGGGGAAAGGTTTCTAAAACGCACCTCATTTCTCATCTCCTTGTGCCCGGGTTCGCCATTCCAGCCGCTTTACTAGCAAGCTCCCTACTTGGAGCATCAGCACCTTTAACCTCCTGTTCCATGCAGGTTGCAATTTGTCCTGAGGATAAACGGGAAGACGTGGAACCAACGAGAGACTAGCTCTTGGTGTTGGGACAGGCACAGGTCACTCTATTTTCCCATCAGAAAGAAGAATTAACCACAGGCTCAGCCTGCCCCCCGGAACCAGAACAGGGCCTGAAGCCATCGAGTGCTTTTGCGGCCAGCTCCCAAAAAAGCGAGTTGTAAAATGGAGCTTCAGGGCACTGCAATTCACAAACCTGCAGAGTTATAAATGATAACTCTCGTCCACAAATATATTGAGGGAAGGCAAAGAAGAGGATTTGAAATCAAGGCAGAATTGCAGGAAACAGATTTCAGGAGGTAGATTCGAATCGCCTTTAAAGCACATGAAAAGCGGCAAAACGTTGACAATGATGCCCTTGGCCAAAAAGGGCGTATGCGTTTTTTCCTGAATATATTCAGGAAAAAACGAATACGCCCTTTTTGGCCAACCAAGGAACCTGGAAAGGCAAATCAGCGCTACAAAGAAGTCTCGCTTCCCATCGGTCAAAAGGGCCATGCTGAAAAAAGTGTCAAAACCAGAAATGCAGGACAGGCCATGGAGAAATGGGAGCCTTGCTACACTGATGGGCGGGATGTAAATTGCCAAGAGCCACTCTGGAGAAGTGTCCGGTGAGTCCTGAAACATCTGAAAAACACAGCTTAGAGAGCATAGGGCACTTCCACTCATGGGGGTATAAATTGGGAAAATTAAAAATCAGCAAGACAAAAGCACCCCAAAGTTTAGGGCTGCTCTGTTGACCAGGACCTCCACTTCATTCCACCTTAAATATCCCAGGAAAGAGAAAAATGGATAAAGAAGTTGTGGTCCTTATGTACAATGGAATATCACTCAGCCATGAAATCAATGTCGTAAGGTAAGTAGCAGCATGATGAGTGGATTTAGGTACGACGATTCTAAGTGAAATAAGTCACACAGAAAAGGACACTTCTCATAAGGTATCACTGATAGAGGGAATGTAAAAACCGTTACACTTGAACTGAATTACAAAACAGAACAGAGTCACACATGCAGAAAACACACTATGGCTGCTTAACGGGAAAGGTGAGGTGGGGTGATACATAAAACAAGGGTATCAAATTAGCTCAGATACCGTTCCATAAACCCAATATGTAATAGACAAGACCTACTCCTTGCTCAGAGAACTGGACTCAGCACGCCCTATTCACCGCACAAGAATATATCTGACTAATAATAATCGTAAAACCTATGTATTGATATCTCTCTGTTAGTGTGTCAAGTGGGTGTAAAGCGGCATAAACACAGCAGTGAAAAGCAGCTAAACCCCATTATAAAAATAAATTACTTTGAAACACCCATGAAACAAAGACAGTGAAAGAGAGAGAAATTCTTACACAATGCGTTCAGGGGCTGTGATGCAACCTGGATTGACCATATCTAGACGCACAGCTGGATGAGACATAAGGGTGGACACTCTTGGGGCTGAGAGGTTTGGTGAGGTTGGGTGAGCAAACGCAGACCCTTTAAAGGAATACTGCGTGGTACCCATCGCATGGGTCCCAAATCTCCAGGTTCAAGGGCATCTTCCTACATCAAAAACATGCATGAGAAACCCAGAAGATGGTACACCGTGTGATGGGGAAAGGTTTCTAAAACGCACCTCATTTCTCAACTCCTTGTGCCCGGGTTCGCCATTCCAGCCGCTTTACTAGCAAGCTCCCTACTTGGAGCATCAGCACCTTTAACCTCCTGTTCCATGCAGGTTGCAATTTGTCCTGAGGATAAACGGGAAGACGTGGAACCAACGAGAGACTAGCTCTTGGTGTTGGGACAGGCACAGGTCACTCTATTTTCCCATCAGAAAGAAGAATTAACCACAGGCTCAGCCTGCCCCCCGGAACCAGAACAGGGCCTGAAGCCATTCTGCGATTTTGCGGCCAGCTCCCATAAAAACGAGTTGTAAAATGGAGGTTCAGGGCACTGCAATTCACAAACCTGCAGAGTTATTAATGATAACTCTCGTCCACAAATATATTGAGGGAAGGCAAAGAAGAGGATTTGAAATCAAGGCAGAATTGCAGGAAACAGATTTCAGGAGGTAGATTCGAATCGCCTTTAAAGCACATGAAAAGCGGCAAAACGTTGACAATGATGACCTTGGCCAAAAAGGGCGTATGCGTTTTTTCCTGAATATATTCAGGAAAAAACGCTTACGCCCTTTTTGGCCAACCAAGCCACCTGGAAAGGCAAATCAGCGCTACAAAGAAGTCTCGCTTCCCATCGGTCAAAAGGGCCATGCTGAAAAAAGTGTCAAAACCAGAAATGCAGGACAGGCCATGGAGAAATGGGAGCCTTGCTACACTGATGGGCGGGATGTAAATTGCCAAGAGCCACTCCGGAGAAGTGTCCGGTGAGTCCTGAAACATCTGAAAAACACAGCTTAGAGAGCATAGGGCACTTCCACTCATGGGGGTATAAATTGGGAAAATTAAAAATCAGCAAGACACAAGCACCCCAAAGTTTAGGGCTGCTCTGTTGACCAGGACCTCCACTTCATTCCACCTTAAATATCCCAGGAAAGAGAAAAATGGATAAAGAAGTTGTGGTCCTTATGTACAATGGAATATCACTCAGCCATGAAATCAATGTCGTAAGGTTAGTAGCAGCATGATGAGTGGATTTAGGTACGACGATTCTAAGTGAAATAAGTCACACAGAAAAGGACACTTCTCATAAGGTATCACTGATAGAGGGAATGTAAAAACCGTTACACTTGAACTGAATTACAAAACAGAACAGAGTCACA
This sequence comes from Balaenoptera borealis, assembly GCF_965194805.1. Taxonomy (NCBI): domain Eukaryota; kingdom Metazoa; phylum Chordata; class Mammalia; order Artiodactyla; family Balaenopteridae; genus Balaenoptera; species Balaenoptera borealis. The sequence continues at coordinate 712,803 of NW_028123935.1, read as the reverse complement.
CATGCAGAAAACACACTATGGCTGCTTAACGGGAAAGGTGAGGTGGGGTGATACATAAAACAAGGGTATCAAATTAGCTCAGATACCGTTCCATAAACCCAATATGTAATAGACAAGACCTACTCCTTGCTCAGAGAACTGGACTCAACACGCCCTATTCACCGCACAAGAATATATCTGACTAATAATAATCGTAAAACCTATGTATTGATATCTCTCTGTTAGTGTGTCAAGTGGGTGTAAAGCGGCATAAACACAGCAGTGAAAAGCAGCTAAACCCCATTATAAAAATAAATTACTTTGAAACACCCATGAAACAAAGACAGTGAAAGAGAGAGAAATTCTTACACAATGCGTTCAGGGGCTGTGATGCAACCTGGATTGACCATATCTAGACGCACAGCTGGATGAGACATAAGGGTGGACACTCTTGGGGCTGAGAGGTTTGGTGAGGTTGGGTGAGCAAACGCAGACCCTTTAAAGGAATACTGCGTGGTACCCATCGCATGGGTCCCAAATCTCCAGGTTCAAGGGCATCTTCCTACATCAAAAACATGCATGAGAAACCCAGAAGATGGTACACCGTGTGATGGGGAAAGGTTTCTAAAACGCACCTCATTTCTCATCTCCTTGTGCCCGGGTTCGCCATTCCAGCCGCTTTACTAGCAAGCTCCCTACTTGGAGCATCAGCACCTTTAACCTCCTGTTCCATGCAGGTTGCAATTTGCCCTGAGGATAAACGGGAAGACGTGGAACCAACGAGAGACTAGCTCTTGGTGTTGGGACAGGCACAGGTCACTCTATTTTCCCATCAGAAAGAAGAATTAACCACAGGCTCAGCCTGCCCCCCGGAACCAGAACAGGGCCTGAAGCCATTCTGCGAATTTGCGGCCAGCTCCCATAAAAACGAGTTGTAAAATGGAGGTTCAGGGCACTGCAATTCACAAACCTGCAGAGTTATAAATGATAACTCTCGTCCACAAATATATTGAGGGAAGGCAAAGAAGAGGATTTGAAATCAAGGCAGAATTGCAGGAAACAGATTTCAGGAGGTAGATACGAATCGCCTTTAAAGCACATGAAAAGCGGCAAACCGTTGACAATGATGCCCTTGGCCAAAAAGGGCGTATGCGTTTTTTCCTGAATATATTCAGGAAAAAACGCATACGCCCTTTTTGGCCAACCAAGCCACCTGGAAAGGCAAATCAGCGCTACAAAGAAGTCTCGCTTCCCATCGGTCAAAAGGGCCATGCTGAAAAAAGTGTCAAAACCAGAAATGCAGGACAGGCCATGGAGAAATGGGAGCCTTGCTACACTGATGGGCGGGATGTAAATTGCCAAGAGCCACTCCGGAGAAGTGTCCGGTGAGTCCTGAAACATCTGAAAAACACAGCTTAGAGAGCATAGGGCACTTCCACTCATGGGGGTATAAATTGGGAAAATGAAAAATCAGCAAGACACAAGCACCCCAAAGTTTAGGGCTGCTCTGTTGACCAGGACCTCCACTTCATTCCACCTTAAATATCCCAGGAAAGAGAAAAATGGATAAAGAAGTTGTGGTCCTTATGTACAATGGAATATCACTCAGCCAGGAAATCAATGTCGTAAGGTTAGTAGCAGCATGATGAGTGGATTTAGGTACGACGATTCTAAGTGAAATAAGTCACACAGAAAAGGACACTTCTCATAAGGTATCACTGATAGAGGGAATGTAAAAACCGTTACACTTGAACTGAATTACAAAACAGAACAGAGTCACACATGCAGAAAACACACTATGGCTGCTTAACGGGAAAGGTGAGGTGGGGTGATACATAAAACAAGGGTATCAAATTAGCTCAGATACCGTTCCATAAACCCAATATGTAATAGACAAGACCTACTCCTTGCTCAGAGAACTGGACTCAGCACGCCCTATTCACTGCACAAGAATATATCTGACTAATAATAATCGTAAAACCTATGTATTGATATCTCTCTGTTAGGGTGTCAAGTGGGTGTAAAGCGGCATAAACACAGCAGTGAAAAGCAGCTAAACCCCATTATAAAAATAAATTACTTTGAAACACCCATGAAACAAAGACAGTGAAAGAGAGAGAAATTCTTACACAATGCGTTCAGGGGCTGTGATGCAACCTGGATTGACCATATCTAGACGCACAGCTGGATGAGACATAAGGGTGGACACTCTTGGGGCTGAGAGGTTTGGTGAGGTTGGGTGAGCAAACGCAGACCCTTTAAAGGAATACTGCGTGGTACCCATCGCATGGGTCCCAAATCTCCAGGTTCAAGGGCATCTTCCTACATCAAAAACATGCATGAGAAACCCAGAAGATGGTACACCGTGTGATGGGGAAAGGTTTCTAAAACGCACCTCATTTCTCATCTCCTTGTGCCCGGGTTCGCCATTCCAGCCGCTTTACTAGCAAGCTCCCTACTTGGAGCATCAGCACCTTTAACCTCCTGTTCCATACAGGTTGCAATTTGTCCTGAGGATAAACGGGAAGACGTGGAACCAACGAGAGACTAGCTCTTGGTGTTGGGACAGGCACAGGTCACTCTATTTTCCCATCAGAAAGAAGAATTAACCACAGGCTCAGCCTGCCCCCCGGAACCAGAACAGGGCCTGAAGCCATTCTGCGATTTTGCGGCCAGCTCCCATAAAAACGAGTTGTAAAATGGAGGTTCAGGGCACTGCAATTCACAAACCTGCAGAGTTATTAATGATAACTCTCGTCCACAAATATATTGAGGGAAGGCAAAGAAGAGGATTTGAAATCAAGGCAGAATTGCAGGAAACAGATTTCAGGAGGTAGATTCGAATCGCCTTTAAAGCACATGAAAAGCGGCAAAACGTTGACAATGATGCCCTTGGCCAAAAAGGGCGTATGCGTTTTTTCCTGAATATATTCAGGAAAAAACGCATACGCCCTTTTTGGCCAACCAAGCAACCTGGAAAGGCAAATCAGCGCTACAAAGAAGTCTCGCTTCCCATCGGTCAAAAGGGCCATGCTGAAAAAAGTGTCAAAACCAGAAATGCAGGACAGGCCATGGAGAAATGGGAGCCTTGCTACACTGATGGGCGGGATGTAAATTGCCAAGAGCCACTCTGGAGAAGTGTCCGGTGAGTCCTGAAACATCTGAAAAACACAGCTTAGAGAGCATAGGGCACTTCCATTCATGGGGGTATAAATTGGGAAAATTAAAAATCAGCAAGACACAAGCACCCCAAAGTTTAGGGCTGCTCTGTTGACCAGGACCTCCACTTCATTCCACCTTAAATATCCCAGGAAAGAGAAAAATGGATAAAGAAGTTGTGGTCCTTATGTACATTGGAATATCACTCAGCCAGGAAATCAATGTCGTAAGGTTAGTAGCAGCATGATGAGTGGATTTAGGTACGACGATTCTAAGTGAAATAAGTCACACAGAAAAGGACACTTCTCATAAGGTATCACTGATAGAGGGAATGTAAAAACCGTTACACTTGAACTGAATTACAAAACAGAACAGAGTCACACATGCAGAAAACACACTATGGCTGCTTAACGGGAAAGGTGAGGTGGGGTGATACATATAACAAGGGTATCAAATTAGCTCAGATACCGTTCCATAAACCCAATATGTAATAGACAAGACCTACTCCTTGCTCAGAGAACTGGACTCAACACGCCCTATTCACCGCACAAGAATATATCTGACTAGTAATAATCTTAAAACCTATATATTGATATCTCTCTGTTAGTGTGTCAAGTGGGTGTAAAGCGGCATAAACACAGCAGTGAAAAGCAGCTAAACCCCATTATAAAAATAAATTACTTTGAAACACCCATGAAACAAAGACAGTGAAAGAGAGAGAAATTCTTACACAATGCGTTCAGGGGCTGTGATGCAACCTTGATTGACCATATCTAGACGCACAGCTGGATGAGACATAAGGGTGGACACTCTTGGGGCTGAGAGGTTTGGTGAGGTTGGGTGAGCAAACGCAGACCCTTTAAAGGAATACTGCGTGGTACCCATCGCATGGGTCCCAAATCTCCAGGTTCAAGGGCATCTTCCTACATCAAAAACATGCATGAGAAACCCAGAAGATGGTACACCGTGTGATGGGGAAAGGTTTCTAAAACGCACCTCATTTCTCAACTCCTTGTGCCCGGGTTCGCCATTCCAGCCGCTTTACTAGCAAGCTCCCTACTTGGAGCATCAGCACCTTTAACCTCCTGTTCCATGCAGGTTGCAATTTCTCATGAGGATAAACGGGAAGACGTGGAACCAACGAGAGACTAGCTCTTGGTGTTGGGACAGGCACAGGTCACTCTATTTTCCCATCAGAAAGAAGAATTAACCACAGGCTCAGCCTGCCCCCCGGAACCAGAACAGGGCCTGAAGCCATTCTGCGATTTTGCGGCCAGCTCCCATAAAAACGAGTTGTAAAATGGAGGTTCAGGGCACTGCAATTCACAAACCTGCAGAGTTATTAATGATAACTCTCGTCCACAAATATATTGAGGGAAGGCAAAGAAGAGGATTTGAAATCAAGGCAGAATTGCAGGAAACAGATTTCAGGAGGTAGATTCGAATCGCCTTTAAAGCACATGAAAAGCGGCAAAACGTTGACAATGATGCCCTTGGCCAAAAAGGGCGTATGCGTTTTTTCCTGAATATATTCAGGAAAAAACGAATACGCCCTTTTTGGCCAACCAAGGAACCTGGAAAGGCAAATCAGCGCTACAAAGAAGTCTCGCTTCCCATCGGTCAAAAGGGCCATGCTGAAAAAAGTGTCAAAACCAGAAATGCAGGACAGGCCATGGAGAAATGGGAGCCTTGCTACACTGATGGGCGGGATGTAAATTGCCAAGAGCCACTCTGGAGAAGTGTCCGGTGAGTCCTGAAACATCTGAAAAACACAGCTTAGAGAGCATAGGGCACTTCCACTCATGGGGGTATAAATTGGGAAAATTAAAAATCAGCAAGACAAAAGCACCCCAAAGTTTAGGGCTGCTCTGTTGACCAGGACCTCCACTTCATTCCACCTTAAATATCCCAGGAAAGAGAAAAATGGATAAAGAAGTTGTGGTCCTTATGTACAATGGAATATCACTCAGCCATGAAATCAATGTCGTAAGGTAAGTAGCAGCATGATGAGTGGATTTAGGTACGACGATTCTAAGTGAAATAAGTCACACAGAAAAGGACACTTCTCATAAGGTATCACTGATAGAGGGAATGTAAAAACCGTTACACTTGAACTGAATTACAAAACAGAACAGAGTCACACATGCAGAAAACACACTATGGCTGCTTAACGGGAAAGGTGAGGTGGGGTGATACATAAAACAAGGGTATCAAATTAGCTCAGATACCGTTCCATAAACCCAATATGTAATAGACAAGACCTACTCCTTGCTCAGAGAACTGGACTCAACACGCCCTATTCACTGCACAAGAATATATCTAATAATAATCGTAAAACCTATGTATTGATATCTCTCTGTTAGGGTGTCAAGTGGGTGTAAAGCGGCATAAACACAGCAGTGAAAAGCAGCTAAACCCCATTATAAAAATAAATTACTTTGAAACACCCATGAAACAAAGACAGTGAAAGAGAGAGAAATTCTTACACAATGCGTTCAGGGGCTGTGATGCAACCTGGATTGACCATATCTAGACGCACAGCTGGATGAGACATAAGGGTGGACACTCTTGGGGCTGAGAGGTTTGGTGAGGTTGGGTGAGCAAACGCAGACCCTTTAAAGGAATACTGCGTGGTACCCATCGCATGGGTCCCAAATCTCCAGGTTCAAGGGCATCTTCCTACATCAAAAACATGCATGAGAAACCCAGAAGATGGTACACCGTGTGATGGGGAAAGGTTTCTAAAACGCACCTCATTTCTCATCTCCTTGTGCCCGGGTTCGCCATTCCAGCCGCTTTACTAGCAAGCTCCCTACTTGGAGCATCAGCACCTTTAACCTCCTGTTCCATACAGGTTGCAATTTGTCCTGAGGATAAACGGGAAGACGTGGAACCAACGAGAGACTAGCTCTTGGTGTTGGGACAGGCACAGGTCACTCTATTTTCCCATCAGAAAGAAGAATTAACCACAGGCTCAGCCTGCCCCCCGGAACCAGAACAGGGCCTGAAGCCATTCTGCGATTTTGCGGCCAGCTCCCATAAAAACGAGTTGTAAAATGGAGGTTCAGGGCACTGCAATTCACAAACCTGCAGAGTTATTAATGATAACTCTCGTCCACAAATATATTGAGGGAAGGCAAAGAAGAGGATTTGAAATCAAGGCAGAATTGCAGGAAACAGATTTCAGGAGGTAGATTCGAATCGCCTTTAAAGCACATGAAAAGCGGCAAAACGTTGACAATGATGCCCTTGGCCAAAAAGGGCGTATGCGTTTTTTCCTGAATATATTCAGGAAAAACGCATACGCCCTTTTTGGCCAACCAAGCAACCTGGAAAGGCAAATCAGCGCTACAAAGAAGTCTCGCTTCCCATCGGTCAAAAGGGCCATGCTGAAAAAAGTGTCAAAACCAGAAATGCAGGACAGGCCATGGAGAAATGGGAGCCTTGCTACACTGATGGGCGGGATGTAAATTGCCAAGAGCCACTCCGGAGAAGTGTCCGGTGAGTCCTGAAACATCTGAAAAACACAGCTTAGAGAGCATAGGGCACTTCCACTCATGGGGGTATAAATTGGGAAAATGAAAAATCAGCAAGACACAAGCACCCCAAAGTTTAGGGCTGCTCTGTTGACCAGGACCTCCACTTCATTCCACCTTAAATATCCCAGGAAAGAGAAAAATGGATAAAGAAGTTGTGGTCCTTATGTACAATGGAATATCACTCAGCCAGGAAATCAATGTCGTAAGGTTAGTAGCAGCATGATGAGTGGATTTAGGTACGACGATTCTAAGTGAAATAAGTCACACAGAAAAGGACACTTCTCATAAGGTATCACTGATAGAGGGAATGTAAAAACCGTTACACTTGAACTGAATTACAAAACAGAACAGAGTCACACATGCAGAAAACACACTATGGCTGCTTAACGGGAAAGGTGAGGTGGGGTGATACATAAAACAAGGGTATCAAATTAGCTCAGATACCGTTCCATAAACCCAATATGTAATAGACAAGACCTACTCCTTGCTCAGAGAACTGGACTCAGCACGCCCTATTCACTGCACAAGAATATATCTGACTAATAATAATCGTAAAACCTATGTATTGATATCTCTCTGTTAGTGTGTCAAGTGGGTGTAAAGCGGCATAAACACAGCAGTGAAAAGCAGCTAAACCCCATTATAAAAATAAATTACTTTGAAACACCCATGAAACAAAGACAGTGAAAGAGAGAGAAATTCTTACACAATGCGTTCAGGGGCTGTGATGCAACCTGGATTGACCATATCTAGACGCACAGCTGGATGAGACATAAGGGTGGACACTCTTGGGGCTGAGAGGTTTGGTGAGGTTGGGTGAGCAAACGCAGACCCTTTAAAGGAATACTGCGTGGTACCCATCGCATGGGTCCCAAATCTCCAGGTTCAAGGGCATCTTCCTACATCAAAAACATGCATGAGAAACCCAGAAGATGGTACACCGTGTGATGGGGAAAGGTTTCTAAAACGCACCTCATTTCTCATCTCCTTGTGCCCGGGTTCGCCATTCCAGCCGCTTTACTAGCAAGCTCCCTACTTGGAGCATCAGCACCTTTAACCTCCTGTTCCATGCAGGTTGCAATTTGCCCTGAGGATAAACGGGAAGACGTGGAACCAACGAGAGACTAGCTCTTGGTGTTGGGACAGGCACAGGTCACTCTATTTTCCCATCAGAAAGAAGAATTAACCACAGGCTCAGCCTGCCCCCCGGAACCAGAACAGGGCCTGAAGCCATTCTGCGATTTTGCGGCCAGCTCCCATAAAAACGAGTTGTAAAATGGAGGTTCAGGGCACTGCAATTCACAAACCTGCAGAGTTATTAATGATAACTCTCGTCCACAAATATATTGAGGGAAGGCAAAGAAGAGGATTTGAAATCAAGGCAGAATTGCAGGAAACAGATTTCAGGAGGTAGATACGAATCACCTTTAAAGCACATGAAAAGCGGCAAAACGTTGACAATGATGCCCTTGGCCAAAAAGGGCGTATGCGCTTTTTCCTGAATATATTCAGGAAAAAACGCATACGCCCTTTTCGGCCAACCAAGCCACCTGGAAAGGCAAATCAGCGCTACAAAGAAGTCTCGCTTCCCATCGGTCAAAAGGGCCATGCTGAAAAAAGTGTCAAAACCAGAAATGCAGGATCGGCCATGGAGAAATGGGAGCCTTGCTACACTGATGGGCGGGATGTAAATTGCCAAGAGCCACTCCGGAGAAGTGTCCGGTGAGTCCTGAAACATCTGAAAAACACAGCTTAGAGAGCATAGGGCACTTCCACTCATGGGGGTATAAATTGGGAAAATTAAAAATCAGCAAGACACAAGCACCCCAAAGTTTAGGGCTGCTCTGTTGACCAGGACCTCCACTTCATTCCACCTTAAATATCCCAGGAAAGAGAAAAATGGATAAAGAAGTTGTGGTCCTTATGTACAATGGAATATCACTCAGCCAGGAAATCAATGTCGTAAGGTTAGTAGCAGCATGATGAGTGGATTTAGGTACGACGATTCTAAGTGAAATAAGTCACACAGAAAAGGACACTTCTCATAAGGTATCACTGATAGAGGGAATGTAAAAACCGTTACACTTGAACTGAATTACAAAACAGAACAGAGTCACACATGCAGAAAACACACTATGGCTGCTTAACGGGAAAGGTGAGGTGGGGTGATACATAAAACAAGGGTATCAAATTAGCTCAGATACCGTTCCATAAACCCAATATGTAATAGACAAGACCTACTCCTTGCTCAGAGAACTGGACTCAACACGCCCTATTCACTGCACAAGAATATATCTGACTAATAATAATCGTAAAACCTATGTATTGATATCTCTCTGTTAGGGTGTCAAGTGGGTGTAAAGCGGCATAAACACAGCAGTGAAAAGCAGCTAAACCCCATTATAAAAATAAATTACTTTGAAACACCCATGAAACAAAGACAGTGAAAGAGAGAGAAATTCTTACACAATGCGTTCAGGGGCTGTGATGCAACCTGGATTGACCATATCTAGACGCACAGCTGGATGAGACATAAGGGTGGACACTCTTGGGGCTGAGAGGTTTGGTGAGGTTGGGTGAGCAAACGCAGACCCTTTAAAGGAATACTGCGTGGTACCCATCGCATGGGTCCCAAATCTCCAGGTTCAAGGGCATCTTCCTACATCAAAAACATGCATGAGAAACCCAGAAGATGGTACACCGTGTGATGGGGAAAGGTTTCTAAAACGCACCTCATTTCTCATCTCCTTGTGCCCGGGTTCGCCATTCCAGCCGCTTTACTAGCAAGCTCCCTACTTGGAGCATCAGCACCTTTAACCTCCTGTTCCATACAGGTTGCAATTTGTCCTGAGGATAAACGGGAAGACGTGGAACCAACGAGAGACTAGCTCTTGGTGTTGGGACAGGCACAGGTCACTCTATTTTCCCATCAGAAAGAAGAATTAACCACAGGCTCAGCCTGCCCCCCGGAACCAGAACAGGGCCTGAAGCCATTCTGCGATTTTGCGGCCAGCTCCCATAAAAACGAGTTGTAAAATGGAGGTTCAGGGCACTGCAATTCACAAACCTGCAGAGTTATTAATGATAACTCTCGTCCACAAATATATTGAGGGAAGGCAAAGAAGAGGATTTGAAATCAAGGCAGAATTGCAGGAAACAGATTTCAGGAGGTAGATTCGAATCGCCTTTAAAGCACATGAAAAGCGGCAAAACGTTGACAATGATGCCCTTGGCCAAAAAGGGCGTATGCGTTTTTTCCTGAATATATTCAGGAAAAAACGCATACGCCCTTTTTGGCCAACCAAGCAACCTGGAAAGGCAAATCAGCGCTACAAAGAAGTCTCGCTTCCCATCGGTCAAAAGGGCCATGCTGAAAAAAGTGTCAAAACCAGAAATGCAGGACAGGCCATGGAGAAATGGGAGCCTTGCTACACTGATGGGCGGGATGTAAATTGCCAAGAGCCACTCTGGAGAAGTGTCCGGTGAGTCCTGAAACATCTGAAAAACACAGCTTAGAGAGCATAGGGCACTTCCATTCATGGGGGTATAAATTGGGAAAATTAAAAATCAGCAAGACACAAGCACCCCAAAGTTTAGGGCTGCTCTGTTGACCAGGACCTCCACTTCATTCCACCTTAAATATCCCAGGAAAGAGAAAAATGGATAAAGAAGTTGTGGTCCTTATGTACATTGGAATATCACTCAGCCAGGAAATCAATGTCGTAAGGTTAGTAGCAGCATGATGAGTGGATTTAGGTACGACGATTCTAAGTGAAATAAGTCACACAGAAAAGGACACTTCTCATAAGGTATCACTGATAGAGGGAATGTAAAAACCGTTACACTTGAACTGAATTACAAAACAGAACAGAGTCACACATGCAGAAAACACACTATGGCTGCTTAACGGGAAAGGTGAGGTGGGGTGATACATATAACAAGGGTATCAAATTAGCTCAGATACCGTTCCATAAACCCAATATGTAATAGACAAGACCTACTCCTTGCTCAGAGAACTGGACTCAACACGCCCTATTCACCGCACAAGAATATATCTGACTAGTAATAATCTTAAAACCTATATATTGATATCTCTCTGTTAGTGTGTCAAGTGGGTGTAAAGCGGCATAAACACAGCAGTGAAAAGCAGCTAAACCCCATTATAAAAATAAATTACTTTGAAACACCCATGAAACAAAGACAGTGAAAGAGAGAGAAATTCTTACACAATGCGTTCAGGGGCTGTGATGCAACCTTGATTGACCATATCTAGACGCACAGCTGGATGAGACATAAGGGTGGACACTCTTGGGGCTGAGAGGTTTGGTGAGGTTGGGTGAGCAAACGCAGACCCTTTAAAGGAATACTGCGTGGTACCCATCGCATGGGTCCCAAATCTCCAGGTTCAAGGGCATCTTCCTACATCAAAAACATGCATGAGAAACCCAGAAGATGGTACACCGTGTGATGGGGAAAGGTTTCTAAAACGCACCTCATTTCTCAACTCCTTGTGCCCGGGTTCGCCATTCCAGCCGCTTTACTAGCAAGCTCCCTACTTGGAGCATCAGCACCTTTAACCTCCTGTTCCATGCAGGTTGCAATTTCTCATGAGGATAAACGGGAAGACGTGGAACCAACGAGAGACTAGCTCTTGGTGTTGGGACAGGCACAGGTCACTCTATTTTCCCATCAGAAAGAAGAATTAACCACAGGCTCAGCCTGCCCCCCGGAACCAGAACAGGGCCTGAAGCCATTCTGCGATTTTGCGGCCAGCTCCCATAAAAACGAGTTGTAAAATGGAGGTTCAGGGCACTGCAATTCACAAACCTGCAGAGTTATTAATGATAACTCTCGTCCACAAATATATTGAGGGAAGGCAAAGAAGAGGATTTGAAATCAAGGCAGAATTGCAGGAAACAGATTTCAGGAGGTAGATTCGAATCGCCTTTAAAGCACATGAAAAGCGGCAAAACGTTGACAATGATGCCCTTGGCCAAAAAGGGCGTATGCGTTTTTTCCTGAATATATTCAGGAAAAAACGAATACGCCCTTTTTGGCCAACCAAGGAACCTGGAAAGGCAAATCAGCGCTACAAAGAAGTCTCGCTTCCCATCGGTCAAAAGGGCCATGCTGAAAAAAGTGTCAAAACCAGAAATGCAGGACAGGCCATGGAGAAATGGGAGCCTTGCTACACTGATGGGCGGGATGTAAATTGCCAAGAGCCACTCTGGAGAAGTGTCCGGTGAGTCCTGAAACATCTGAAAAACACAGCTTAGAGAGCATAGGGCACTTCCACTCATGGGGGTATAAATTGGGAAAATTAAAAATCAGCAAGACAAAAGCACCCCAAAGTTTAGGGCTGCTCTGTTGACCAGGACCTCCACTTCATTCCACCTTAAATATCCCAGGAAAGAGAAAAATGGATAAAGAAGTTGTGGTCCTTATGTACAATGGAATATCACTCAGCCATGAAATCAATGTCGTAAGGTAAGTAGCAGCATGATGAGTGGATTTAGGTACGACGATTCTAAGTGAAATAAGTCACACAGAAAAGGACACTTCTCATAAGGTATCACTGATAGAGGGAATGTAAAAACCGTTACACTTGAACTGAATTACAAAACAGAACAGAGTCACACATGCAGAAAACACACTATGGCTGCTTAACGGGAAAGGTGAGGTGGGGTGATACATAAAACAAGGGTATCAAATTAGCTCAGATACCGTTCCATAAACCCAATATGTAATAGACAAGACCTACTCCTTGCTCAGAGAACTGGACTCAACACGCCCTATTCACTGCACAAGAATATATCTAATAATAATCGTAAAACCTATGTATTGATATCTCTCTGTTAGGGTGTCAAGTGGGTGTAAAGCGGCATAAACACAGCAGTGAAAAGCAGCTAAACCCCATTATAAAAATAAATTACTTTGAAACACCCATGAAACAAAGACAGTGAAAGAGAGAGAAATTCTTACACAATGCGTTCAGGGGCTGTGATGCAACCTGGATTGACCATATCTAGACGCACAGCTGGATGAGACATAAGGGTGGACACTCTTGGGGCTGAGAGGTTTGGTGAGGTTGGGTGAGCAAACGCAGACCCTTTAAAGGAATACTGCGTGGTACCCATCGCATGGGTCCCAAATCTCCAGGTTCAAGGGCATCTTCCTACATCAAAAACATGCATGAGAAACCCAGAAGATGGTACACCGTGTGATGGGGAAAGGTTTCTAAAACGCACCTCATTTCTCATCTCCTTGTGCCCGGGTTCGCCATTCCAGCCGCTTTACTAGCAAGCTCCCTACTTGGAGCATCAGCACCTTTAACCTCCTGTTCCATACAGGTTGCAATTTGTCCTGAGGATAAACGGGAAGACGTGGAACCAACGAGAGACTAGCTCTTGGTGTTGGGACAGGCACAGGTCACTCTATTTTCCCATCAGAAAGAAGAATTAACCACAGGCTCAGCCTGCCCCCCGGAACCAGAACAGGGCCTGAAGCCATTCTGCGATTTTGCGGCCAGCTCCCATAAAAACGAGTTGTAAAATGGAGGTTCAGGGCACTGCAATTCACAAACCTGCAGAGTTATTAATGATAACTCTCGTCCACAAATATATTGAGGGAAGGCAAAGAAGAGGATTTGAAATCAAGGCAGAATTGCAGGAAACAGATTTCAGGAGGTAGATTCGAATCGCCTTTAAAGCACATGAAAAGCGGCAAAACGTTGACAATGATGCCCTTGGCCAAAAAGGGCGTATGCGTTTTTTCCTGAATATATTCAGGAAAAACGCATACGCCCTTTTTGGCCAACCAAGCAACCTGGAAAGGCAAATCAGCGCTACAAAGAAGTCTCGCTTCCCATCGGTCAAAAGGGCCATGCTGAAAAAAGTGTCAAAACCAGAAATGCAGGACAGGCCATGGAGAAATGGGAGCCTTGCTACACTGATGGGCGGGATGTAAATTGCCAAGAGCCACTCTGGAGAAGTGTCCGGTGAGTCCTGAAACATCTGAAAAACACAGCTTAGAGAGCATAGGGCACTTCCATTCATGGGGGTATAAATTGGGAAAATTAAAAATCAGCAAGACACAAGCACCCCAAAGTTTAGGGCTGCTCTGTTGACCAGGACCTCCACTTCATTCCACCTTAAATATCCCAGGAAAGAGAAAAATGGATAAAGAAGTTGTGGTCCTTATGTACATTGGAATATCACTCAGCCAGGAAATCAATGTCGTAAGGTTAGTAGCAGCATGATGAGTGGATTTAGGTACGACGATTCTAAGTGAAATAAGTCACACAGAAAAGGACACTTCTCATAAGGTATCACTGATAGAGGGAATGTAAAAACCGTTACACTTGAACTGAATTACAAAACAGAACAGAGTCACACATGCAGAAAACACACTATGGCTGCTTAACGGGAAAGGTGAGGTGGGGTGATACATATAACAAGGGTATCAAATTAGCTCAGATACCGTTCCATAAACCCAATATGTAATAGACAAGACCTACTCCTTGCTCAGAGAACTGGACTCAACACGCCCTATTCACCGCACAAGAATATATCTGACTAGTAATAATCTTAAAACCTATGTATTGATATCTCTCTGTTAGTGTGTCAAGTGGGTGTAAAGCGGCATAAACACAGCAGTGAAAAGCAGCTAAACCCCATTATAAAAATAAATTACTTTGAAACACCCATGAAACAAAGACAGTGAAAGAGAGAGAAATTCTTACACAATGCGTTCAGGGGCTGTGATGCAACCTTGATTGACCATATCTAGACGCACAGCTGGATGAGACATAAGGGTGGACACTCATGGGGCTGAGAGGTTTGGTGAGGTTGGGTGAGCAAACGCAGACCCTTTAAAGGAATACTGCGTGGTACCCATCGCATGGGTCCCAAATCTCCAGGTTCAAGGGCATCTTCCTACATCAAAAACATGCATGAGAAACCCAGAAGATGGTACACCGTGTGATGGGGAAAGGTTTCTAAAACGCACCTCATTTCTCAACTCCTTGTGCCCGGGTTCGCCATTCCAGCCGCTTTACTAGCAAGCTCCCTACTTGGAGCATCAGCACCTTTAACCTCCTGTTCCATGCAGGTTGCAATTTCTCATGAGGATAAACGGGAAGACGTGGAACCAACGAGAGACTAGCTCTTGGTGTTGGGACAGGCACAGGTCACTCTATTTTCCCATCAGAAAGAAGAATTAACCACAGGCTCAGCCTGCCCCCCGGAACCAGAACAGGGCCTGAAGCCATTCTGCGATTTTGCGGCCAGCTCCCATAAAAACGAGTTGTAAAATGGAGGTTCAGGGCACTGCAATTCACAAACCTGCAGAGTTATTAATGATAACTCTCGTCCACAAATATATTGAGGGAAGGCAAAGAAGAGGATTTGAAATCAAGGCAGAATTGCAGGAAACAGATTTCAGGAGGTAGATACGAATCGCCTTTAAAGCACATGAAAAGCGGCAAAACGTTGACAATGATGCCCTTGGCCAAAAAGGGCGTATGCGTTTTTTCCTGAATATATTCAGGAAAAAACGCATACGCCCTTTTTGGCCAACCAAGCCACCTGGAAAGGCAAATCAGCGCTACAAAGAAGTCTCGCTTCCCATCGGTCAAAAGGGCCATGCTGAAAAAAGTGTCAAACCAGAAATGCAGGACAGGCCATGGAGAAATGGGAGCCTTGCTACACTGATGGGCGGGATGTAAATTGCCAAGAGCCACTCTGGAGAAGTGTCCGGTGAGTCCTGAAACATCTGAAAAACACAGCTTAGAGAGCATAGGGCACTTCCACTCATGGGGGTATAAATTGGGAAAATTAAAAATCAGCAAGACACAAGCACCCCAAAGTTTAGGGCTGCTCTGTTGACCAGGACCTCCACTTCATTCCACCTTAAATATCCCAGGAAAGAGAAAAATGGATAAAGAAGTTGTGGTCCTTATGTACATTGGAATATCACTCAGCCAGGAAATCAATGTCGTAAGGTTAGTAGCAGCATGATGAGTGGATTTAGGTACGACGATTCTAAGTGAAATAAGTCACACAGAAAAGGACACTTCTCATAAGGTATCACTGATAGAGGGAATGTAAAAACCGTTACACTTGAACTGAATTACAAAACAGAACAGAGTCACACATGCAGAAAACACACTATGGCTGCTTAACGGGAAAGGTGAGGTGGGGTGATACATAAAACAAGGGTATCAAATTAGCTCAGATACCGTTCCATAAACCCAATATGTAATAGACCAGACCTACTCCTTGCTCAGAGAACTGGACTCAACACGCCCTATTCACCGCACAAGAATATATCTGACTAATAATAATCTTAAAACCTATGTATTGATATCTCTCTGTTAGTGTGTCAAGTGGGTGTAAAGCGGCATAAACACAGCAGTGAAAAGCAGCTAAACCCCATTATAAAAATAAATTACTTTGAAACACCCATGAAACAAAGACAGTGAAAGAGAGAGAAATTCTTACACAATGCGTTCAGGGGCTGTGATGCAACCTGGATTGACCATATCTAGACGCACAGCTGGATGAGACATAAGGGTGGACACTCTTGGGGCTGAGAGGTTTGGTGAGGTTGGGTGAGCAAACGCAGACCCTTTAAAGGAATACTGCGTGGTACCCATCGCATGGGTCCCAAATCTCCAGGTTCAAGGGCATCTTCCTACATCAAAAACATGCATGAGAAACCCAGAAGATGGTACACCGTGTGATGGGGAAAGGTTTCTAAAACGCACCTCATTTCTCAACTCCTTGTGCCCGGGTTCGCCATTCCAGCCGCTTTACTAGCAAGCTCCCTACTTGGAGCATCAGCACCTTTAACCTCCTGTTCCATGCAGGTTGCAATTTGTCCTGAGGATAAACGGGAAGACGTGGAACCAACGAGAGACTAGCTCTTGGTGTTGGGACAGGCACAGGTCACTCTATTTTCCCATCAGAAAGAAGAATTAACCACAGGCTCAGCCTGCCCCCCGGAACCAGAACAGGGCCTGAAGCCATTCTGCGATTTTGCGGCCAGCTCCCATAAAAACGAGTTGTAAAATGGAGGTTCAGGGCACTGCAATTCACAAACCTGCAGAGTTATAAATGATAACTCTCGTCCACAAATATATTGAGGGAAGGCAAAGAAGAGGATTTGAAATCAAGGCAGAATTGCAGGAAACAGATTTCAGGAGGTAGATACGAATCGCCTTTAAAGCACATGAAAAGCGGCAAAACGTTGACAATGATGCCCTTGGCCAAAAAGGGCGTATGCGTTTTTTCCTGAATATATTCAGGAAAAAACGCATACGCCCTTTTTGGCCAACCAAGCCACCTGGAAAGGCAAATCAGCGCTACAAAGAAGTCTCGCTTCCCATCGGTCAAAAGGGCCATGCTGAAAAAAGTGTCAAAACCAGAAATGCAGGACAGGCCATGGAGAAATGGGAGCCTTGCTACACTGATGGGCGGGATGTAAATTGCCAGGAGCCACTCTGGAGAAGTGTCCGGTGAGTCCTGAAACATCTGAAAAACACAGCTTAGAGAGCATAGGGCACTTCCACTCATGGGGGTATAAATTGGGAAAATGAAAAATCAGCAAGACACAAGCACCCCAAAGTTTAGGGCTGCTCTGTTGACCAGGACCTCCACTTCATTCCACCTTAAATATCCCAGGAAAGAGAAAAATGGATAAAGAAGTTGTGGTCCTTATGTACAATGGAATATCACTCAGCCATGAAATCAATGTCGTAAGGTAAGTAGCAGCATGATGAGTGGATTTAGGTACGACGATTCAAAGTGAAATAAGTCACACAGAAAAGGACACTTCTCATAAGGTATCACTGATAGAGGGAATGTAAAAACCGTTACACTTGAACTGAATTACAAAACAGAACAGAGTCACACATGCAGAAAACACACTATGGCTGCTTAACGGGAAAGGTGAGGTGGGGTGATACATATAACAAGGGTATCAAATTAGCTCAGATACCGTTCCATAAACCCAATATGTAATAGACAAGACCTACTCCTTGCTCAGAGAACTGGACTCAACATGCCCTATTCACCGCACAAGAATATATCTGACTAATAATAATCGTAAAACCTATGTATTGATATCTCTCTGTTAGTGTGTCAAGTGGGTGTAAAGCGGCATAAACACAGCAGTGAAAAGCAGCTAAACCCCATTATAAAAATAAATTACTTTGAAACACCCATGAAACAAAGACAGTGAAAGAGAGAGAAATTCTTACACAATGCGTTCAGGGGCTGTGATGCAACCTGGATTGACCATATCTAGACGCACAGCTGGATGAGACATAAGGGTGGACACTCTTGGGGCTGAGAGGTTTGGTGAGGTTGGGTGAGCAAACGCAGACCCTTTAAAGGAATACTGCGTGGTACCCATCGCATGGGTCCCAAATCTCCAGGTTCAAGGGCATCTTCCTACATCAAAAACATGCATGAGAAACCCAGAAGATGGTACACCGTGTGATGGGGAAAGGTTTCTAAAACGCACCTCATTTCTCAACTCCTTGTGCCCGGGTTCGCCATTCCAGCCGCTTTACTAGCAAGCTCCCTACTTGGAGCATCAGCACCTTTAACCTCCTGTCCCATGCAGGTTGCAATTTCTCATGAGGATAAACGGGAAGACGTGGAACCAACGAGAGACTAGCTCTTGGTGTTGGGACAGGCACAGGTCACTCTATTTTCCCATCAGAAAGAAGAATTAACCACAGGCTCAGCCTGACCCCCGGAACCAGAACAGGGCCTGAAGCCATTCTGCGATTTTGTGGCCAGCTCCCATAAAAACGAGTTGTAAAATGGAGGTTCAGGGCTCTGCAATTCACAAACCTGCAGAGTTATAAATGATAACTCCCGTCCACAAATATATTGAGGGAAGGCAAAGAAGAGGATTTGAAATCAAGGCAGAATTGCAGGAAACAGATTTCAGGAGGTAGATACGAATCGCCTTTAAAGCACATGAAAAGCGGCAAAACGTTGACAATGATGCCCTTGGCCAAAAAGGGCGTATGCGTTTTTTCCTGAATATATTCAGGAAAAAACGCATACGCCCTTTTTGGCCAACCAAGCCACCTGGAAAGGCAAATCAGCGCTACAAAGAAGTCTCGCTTCCCATCGGTCAAAAGGGCCATGCTGAAAAAAGTGTCAAAACCAGAAATGCAGGACAGGCCATGGAGAAATGGGAGCCTTGCTACACTGATGGGCGGGATGTAAATTGCCAAGAGCCACTCCGGAGAAGTGTCCGGTGAGTCCTGAAACATCTGAAAAACACAGCTTAGAGAGCATAGGGCACTTCCACTCATGGGGGTATAAATTGGGAAAATTAAAAATCAGCAAGACACAAGCACCCCAAAGTTGAGGGCTGCTCTGTTGACCAGGACCTCCACTTCATTCCACCTTAAATATCCCAGGAAAGAGAAAAATGGATAAAGAAGTTGTGGTCCTTATGTACAATGGAATATCACTCAGCCATGAAATCAATGTCGTAAGGTTAGTAGCAGCATGATGAGTGGATTTAGGTACGACGATTCTAAGTGAAAAAAGTCACACAGAAAAGGACACTTCTCATAAGGTATCACTGATAGAGGGAATGTAAAAACCGTTACACTTGAACTGAATTACAAAACAGAACAGAGTCACACATGCAGAAAACACACTATGGCTGCTTAACGGGAAAGGTGAGGTGGGGTGATACATAAAACAAGGGTATCAAATTAGCTCAGATACCGTTCCATAAACCCAATATGTAATAGACCAGACCTACTCCTTGCTCAGAGAACTGGACTCAACACGCCCTATTCACCGCACAAGAATATATCTGACTAATAATAATCGTAAAACCTATGTATTGATATCTCTCTGTTAGTGTGTCAAGTGGGTGTAAAGCGGCATAAACACAGCAGTGAAAAGCAGCTAAACCCCATTATAAAAATAAATTACTTTGAAACACCCATGAAACAAAGACAGTGAAAGAGAGAGAAATTCTTACACAATGCGTTCAGGGGCTGTGATGCAACCTGGATTGACCATATCTAGACGCACAGCTGGATGAGACATAAGGGTGGACACTCTTGGGGCTGAGAGGTTTGGTGAGGTTGGGTGAGCAAACGCAGACCCTTTAAAGGAATACTGCGTGGTACCCATCGCATGGGTCCCAAATCTCCAGGTTCAAGGGCATCTTCCTACATCAAAAACATGCATGAGAAACCAAGAAGATGGTACACCGTGTGATGGGGAAAGGTTTCTAAAACGCACCTCATTTCTCAACTCCTTGTGCCCGGGTTCGCCATTCCAGCCACTTTACTAGCAAGCTCCCTACTTGGAGCATCAGCACCTTTAACCTCCTGTTCCATGCGGGTTGCAATTTGTCCTGAGGATAAACGGGAAGACGTGGAACCAACGAGAGACTAGCTCTTGGTGTTGGGACAGGCACAGGTCACTCTATTTTCCCATCAGAAAGAAGAATTAACCACAGGCTCAGCCTGACCCCCGGAACCAGAACAGGGCCTGAAGCCATTCTGCGATTTTGCGGCCAGCTCCCATAAAAACGAGTTGTAAAATGGAGGTTCAGGGCTCTGCAATTCACAAACCTGCAGAGTTATAAATGATAACTCCCGTCCACAAATATATTGAGGGAAGGCAAAGAAGAGGATTTGAAATCAAGGCAGAATTGCAGGAAACAGATTTCAGGAGGTAGATACGAATCGCCTTTAAAGCACATGAAAAGCGGCAAAACGTTGACAATGATGGCCTTGGCCAAAAAGGGCGTATGTGTTTTTTCCTGAATATATTCAGGAAAAAACGCATACGCCCTTTTTGGCCAACCAAGCCACCTGGAAAGGCAAATCAGCGCTACAAAGAAGTCTCGCTTCCCATCGGTCAAAAGGGCCATGCTGAAAAAAGTGTCAAAACCAGAAATGCAGGACAGGCCATGGAGAAATGGGAGCCTTGCTACACTGATGGGCGGGATGTAAATTGCCAAGAGCCACTCCGGAGAAGTGTCCGGTGAGTCCTGAAACATCTGAAAAACACAGCTTAGAGAGCATAGGGCACTTCCACTCATGGGGGTATAAATTGGGAAAATTAAAAATCAGCAAGACACAAGCACCCCAAAGTTTAGGGCTGCTCTGTTGACCAGGACCTCCACTTCATTCCACCTTAAATATCCCAGGAAAGAGAAAAATGGATAAAGAAGTTGTGGTCCTTATGTACAATGGAATATCACTCAGCCATGAAATCAATGTCGTAAGGTTAGTAGCAGCATGATGAGTGGATTTAGGTACGACGATTCTAAGTGAAATAAGTCACACAGAAAAGGACACTTCTCATAAGGTATCACTGATAGAGGGAATGTAAAAACCGTTACACTTGAACTGAATTACAAAACAGAACAGAGTCACACATGCAGAAAACACACTATGGCTGCTTAACGGGAAAGGTGAGGTGGGGTGATACATAAAACAAGGGTATCAAATTAGCTCAGATACCGTTCCATAAACCCAATATGTAATAGACAAGACCTACTCCTTGCTCAGAGAACTGGACTCAGCACGCCCTATTCACCGCACAAGAATATATCTGACTAATAATAATCGTAAAACCTATGTATTGATATCTGTCTGTTAGTGTGTCAAGTGGGTGTAAAGCGGCATAAACACAGCAGTGAAAAGCAGTTAAACCCCATTATAAAAATAAATTACTTTGAAACACCCATGAAACAAAGACAGTGAAAGAGAGAGAAATTTTTACACAATGCGTTCAGGAGCTGTGATGCAACCTGGATTGACCATATCTAGACGCACAGCTGGATGAGACATAAGGGTGGACACTCTTGGGGCTGAGAGGTTTGGTGAGGTTGGGTGAGCAAACGCAGACCCTTTAAAGGAATACTGCGTGGTACCCATCGCATGGGTCCCAAATCTCCAGGTTCAAGGGCATCTTCCTACATCAAAAACATGCATGAGAAACCCAGAAGATGGTACACCGTGTGATGGGGAAAGGTTTCTAAAACGCACCTCATTTCTCAACTCCTTGTGCCCGGGTTTGCCATTCCAGCCGCTTTACTAGCAAGCTCCCTACTTGGAGCATCAGCACCTTTAACCTCCTGTTCCATACAGGTTGCAATTTGTCCTGAGGATAAACGGGAAGACGTGGAACCAACGAGAGACTAGCTCTTGGTGTTGGGACAGGCACAGGTCACTCTATTCTCCCATCAGAAAGAAGAATTAACCACAGGCTCAGCCTGCCCCCCGGAACCAGAACAGGGCCTGAAGCCATTCTGCGATTTTGCGGCCAGCTCCCATAAAAACGAGTTGTAAAATGGAGGTTCAGGGCACTGCAATTCACAAACCTGCAGAGTTATAAATGATAACTCTCGTCCACAAATATATTGAGGGAAGGCAAAGAAGAGGATTTGAAATCAAGGCAGAATTGCAGGAAACAGATTTCAGGAGGTAGATACGAATCACCTTTAAAGCACATGAAAAGCGGCAAAACGTTGACAATGATGCCCTTGGCCAAAAAGGGCGTATGCGTTTTTTCCTGAATATATTCAGGAAAAAACGCATACGCCCTTTTTGGCCAACCAAGCCACCTGGAAAGGCAAATCAGCGCTACAAAGAAGTCTCGCTTCCCATCGGTCAAAAGGGCCATGCTGAAAAAAGTGTCAAAACCAGAAATGCAGGACAGGCCATGGAGAAATGGGAGCCTTGCTACACTGATGGGCGGGATGTAAATTGCCAAGAGCCACTCTGGAGAAGTGTCCGGTGAGTCCTGAAACATCTGAAAAACACAGCTTAGAGAGCATAGGGCACTTCCACTCATGGGGGTATAAATTGGGAAAATTAAAAATCAGCAAGACACAAGCACCCCAAAGTTTAGGGCTGCTCTGTTGACCAGGACCTCCACTTCATTCCACCTTAAATATCCCAGGAAAGAGAAAAATGGATAAAGAAGTTGTGGTCCTTATGTACAATGGAATATCACTCAGCCATGAAATCAATGTCGTAAGGTAAGTAGCAGCATGATGAGTGGATTTAGGTACGACGATTCTAAGTGAAATAAGTCACACAGAAAAGGACACTTCTCATAAGGTATCACTGATAGAGGGAATGTAAAAACCGTTACACTTGAACTGAATTACAAAACAGAACAGAGTCACACATGCAGAAAACACACTATGGCTGCTTAACGGGAAAGGTGAGGTGGGGTGATACATAAAACAAGGGTATCAAATTAGCTCAGATACCGTTCCATAAACCCAATATGTAATAGACAAGACCTACTCCTTGCTCAGAGAACTGGACTCAGCACGCCCTATTCACCGCACAAGAATATATCTGACTAATAATAATCGTAAAACCTATGTATTGATATCTCTCTGTTAGTGTGTCAAGTGGGTGTAAAGCGGCATAAACACAGCAGTGAAAAGCAGCTAAACCCCATTATAAAAATAAATTACTTTGAAACACCCATGAAACAAAGACAGTGAAAGAGAGAGAAATTCTTACACAATGCGTTCAGGGGCTGTGATGCAACCTGGATTGACCATATCTAGACGCACAGCTGGATGAGACATAAGGGTGGACACTCTTGGGGCTGAGAGGTTTGGTGAGGTTGGGTGAGCAAACGCAGACCCTTTAAAGGAATACTGCGTGGTACCCATCGCATGGGTCCCAAATCTCCAGGTTCAAGGGCATCTTCCTACATCAAAAACATGCATGAGAAACCCAGAAGATGGTACACCGTGTGATGGGGAAAGGTTTCTAAAACGCACCTCATTTCTCAACTCCTTGTGCCCGGGTTCGCCATTCCAGCTGCTTTACTAGCAACCTCCCTACTTGTAGCATCAGCACCTTTAACCTCCTGTTCCATGCAGGTTGCAATTTGTCCTGAGGATAAACGGGAAGACGTGGAACCAACGAGAGACTAGCTCTTGGTGTTGGGACAGGCACAGGTCACTCTATTTTCCCATCAGAAAGAAGAATTAACCACAGGCTCAGCCTGCCCCCCGGAACCAGAACAGGGCCTGAAGCCATTCTGCGATTTTGCGGCCAGCTCCCATAAAAACGAGTTGTAAAATGGAGGTTCAGGGCACTGCAATTCACAAACCTGCAGAGTTATTAATGATAACTCTCGTCCACAAATATATTGAGGGAAGGCAAAGAAGAGGATTTGAAATCAAGGCAGAATTGCAGGAAACAGATTTCAGGAGGTAGATTCGAATCGCCTTTAAAGCACATGAAAAGCGGCAAAACGTTGACAATGATGACCTTGGCCAAAAAGGGCGTATGCGTTTTTTCCTGAATATATTCAGGAAAAAACGCTTACGCCCTTTTTGGCCAACCAAGCCACCTGGAAAGGCAAATCAGCGCTACAAAGAAGTCTCGCTTCCCATCGGTCAAAAGGGCCATGCTGAAAAAAGTGTCAAAACCAGAAATGCAGGATCGGCCATGGAGAAATGGGAGCCTTGCTACACTGATGGGCGGGATGTAAATTGCCAAGAGCCACTCCGGAGAAGTGTCCGGTGAGTCCTGAAACATCTGAAAAACACAGCTTAGAGAGCATAGGGCACTTCCACTCATGGGGGTATAAATTGGGAAAATTAAAAATCAGCAAGACACAAGCACCCCAAAGTTTAGGGCTGCTCTGTTGACCAGGACCTCCACTTCATTCCACCTTCAATATCCCAGGAAAGAGAAAAATGGATAAAGAAGTTGTGGTCCTTATGTACAATGGAATATCACTCAGCCAGGAAATCAATGTCGTAAGGTTAGTAGCAGCATGATGAGTGGATTTAGGTACAACGATTCTAAGTGAAATAAGTCACACAGAAAAGGACACTTCTCATAAGGTATCACTGATAGAGGGAATGTAAAAACCGTTACACTTGAACTGAATTACAAAACAGAACAGAGTCACACATGCAGAAAACACACTATGGCTGCTTAACGGGAAAGGTGAGGTGGGGTGATACATAAAACAAGGGTATCAAATTAGCTCAGATACCGTTCCATAAACCCAATATGTAATAGACCAGACCTACTCCTTGCTCAGAGAACTGGACTCAACACGCCCTATTCACCGCACAAGAATATATCTGACTAATAATAATCGTAAAACCTATGTATTGATATCTCTCTGTTAGTGTGTCAAGTGGGTGTAAAGCGGCATAAACACAGCAGTGAAAAGCAGCTAAACCCCATTATAAAAATAAATTACTTTGAAACACCCATGAAACAAAGACAGTGAAAGAGAGAGAAATTCTTACACAATGCGTTCAGGGGCTGTGATGCAACCTGGATTGACCATATCTAGACGCACAGCTGGATGAGACATAAGGGTGGACACTCTTGGGGCTGAGAGGTTTGGTGAGGTTGGGTGAGCAAACGCAGACCCTTTAAAGGAATACTGCGTGGTACCCATCGCATGGGTCCCAAATCTCCAGGTTCAAGGGCATCTTCCTACATCAAAAACATGCATGAGAAACCCAGAAGATGGTACACCGTGTGATGGGGAAAGGTTTCTAAAACGCACCTCATTTCTCAACTCCTTGTGCCCGGGTTCGCCATTCCAGCCGCTTTACTAGCAAGCTCCCTACTTGGAGCATCAGCACCTTTAACCTCCTGTTCCATGCAGGTTGCAATTTGTCCTGAGGATAAACGGGAAGACGTGGAACCAACGAGAGACTAGCTCTTGGTGTTGGGACAGGCACAGGTCACTCTATTTTCCCATCAGAAAGAAGAATTAACCACAGGCTCAGCCTGCCCCCCGGAACCAGAACAGGGCCTGAAGCCATTCTGCGATTTTGCGGCCAGCTCCCATAAAAACGAGTTGTAAAATGGAGGTTCAGGGCACTGCAATTCACAAACCTGCAGAGTTATAAATGATAACTCTCGTCCACAAATATATTGAGGGAAGGCAAAGAAGAGGATTTGAAATCAAGGCAGAATTGCAGGAAACAGATTTCAGGAGGTAGATACGAATCGCCTTTAAAGCACATGAAAAGCGGCAAAACGTTGACAATGATGCCCTTGGCCAAAAAGGGCGTATGCGTTTTTTCCTGAATATATTCAGGAAAAAACGCATACGCCCTTTTTGGCCAACCAAGCCACCTGGAAAGGCAAATCAGCGCTACAAAGAAGTCTCGCTTCCCATCGGTCAAAAGGGCCATGCTGAAAAAAGTGTCAAAACCAGAAATGCAGGACAGGCCATGGAGAAATGGGAGCCTTGCTACACTGATGGGCGGGATGTAAATTGCCAAGAGCCACTCTGGAAAAGTGTCCAGTGAGTCCTGAAACATCTGAAAAACACAGCTTAGAGAGCATAGGGCACTTCCACTCATGGGGGTATAAATTGGGAAAATTAAAAATCAGCAAGACACAAGCACCCCAAAGTTTAGGGCTGCTCTGTTGACCAGGACCTCCACTTCATTCCACCTTAAATATCCCAGGAAAGAGAAAAATGGATAAAGAAGTTGTGGTCCTTATGTACAATGGAATATCACTCAGCCATGAAATCAATGTCGTAAGGTAAGTAGCAGCATGATGAGTGGATTTAGGTACGACGATTCTAAGTGAAATAAGTCACACAGAAAAGGACACTTCTCATAAGGTATCACTGATAGAGGGAATGTAAAAACCGTTACACTTGAACTGAATTACAAAACAGAACAGAGTCACACATGCAGAAAACACACTATGGCTGCTTAACGGGAAAGGTGAGGTGGGGTGATACATAAAACAAGGGTATCAAATTAGCTCAGATACCGTTCCATAAACCCAATATGTAATAGACAAGACCTACTCCTTGCTCAGAGAACTGGACTCAGCACGCCCTATTCACCGCACAAGAATATATCTGACTAATAATAATCGTAAAACCTATGTATTGATATCTCTCTGTTAGTGTGTCAAGTGGGTGTAAAGCGGCATAAACACAGCAGTGAAAAGCAGCTAAACCCCATTATAAAAATAAATTACTTTGAAACACCCATGAAACAAAGACAGTGAAAGAGAGAGAAATTCTTACACAATGCGTTCAGGGGCTGTGATGCAACCTGGATTGACCATATCTAGACGCACAGCTGGATGAGACATAAGGGTGGACACTCTTGGGGCTGAGAGGTTTGGTGAGGTTGGGTGAGCAAACGCAGACCCTTTAAAGGAATACTGCGTGGTACCCATCGCATGGGTCCCAAATCTCCAGGTTCAAGGGCATCTTCCTACATCAAAAACATGCATGAGAAACCCAGAAGATGGTACACCGTGTGATGGGGAAAGGTTTCTAAAACGCACCTCATTTCTCAACTCCTTGTGCCCGGGTTCGCCATTCCAGCTGCTTTACTAGCAAGCTCCCTACTTGGAGCATCAGCACCTTTAACCTCCTGTTCCATGCAGGTTGCAATTTGTCCTGAGGATAAACGGGAAGACGTGGAACCAACGAGAGACTAGCTCTTGGTGTTGGGACAGGCACAGGTCACTCTATTTTCCCATCAGAAAGAAGAATTAACCACAGGCTCAGCCTGCCCCCCGGAACCAGAACAGGGCCTGAAGCCATTCTGCGATTTTGCGGCCAGCTCCCATAAAAACGAGTTGTAAAATGGAGGTTCAGGGCACTGCAATTCACAAACCTGCAGAGTTATTAATGATAACTCTCGTCCACAAATATATTGAGGGAAGGCAAAGAAGAGGATTTGAAATCAAGGCAGAATTGCAGGAAACAGATTTCAGGAGGTAGATTCGAATCGCCTTTAAAGCACATGAAAAGCGGCAAAACGTTGACAATGATGACCTTGGCCAAAAAGGGCGTATGCGTTTTTTCCTGAATATATTCAGGAAAAAACGCTTACGCCCTTTTTGGCCAACCAAGCCACCTGGAAAGGCAAATCAGCGCTACAAAGAAGTCTCGCTTCCCATCGGTCAAAAGGGCCATGCTGAAAAAAGTGTCAAAACCAGAAATGCAGGATCGGCCATGGAGAAATGGGAGCCTTGCTACACTGATGGGCGGGATGTAAATTGCCAAGAGCCACTCCGGAGAAGTGTCCGGTGAGTCCTGAAACATCTGAAAAACACAGCTTAGAGAGCATAGGGCACTTCCACTCATGGGGGTATAAATTGGGAAAATTAAAAATCAGCAAGACACAAGCACCCCAAAGTTTAGGGCTGCTCTGTTGACCAGGACCTCCACTTCATTCCACCTTAAATATCCCAGGAAATAGAAAAATGGATAAAGAAGTTGTGGTCCTTATGTACAATGGAATATCACTCAGCCAGGAAATCAATGTCGTAAGGTTAGTAGCAGCATGATGAGTGGATTTAGGTACGACGATTCTAAGTGAAATAAGTCACACAGAAAAGGACACTTCTCATAAGGTATCACTGATAGAGGGAATGTAAAAACCGTTACACTTGAACTGAATTACAAAACAGAACAGAGTCACACATGCAGAAAACACACTATGGCTGCTTAACGGGAAAGGTGAGGTGGGGTGATACATAAAACAAGGGTATCAAATTAGCTCAGATACCGTTCCATAAACCCAATATGTAATAGACAAGACCTACTCCTTGCTCAGAGAACTGGACTCAACACGCCCTATTCACCGCACAAGAATATATCTGACTAATAATAATCGTAAAACCTATGTATTGATATCTCTCTGTTAGTGTGTCAAGTGGGTGTAAAGCGGCATAAACACAGCAGTGAAAAGCAGCTAAACCCCATTATAAAAATAAATTACTTTGAAACACCCATGAAACAAAGACAGTGAAAGAGAGAGAAATTCTTACACAATGCGTTCAGGGGCTGTGATGCAACCTGGATTGACCATATCTAGACGCACAGCTGGATGAGACATAAGGGTGGACACTCTTGGGGCTGAGAGGTTTGGTGAGGTTGGGTGAGCAAACGCAGACCCTTTAAAGGAATACTGCGTGGTACCCATCGCATGGGTCCCAAATCTCCAGGTTCAAGGGCATCTTCCTACATCAAAAACATGCATGAGAAACCCAGAAGATGGTACACCGTGTGATGGGGAAAGGTTTCTAAAACGCACCTCATTTCTCATCTCCTTGTGCCCGGGTTCGCCATTCCAGCCGCTTTACTAGCAAGCTCCCTACTTGGAGCATCAGCACCTTTAACCTCCTGTTCCATACAGGTTGCAATTTGTCCTGAGGATAAACGGGAAGACGTGGAACCAACGAGAGACTAGCTCTTGGTGTTG
The DNA here is from genome assembly GCF_965194805.1 of Balaenoptera borealis. Classification (NCBI taxonomy): domain Eukaryota; kingdom Metazoa; phylum Chordata; class Mammalia; order Artiodactyla; family Balaenopteridae; genus Balaenoptera; species Balaenoptera borealis. The sequence goes on along the minus strand of NW_028123935.1, from coordinate 683,872 downwards.
GGACAGGCACAGGTCACTCTATTTTCCCATCAGAAAGAAGAATTAACCACAGGCTCAGCCTGCCCCCCGGAACCAGAACAGGGCCTGAAGCCATTCTGCGATTTTGCGGCCAGCTCCCATAAAAACGAGTTGTAAAATGGAGGTTCAGGGCACTGCAATTCACAAACCTGCAGAGTTATTAATGATAACTCTCGTCCACAAATATATTGAGGGAAGGCAAAGAAGAGGATTTGAAATCAAGGCAGAATTGCAGGAAACAGATTTCAGGAGGTAGATTCGAATCGCCTTTAAAGCACATGAAAAGCGGCAAAACGTTGACAATGATGCCCTTGGCCAAAAAGGGCGTATGCGTTTTTTCCTGAATATATTCAGGAAAAAACGCATACGCCCTTTTTGGCCAACCAAGCAACCTGGAAAGGCAAATCAGCGCTACAAAGAAGTCTCGCTTCCCATCGGTCAAAAGGGCCATGCTGAAAAAAGTGTCAAAACCAGAAATGCAGGACAGGCCATGGAGAAATGGGAGCCTTGCTACACTGATGGGCGGGATGTAAATTGCCAAGAGCCACTCTGGAGAAGTGTCCGGTGAGTCCTGAAACATCTGAAAAACACAGCTTAGAGAGCATAGGGCACTTCCATTCATGGGGGTATAAATTGGGAAAATTAAAAATCAGCAAGACACAAGCACCCCAAAGTTTAGGGCTGCTCTGTTGACCAGGACCTCCACTTCATTCCACCTTCAATATCCCAGGAAAGAGAAAAATGGATAAAGAAGTTGTGGTCCTTATGTACATTGGAATATCACTCAGCCAGGAAATCAATGTCGTAAGGTTAGTAGCAGCATGATGAGTGGATTTAGGTACGACGATTCTAAGTGAAATAAGTCACACAGAAAAGGACACTTCTCATAAGGTATCACTGATAGAGGGAATGTAAAAACCGTTACACTTGAACTGAATTACAAAACAGAACAGAGTCACACATGCAGAAAACACACTATGGCTGCTTAACGGGAAAGGTTAGGTGGGGTGATACATATAACAAGGGTATCAAATTAGCTCAGATACCGTTCCATAAACCCAATATGTAATAGACAAGACCTACTCCTTGCTCAGAGAACTGGACTCAACACGCCCTATTCACCGCACAAGAATATATCTGACTAGTAATAATCTTAAAACCTATGTATTGATATCTCTCTGTTAGTGTGTCAAGTGGGTGTAAAGCGGCATAAACACAGCAGTGAAAAGCAGCTAAACCCCATTATAAAAATAAATTACTTTGAAACACCCATGAAACAAAGACAGTGAAAGAGAGAGAAATTCTTACACAATGCGTTCAGGGGCTGTGATGCAACCTGGATTGACCATATCTAGACGCACAGCTGGATGAGACATAAGGGTGGACACTCTTGGGGCTGAGAGGTTTGGTGAGGTTGGGTGAGCAAACGCAGACCCTTTAAAGGAATACTGCGTGGTACCCATCGCATGGGTCCCAAATCTCCAGGTTCAAGGGCATCTTCCTACATCAAAAACATGCATGAGAAACCCAGAAGATGGTACACCGTGTGATGGGGAAAGGTTTCTAAAACGCACCTCATTTCTCAACTCCTTGTGCCCGGGTTCGCCATTCCAGCCGCTTTACTAGCAAGCTCCCTACTTGGAGCATCAGCACCTTTAACCTCCTGTTCCATGCAGGTTGCAATTTGTCCTGAGGATAAACGGGAAGACGTGGAACCAACGAGAGACTAGCTCTTGGTGTTGGGACAGGCACAGGTCACTCTATTTTCCCATCAGAAAGAAGAATTAACCACAGGCTCAGCCTGCCCCCCGGAACCAGAACAGGGCCTGAAGCCATTCTGCGATTTTGCGGCCAGCTTCCATAAAAACGAGTTGTAAAATGGAGGTTCAGGGCACTGCAATTCACAAACCTGCAGAGTTATTAATGATAACTCTCGTCCACAAATATATTGAGGGAAGGCAAAGAAGAGGATTTGAAATCAAGGCAGAATTGCAGGAAACAGATTTCAGGAGGTAGATACGAATCGCCTTTAAAGCACATGAAAAGCGGCAAAACGTTGACAATGATGCCCTTGGCCAAAAAGGGCGTATGCGTTTTTTCCTGAATATATTCAGGAAAAAACGCATACGCCCTTTTTGGCCAACCAAGCCACCTGGAAAGGCAAATCAGCGCTACAAAGAAGTCTCGCTTCCCATCGGTCAAAAGGGCCATGCTGAAAAAAGTGTCAAAACCAGAAATGCAGGACAGGCCATGGAGAAATGGGAGCCTTGCTACACTGATGGGCGGGATGTAAATTGCCAAGAGCCACTCTGGAGAAGTGTCCGGTGAGTCCTGAAACATCTGAAAAACACAGCTTAGAGAGCATAGGGCACTTCCACTCATGGGGGTATAAATTGGGAAAATTAAAAATCAGCAAGACACAAGCACCCCAAAGTTTAGGGCTGCTCTGTTGACCAGGACCTCCACTTCATTCCACCTTAAATATCCCAGGAAAGAGAAAAATGGATAAAGAAGTTGTGGTCCTTATGTACATTGGAATATCACTCAGCCAGGAAATCAATGTCGTAAGGTTAGTAGCAGCATGATGAGTGGATTTAGGTACGACGATTCTAAGTGAAATAAGTCACACAGAAAAGGACACTTCTCATAAGGTATCACTGATAGAGGGAATGTAAAAACCGTTACACTTGAACTGAATTACAAAACAGAACAGAGTCACACATGCAGAAAACACACTATGGCTGCTTAACGGGAAAGGTGAGGTGGGGTGATACATAAAACAAGGGTATCAAATTAGCTCAGATACCGTTCCATAAACCCAATATGTAATAGACCAGACCTACTCCTTGCTCAGAGAACTGGACTCAACACACCCTATTCACCGCACAAGAATATATCTGACTAATAATAATCGTAAAACCTATGTATTGATATCTCTCTGTTAGTGTGTCAAGTGGGTGTAAAGCGGCATAAACACAGCAGTGAAAAGCAGTTAAACCCCATTATAAAAATAAATTACTTTGAAACACCCATGAAACAAAGACAGTGAAAGAGAGAGAAATTCTTACACAATGCGTTCAGGGGCTGTGATGCAACCTGGATTGACCATATCTAGACGCACAGCTGGATGAGACATAAGGGTGGACACTCTTGGGGCTGAGAGGTTTGGTGAGGTTGGGTGAGCAAACGCAGACCCTTTAAAGGAATACTGCGTGGTACCCATCGCATGGGTCCCAAATCTCCAGGTTCAAGGGCATCTTCCTACATCAAAAACATGCATGAGAAACCCAGAAGATGGTACACCGTGTGATGGGGAAAGGTTTCTAAAACGCACCTCATTTCTCAACTCCTTGTGCCCGGGTTCGCCATTCCAGCCGCTTTACTAGCAAGCTCCCTACTTGGAGCATCAGCACCTTTAACCTCCTGTTCCATGCAGGTTGCAATTTGTCCTGAGGATAAACGGGAAGACGTGGAACCAACGAGAGACTAGCTCTTGGTGTTGGGACAGGCACAGGTCACTCTATTTTCCCATCAGAAAGAAGAATTAACCACAGGCTCAGCCTGCCCCCCGGAACCAGAACAGGGCCTGAAGCCATTCTGCGATTTTGCGGCCAGCTCCCATAAAAACGAGTTGTAAAATGGAGGTTCAGGGCACTGCAATTCACAAACCTGCAGAGTTATAAATGATAACTCTCGTCCACAAATATATTGAGGGAAGGCAAAGAAGAGGATTTGAAATCAAGGCAGAATTGCAGGAAACAGATTTCAGGAGGTAGATACGAATCGCCTTTAAAGCACATGAAAAGCGGCAAAACGTTGACAATGATGCCCTTGGCCAAAAAGGGCGTATGCGTTTTTTCCTGAATATATTCAGGAAAAAACGCATACGCCCTTTTTGGCCAACCAAGCCACCTGGAAAGGCAAATCAGCGCTACAAAGAAGTCTCGCTTCCCATCGGTCAAAAGGGCCATGCTGAAAAAAGTGTCAAAACCAGAAATGCAGGACAGGCCATGGAGAAATGGGAGCCTTGCTACATTGATGGGCGGGATGTAAATTGCCAGGAGCCACTCTGGAGAAGTGTCCGGTGAGTCCTGAAACATCTGAAAAACACAGCTTAGAGAGCATAGGGCACTTCCACTCATGGGGGTATAAATTGGGAAAATTAAAAATCAGCAAGACACAAGCACCCCAAAGTTTAGGGCTGCTCTGTTGACCAGGACCTCCACTTCATTCCACCTTAAATATCCCAGGAAAGAGAAAAATGGATAAAGAAGTTGTGGTCCTTATGTACAATGGAATATCACTCAGCCATGAAATCAATGTCGTAAGGTAAGTAGCAGCATGATGAGTGGATTTAGGTACGACGATTCAAAGTGAAATAAGTCACACAGAAAAGGACACTTCTCATAAGGTATCACTGATAGAGGGAATGTAAAAACCGTTACACTTGAACTGAATTACAAAACAGAACAGAGTCACACATGCAGAAAACACACTATGGCTGCTTAACGGGAAAGATGAGGTGGGGTGATACATAAAACAAGGGTATCAAATTAGCTCAGATACCGTTCCATAAACCCAATATGTAATAGACAAGACCTACTCCTTGCTCAGAGAACTGGACTCAGCACGCCCTATTCACCGCACAAGAATATATCTGACTAATAATAATCGTAAAACCTATGTATTGATATCTCTCTGTTAGTGTGTCAAGTGGGTGTAAAGCGGCATAAACACAGCAGTGAAAAGCAGCTAAACCCCATTATAAAAATAAATTACTTTGAAACACCCATGAAACAAAGACAGTGAAAGAGAGAGAAATTCTTACACAATGCGTTCAGGGGCTGTGATGCAACCTGGATTGACCATATCTAGACGCACAGCTGGATGAGACATAAGGGTGGACACTCTTGGGGCTGAGAGGTTTGGTGAGGTTGGGTGAACAAACGCAGACCCTTTAAAGGAATACTGCGTGGTACCCATCGCATGGGTCCCAAATCTCCAGGTTCAAGGGCATCTTCCTACATCAAAAACATGCATGAGAAACCCAGAAGATGGTACACCGTGTGATGGGGAAAGGTTTCTAAAACGCACCTCATTTCTCAACTCCTTGTGCCCGGGTTCGCCATTCCAGCCGCTTTACTAGCAAGCTCCCTACTTGGAGCATCAGCACCTTTAACCTCCTGTTCCATGCGGGTTGCAATTTGTCCTGAGGATAAACGGGAAGACGTGGAACCAACGAGAGACTAGCTCTTGGTGTTGGGACAGGCACAGGTCACTCTATTTTCCCATCAGAAAGAAGAATTAACCACAGGCTCAGCCTGACCCCCGGAACCAGAACAGGGCCTGAAGCCATTCTGCGATTTTGCGGCCAGCTCCCATAAAAACGAGTTGTAAAATGGAGGTTCAGGGCACTGCAATTCACAAACCTGCAGAGTTATAAATGATAACTGTCGTCCACAAATATATTGAGGGAAGGCAAAGAAGAGGATTTGAAATCAAGGCAGAATTGCAGGAAACAGATTTCAGGAGGTAGATACGAATCGCCTTTAAAGCACATGAAAAGCGGCAAAACGTTGACAATGATGCCCTTGGCCAAAAAGGGCGTATGCGTTTTTTCCTGAATATATTCAGGAAAAAACGCATACGCCCTTTTTGGCCAACCAAGCAACCTGGAAAGGCAAATCAGCGCTACAAAGAAGTCTCGCTTCCCATCGGTCAAAAGGGCCATGCTGAAAAAAGTGTCAAAACCAGAAATGCAGGACAGGCCATGGAGAAATGGGAGCCTTGCTACACTGATGGGCGGGATGTAAATTGCCAAGAGCCACTCCGGAGAAGTGTCCGGTGAGTCCTGAAACATCTGAAAAACACAGCTTAGAGAGCATAGGGCACTTCCACTCATGGGGGTATAAATTGGGAAAATTGAAAATCAGCAAGACACAAGCACCCCAAAGTTTAGGGCTGCTCTGTTGACCAGGACCTCCACTTCATTCCACCTTAAATATCCCAGGAAAGAGAAAAATGGATAAAGAAGTTGTGGTCCTTATGTACAATGGAATATCACTCAGCCATGAAATCAATGTCGTAAGGTTAGTAGCAGCATGATGAGTGGATTTAGGTACGACGATTCTAAGTGAAATAAGTCACACAGAAAAGGACACTTCTCATAAGGTATCACTGATAGAGGGAATGTAAAAACCGTTACACTTGAACTGAATTACAAAACAGAACAGAGTCACACATGCAGAAAACACACTATGGCTGCTTAACGGGAAAGGTGAGGTGGGGTGATACATAAAACAAGGGTATCAAATTAGCTCAGATACCGTTCCATAAACCCAATATGTAATAGACAAGACCTACTCCTTGCTCAGAGAACTGGACTCAGCACGCCCTATTCACCGCACAAGAATATATCTGACTAATAATAATCGTAAAACCTATGTATTGATATCTGTCTGTTAGTGTGTCAAGTGGGTGTAAAGCGGCATAAACACAGCAGTGAAAAGCAGTTAAACCCCATTATAAAAATAAATTACTTTGAAACACCCATGAAACAAAGACAGTGAAAGAGAGAGAAATTCTTACACAATGCGTTCAGGGGCTGTGATGCAACCTGGATTGACCATATCTAGACGCACAGCTGGATGAGACATAAGGGTGGACACTCTTGGGGCTGAGAGGTTTGGTGAGGTTGGGTGAGCAAACGCAGACCCTTTAAAGGAATACTGCGTGGTACCCATCGCATGGGTCCCAAATCTCCAGGTTCAAGGGCATCTTCCTACATCAAAAACATGCATGAGAAACCCAGAAGATGGTACACCGTGTGATGGGGAAAGGTTTCTAAAACGCACCTCATTTCTCAACTCCTTGTGCCCGGGTTTGCCATTCCAGCCGCTTTACTAGCAAGCTCCCTACTTGGAGCATCAGCACCTTTAACCTCCTGTTCCATACAGGTTGCAATTTGTCCTGAGGATAAACGGGAAGACGTGGAACCAACGAGAGACTAGCTCTTGGTGTTGGGACAGGCACAGGTCACTCTATTCTCCCATCAGAAAGAAGAATTAACCACAGGCTCACCCTGACCCCCGGAACCAGAACAGGGCCTGAAGCCATTCTGCGATTTTGCGGCCAGCTCCCATAAAAACGAGTTGTAAAATGGAGGTTCAGGGCACTGCAATTCACAAACCTGCAGAGTTATTAATGATAACTCTCGTCCACAAATATATTGAGGGAAGGCAAAGAAGAGGATTTGAAATCAAGGCAGAATTGCAGGAAACAGATTTCAGGAGGTAGATACGAATCGCCTTTAAAGCACATGAAAAGCGGCAAAACGTTGACAATGATGCCCTTGGCCAAAAAGGGCGTATGCGTTTTTTCCTGAATATATTCAGGAAAAAACGCATACGCCCTTTGTGGCCAACCAAGCAACCTGGAAAGGCAAATCAGCGCTACAAAGAAGTCTCGCTTCCCATCGGTCAAAAGGGTCATGCTGAAAAAAGTGTCAAAACCAGAAATGCAGGACAGGCCATGGAGAAATGGGAGCCTTGCTACACTGATGGGCGGGATGTAAATTGCCAAGAGCCACTCCGGAGAAGTGTCCGGTGAGTCCTGAAACATCTGAAAAACACAGCTTAGAGAGCATAGGGCACTTCCACTCATGGGGGTATAAATTGGGAAAATTAAAAATCAGCAAGACACAAGCACCCCAAAGTTTAGGGCTGCTCTGTTGACCAGGACCTCCACTTCATTCCACCTTAAATATCCCAGGAAAGAGAAAAATGGATAAAGAAGTTGTGATCCTTATGTACAATGGAATATCACTCAGCCATGAAATCAATGTCGTAAGGTTAGTAGCAGCATGATGAGAGGATTTAGGTACAACGATTCTAAGTGAAATAAGTCACACAGAAAAGGACACTTCTCATAAGGTATCACTGATAGAGGGAATGTAAAAACCGTTACACTTGAACTGAATTACAAAACAGAACAGAGTCACACATGCAGAAAACACACTATGGCTGCTTAACGGGAAAGGTGAGGTGGGGTGATACATAAAACAAGGGTATCAAATTAGCTCAGATACCGTTCCATAAACCCAATATGTAATAGACAAGACCTACTCCTTGCTCAGAGAACTGGACTCAACACGCCCTATTCACCGCACAAGAATATATCTGACTAATAATAATCGTAAAACCTATGTATTGATATCTCTCTGTTAGTGTGTCAAGTGGGTGTAAAGCGGCATAAACACAGCAGTGAAAAGCAGCTAAACCCCATTATAAAAATAAATTACTTTGAAACACCCATGAAACAAAGACAGTGAAAGAGAGAGAAATTCTTACACAATGCGTTCAGGGGCTGTGATGCAACCTGGATTGACCATATCTAGACGCACAGCTGGATGAGACATAAGGGTGGACACTCTTGGGGCTGAGAGGTTTGGTGAGGTTGGGTGAGCAAACGCAGACCCTTTAAAGGAATACTGCGTGGTACCCATCGCATGGGTCCCAAATCTCCAGGTTCAAGGGCATCTTCCTACATCAAAAACATGCATGAGAAACCCAGAAGATGGTACACCGTGTGATGGGGAAAGGTTTCTAAAACGCACCTCATTTCTCAACTCCTTGTGCCCGGGTTTGCCATTCCAGCCGCTTTACTAGCAAGCTCCCTACTTGGAGCATCAGCACCTTTAACCTCCTGTTCCATACAGGTTGCAATTTGTCCTGAGGATAAACGGGAAGACGTGGAACCAACGAGAGACTAGCTCTTGGTGTTGGGACAGGCACAGGTCACTCTATTCTCCCATCAGAAAGAAGAATTAACCACAGGCTCACCCTGACCCCCGGAACCAGAACAGGGCCTGAAGCCATTCTGCGATTTTGCGGCCAGCTCCCATAAAAACGAGTTGTAAAATGGAGGTTCAGGGCACTGCAATTCACAAACCTGCAGAGTTATTAATGATAACTCTCGTCCACAAATATATTGAGGGAAGGCAAAGAAGAGGATTTGAAATCAAGGCAGAATTGCAGGAAACAGATTTCAGGAGGTAGATACGAATCGCCTTTAAAGCACATGAAAAGCGGCAAAACGTTGACAATGATGCCCTTGGCCAAAAAGGGCGTATGCGTTTTTTCCTGAATATATTCAGGAAAAAACGCATACGCCCTTTGTGGCCAACCAAGCAACCTGGAAAGGCAAATCAGCGCTACAAAGAAGTCTCGCTTCCCATCGGTCAAAAGGGTCATGCTGAAAAAAGTGTCAAAACCAGAAATGCAGGACAGGCCATGGAGAAATGGGAGCCTTGCTACACTGATGGGCGGGATGTAAATTGCCAAGAGCCACTCCGGAGAAGTGTCCGGTGAGTCCTGAAACATCTGAAAAACACAGCTTAGAGAGCATAGGGCACTTCCACTCATGGGGGTATAAATTGGGAAAATTAAAAATCAGCAAGACACAAGCACCCCAAAGTTTAGGGCTGCTCTGTTGACCAGGACCTCCACTTCATTCCACCTTAAATATCCCAGGAAAGAGAAAAATGGATAAAGAAGTTGTGATCCTTATGTACAATGGAATATCACTCAGCCATGAAATCAATGTCGTAAGGTTAGTAGCAGCATGATGAGAGGATTTAGGTACAACGATTCTAAGTGAAATAAGTCACACAGAAAAGGACACTTCTCATAAGGTATCACTGATAGAGGGAATGTAAAAACCGTTACACTTGAACTGAATTACAAAACAGAACAGAGTCACACATGCAGAAAACACACTATGGCTGCTTAACGGGAAAGGTGAGGTGGGGTGATACATAAAACAAGGGTATCAAATTAGCTCAGATACCGTTCCATAAACCCAATATGTAATAGACAAGACCTACTCCTTGCTCAGAGAACTGGACTCAACACGCCCTATTCACCGCACAAGAATATATCTGACTAATAATAATCGTAAAACCTATGTATTGATATCTCTCTGTTAGTGTGTCAAGTGGGTGTAAAGCGGCATAAACACAGCAGTGAAAAGCAGCTAAACCCCATTATAAAAATAAATTACTTTGAAACACCCATGAAACAAAGACAGTGAAAGAGAGAGAAATTCTTACACAATGCGTTCAGGGGCTGTGATGCAACCTGGATTGACCATATCTAGACGCACAGCTGGATGAGACATAAGGGTGGACACTCTTGGGGCTGAGAGGTTTGGTGAGGTTGGGTGAGCAAACGCAGACCCTTTAAAGGAATACTGCGTGGTACCCATCGCATGGGTCCCAAATCTCCAGGTTCAAGGGCATCTTCCTACATCAAAAACATGCATGAGAAACCCAGAAGATGGTACACCGTGTGATGGGGAAAGGTTTCTAAAACGCACCTCATTTCTCAACTCCTTGTGCCCGGGTTCGCCATTCCAGCCGCTTTACTAGCAAACTCCCTACTTGGAGCATCAGCACCTTTAACCTCCTGTTCCATGCAGGTTGCAATTTCTCATGAGGATAAACGGGAAGACGTGGAACCAACGAGAGACTAGCTCTTGGTGTTGGGACAGGCACAGGTCACTCTATTTTCCCATCAGAAAGAAGAATTAACCACAGGCTCAGCCTGACCCCCGGAACCAGAACAGGGCCTGAAGCCATTCTGCGATTTTGCGGCCAGCTCCCATAAAAACGAGTTGTAAAATGGAGGTTCAGGGCTCTGCAATTCACAAACCTGCAGAGTTATAAATGATAACTCCCGTCCACAAATATATTGAGGGAAGGCAAAGAAGAGGATTTGAAATCAAGGCAGAATTGCAGGAAACAGATTTCAGGAGGTAGATTCGAATCGCCTTTAAAGCACATGAAAAGCGGCAAAACGTTGACAATGATGCCCTTGGCCAAAAAGGGCGTATGTGTTTTTTCCTGAATATATTCAGGAAAAAACGCATACGCCCTTTTTGGCCAACCAAGCCACCTGGAAAGGCAAATCAGCGCTACAAAGAAGTCTCGCTTCCCATCGGTCAAAAGGGCCATGCTGAAAAAAGTGTCAAAACCAGAAATGCAGGACAGGCCATGGAGAAATGGGAGCCTTGCTACACTGATGGGCGGGATGTAAATTGCCAAGAGCCACTCCGGAGAAGTGTCCGGTGAGTCCTGAAACATCTGAAAAACACAGCTTAGAGAGCATAGGGCACTTCCACTCATGGGGGTATAAATTGGGAAAATTAAAAATCAGCAAGACACAAGCACCCCAAAGTTTAGGGCTGCTCTGTTGACCAGGACCTCCACTTCATTCCACCTTAAATATCCCAGGAAAGAGAAAAATGGATAAAGAAGTTGTGGTCCTTATGTACAATGGAATATCACTCAGCCAGGAAATCAATGTCGTAAGGTTAGTAGCAGCATGATGAGTGGATTTAGGTATGACGATTCTAAGTGAAATAAGTCACACAGAAAAGGACACTTCTCATAAGGTATCACTGATAGAGGGAATGTAAAAACCGTTACACTTGAACTGAATTACAAAACAGAACAGAGTCACACATGCAGAAAACACACTATGGCTGCTTAACGGGAAAGATGAGGTGGGGTGATACATAAAACAAGGGTATCAAATTAGCTCAGATACCGTTCCATAAACCCAATATGTAATAGACAAGACCTACTCCTTGCTCAGAGAACTGGACTCAGCACGCCCTATTCACCGCACAAGAATATATCTGACTAATAATAATCGTAAAACCTATGTATTGATATCTCTCTGTTAGTGTGTCAAGTGGGTGTAAAGCGGCATAAACACAGCAGTGAAAAGCAGCTAAACCCCATTATAAAAATAAATTACTTTGAAACACCCATGAAACAAAGACAGTGAAAGAGAGAGAAATTCTTACACAATGCGTTCAGGGGCTGTGATGCAACCTGGATTGACCATATCTAGACGCACAGCTGGATGAGACATAAGGGTGGACACTCTTGGGGCTGAGAGGTTTGGTGAGGTTGGGTGAACAAACGCAGACCCTTTAAAGGAATACTGCGTGGTACCCATCGCATGGGTCCCAAATCTCCAGGTTCAAGGGCATCTTCCTACATCAAAAACATGCATGAGAAACCCAGAAGATGGTACACCGTGTGATGGGGAAAGGTTTCTAAAACGCACCTCATTTCTCAACTCCTTGTGCCCGGGTTCGCCATTCCAGCCGCTTTACTAGCAAGCTCCCTACTTGGAGCATCAGCACCTTTAACCTCCTGTTCCATGCGGGTTGCAATTTGTCCTGAGGATAAACGGGAAGACGTGGAACCAACGAGAGACTAGCTCTTGGTGTTGGGACAGGCACAGGTCACTCTATTTTCCCATCAGAAAGAAGAATTAACCACAGGCTCAGCCTGACCCCCGGAACCAGAACAGGGCCTGAAGCCATTCTGCGATTTTGCGGCCAGCTCCCATAAAAACGAGTTGTAAAATGGAGGTTCAGGGCACTGCAATTCACAAACCTGCAGAGTTATAAATGATAACTGTCGTCCACAAATATATTGAGGGAAGGCAAAGAAGAGGATTTGAAATCAAGGCAGAATTGCAGGAAACAGATTTCAGGAGGTAGATACGAATCGCCTTTAAAGCACATGAAAAGCGGCAAAACGTTGACAATGATGCCCTTGGCCAAAAAGGGCGTATGCGTTTTTTCCTGAATATATTCAGGAAAAAACGCATACGCCCTTTTTGGCCAACCAAGCAACCTGGAAAGGCAAATCAGCGCTACAAAGAAGTCTCGCTTCCCATCGGTCAAAAGGGCCATGCTGAAAAAAGTGTCAAAACCAGAAATGCAGGACAGGCCATGGAGAAATGGGAGCCTTGCTACACTGATGGGCGGGATGTAAATTGCCAAGAGCCACTCCGGAGAAGTGTCCGGTGAGTCCTGAAACATCTGAAAAACACAGCTTAGAGAGCATAGGGCACTTCCACTCATGGGGGTATAAATTGGGAAAATTGAAAATCAGCAAGACACAAGCACCCCAAAGTTTAGGGCTGCTCTGTTGACCAGGACCTCCACTTCATTCCACCTTAAATATCCCAGGAAAGAGAAAAATGGATAAAGAAGTTGTGGTCCTTATGTACAATGGAATATCACTCAGCCATGAAATCAATGTCGTAAGGTTAGTAGCAGCATGATGAGTGGATTTAGGTACGACGATTCTAAGTGAAATAAGTCACACAGAAAAGGACACTTCTCATAAGGTATCACTGATAGAGGGAATGTAAAAACCGTTACACTTGAACTGAATTACAAAACAGAACAGAGTCACACATGCAGAAAACACACTATGGCTGCTTAACGGGAAAGGTGAGGTGGGGTGATACATAAAACAAGGGTATCAAATTAGCTCAGATACCGTTCCATAAACCCAATATGTAATAGACAAGACCTACTCCTTGCTCAGAGAACTGGACTCAGCACGCCCTATTCACCGCACAAGAATATATCTGACTAATAATAATCGTAAAACCTATGTATTGATATCTGTCTGTTAGTGTGTCAAGTGGGTGTAAAGCGGCATAAACACAGCAGTGAAAAGCAGTTAAACCCCATTATAAAAATAAATTACTTTGAAACACCCATGAAACAAAGACAGTGAAAGAGAGAGAAATTCTTACACAATGCGTTCAGGGGCTGTGATGCAACCTGGATTGACCATATCTAGACGCACAGCTGGATGAGACATAAGGGTGGACACTCTTGGGGCTGAGAGGTTTGGTGAGGTTGGGTGAGCAAACGCAGACCCTTTAAAGGAATACTGCGTGGTACCCATCGCATGGGTCCCAAATCTCCAGGTTCAAGGGCATCTTCCTACATCAAAAACATGCATGAGAAACCCAGAAGATGGTACACCGTGTGATGGGGAAAGGTTTCTAAAACGCACCTCATTTCTCAACTCCTTGTGCCCGGGTTTGCCATTCCAGCCGCTTTACTAGCAAGCTCCCTACTTGGAGCATCAGCACCTTTAACCTCCTGTTCCATACAGGTTGCAATTTGTCCTGAGGATAAACGGGAAGACGTGGAACCAACGAGAGACTAGCTCTTGGTGTTGGGACAGGCACAGGTCACTCTATTCTCCCATCAGAAAGAAGAATTAACCACAGGCTCACCCTGACCCCCGGAACCAGAACAGGGCCTGAAGCCATTCTGCGATTTTGCGGCCAGCTCCCATAAAAACGAGTTGTAAAATGGAGGTTCAGGGCACTGCAATTCACAAACCTGCAGAGTTATTAATGATAACTCTCGTCCACAAATATATTGAGGGAAGGCAAAGAAGAGGATTTGAAATCAAGGCAGAATTGCAGGAAACAGATTTCAGGAGGTAGATACGAATCGCCTTTAAAGCACATGAAAAGCGGCAAAACGTTGACAATGATGCCCTTGGCCAAAAAGGGCGTATGCGTTTTTTCCTGAATATATTCAGGAAAAAACGCATACGCCCTTTGTGGCCAACCAAGCAACCTGGAAAGGCAAATCAGCGCTACAAAGAAGTCTCGCTTCCCATCGGTCAAAAGGGTCATGCTGAAAAAAGTGTCAAAACCAGAAATGCAGGACAGGCCATGGAGAAATGGGAGCCTTGCTACACTGATGGGCGGGATGTAAATTGCCAAGAGCCACTCCGGAGAAGTGTCCGGTGAGTCCTGAAACATCTGAAAAACACAGCTTAGAGAGCATAGGGCACTTCCACTCATGGGGGTATAAATTGGGAAAATTAAAAATCAGCAAGACACAAGCACCCCAAAGTTTAGGGCTGCTCTGTTGACCAGGACCTCCACTTCATTCCACCTTAAATATCCCAGGAAAGAGAAAAATGGATAAAGAAGTTGTGATCCTTATGTACAATGGAATATCACTCAGCCATGAAATCAATGTCGTAAGGTTAGTAGCAGCATGATGAGAGGATTTAGGTACAACGATTCTAAGTGAAATAAGTCACACAGAAAAGGACACTTCTCATAAGGTATCACTGATAGAGGGAATGTAAAAACCGTTACACTTGAACTGAATTACAAAACAGAACAGAGTCACACATGCAGAAAACACACTATGGCTGCTTAACGGGAAAGGTGAGGTGGGGTGATACATAAAACAAGGGTATCAAATTAGCTCAGATACCGTTCCATAAACCCAATATGTAATAGACAAGACCTACTCCTTGCTCAGAGAACTGGACTCAACACGCCCTATTCACCGCACAAGAATATATCTGACTAATAATAATCGTAAAACCTATGTATTGATATCTCTCTGTTAGTGTGTCAAGTGGGTGTAAAGCGGCATAAACACAGCAGTGAAAAGCAGCTAAACCCCATTATAAAAATAAATTACTTTGAAACACCCATGAAACAAAGACAGTGAAAGAGAGAGAAATTCTTACACAATGCGTTCAGGGGCTGTGATGCAACCTGGATTGACCATATCTAGACGCACAGCTGGATGAGACATAAGGGTGGACACTCTTGGGGCTGAGAGGTTTGGTGAGGTTGGGTGAGCAAACGCAGACCCTTTAAAGGAATACTGCGTGGTACCCATCGCATGGGTCCCAAATCTCCAGGTTCAAGGGCATCTTCCTACATCAAAAACATGCATGAGAAACCCAGAAGATGGTACACCGTGTGATGGGGAAAGGTTTCTAAAACGCACCTCATTTCTCAACTCCTTGTGCCCGGGTTTGCCATTCCAGCCGCTTTACTAGCAAGCTCCCTACTTGGAGCATCAGCACCTTTAACCTCCTGTTCCATACAGGTTGCAATTTGTCCTGAGGATAAACGGGAAGACGTGGAACCAACGAGAGACTAGCTCTTGGTGTTGGGACAGGCACAGGTCACTCTATTCTCCCATCAGAAAGAAGAATTAACCACAGGCTCACCCTGACCCCCGGAACCAGAACAGGGCCTGAAGCCATTCTGCGATTTTGCGGCCAGCTCCCATAAAAACGAGTTGTAAAATGGAGGTTCAGGGCACTGCAATTCACAAACCTGCAGAGTTATTAATGATAACTCTCGTCCACAAATATATTGAGGGAAGGCAAAGAAGAGGATTTGAAATCAAGGCAGAATTGCAGGAAACAGATTTCAGGAGGTAGATACGAATCGCCTTTAAAGCACATGAAAAGCGGCAAAACGTTGACAATGATGCCCTTGGCCAAAAAGGGCGTATGCGTTTTTTCCTGAATATATTCAGGAAAAAACGCATACGACCTTTGTGGCCAACCAAGCAACCTGGAAAGGCAAATCAGCGCTACAAAGAAGTCTCGCTTCCCATCGGTCAAAAGGGTCATGCTGAAAAAAGTGTCAAAACCAGAAATGCAGGACAGGCCATGGAGAAATGGGAGCCTTGCTACACTGATGGGCGGGATGTAAATTGCCAAGAGCCACTCCGGAGAAGTGTCCGGTGAGTCCTGAAACATCTGAAAAACACAGCTTAGAGAGCATAGGGCACTTCCACTCATGGGGGTATAAATTGGGAAAATTAAAAATCAGCAAGACACAAGCACCCCAAAGTTTAGGGCTGCTCTGTTGACCAGGACCTCCACTTCATTCCACCTTAAATATCCCAGGAAAGAGAAAAATGGATAAAGAAGTTGTGATCCTTATGTACAATGGAATATCACTCAGCCATGAAATCAATGTCGTAAGGTTAGTAGCAGCATGATGAGAGGATTTAGGTACAACGATTCTAAGTGAAATAAGTCACACAGAAAAGGACACTTCTCATAAGGTATCACTGATAGAGGGAATGTAAAAACCGTTACACTTGAACTGAATTACAAAACAGAACAGAGTCACACATGCAGAAAACACACTATGGCTGCTTAACGGGAAAGGTGAGGTGGGGTGATACATAAAACAAGGGTATCAAATTAGCTCAGATACCGTTCCATAAACCCAATATGTAATAGACAAGACCTACTCCTTGCTCAGAGAACTGGACTCAACACGCCCTATTCACCGCACAAGAATATATCTGACTAATAATAATCGTAAAACCTATGTATTGATATCTCTCTGTTAGTGTGTCAAGTGGGTGTAAAGCGGCATAAACACAGCAGTGAAAAGCAGCTAAACCCCATTATAAAAATAAATTACTTTGAAACACCCATGAAACAAAGACAGTGAAAGAGAGAGAAATTCTTACACAATGCGTTCAGGGGCTGTGATGCAACCTGGATTGACCATATCTAGACGCACAGCTGGATGAGACATAAGGGTGGACACTCTTGGGGCTGAGAGGTTTGGTGAGGTTGGGTGAGCAAACGCAGACCCTTTAAAGGAATACTGCGTGGTACCCATCGCATGGGTCCCAAATCTCCAGGTTCAAGGGCATCTTCCTACATCAAAAACATGCATGAGAAACCCAGAAGATGGTACACCGTGTGATGGGGAAAGGTTTCTAAAACGCACCTCATTTCTCAACTCCTTGTGCCCGGGTTCGCCATTCCAGCCGCTTTACTAGCAAACTCCCTACTTGGAGCATCAGCACCTTTAACCTCCTGTTCCATGCAGGTTGCAATTTCTCATGAGGATAAACGGGAAGACGTGGAACCAACGAGAGACTAGCTCTTGGTGTTGGGACAGGCACAGGTCACTCTATTTTCCCATCAGAAAGAAGAATTAACCACAGGCTCAGCCTGACCCCCGGAACCAGAACAGGGCCTGAAGCCATTCTGCGATTTTGCGGCCAGCTCCCATAAAAACGAGTTGTAAAATGGAGGTTCAGGGCTCTGCAATTCACAAACCTGCAGAGTTATAAATGATAACTCCCGTCCACAAATATATTGAGGGAAGGCAAAGAAGAGGATTTGAAATCAAGGCAGAATTGCAGGAAACAGATTTCAGGAGGTAGATACGAATCGCCTTTAAAGCACATGAAAAGCGGCAAAACGTTGACAATGATGCCCTTGGCCAAAAAGGGCGTATGTGTTTTTTCCTGAATATATTCAGGAAAAAACGCATACGCCCTTTTTGGCCAACCAAGCCACCTGGAAAGGCAAATCAGCGCTACAAAGAAGTCTCGCTTCCCATCGGTCAAAAGGGCCATGCTGAAAAAAGTGTCAAAACCAGAAATGCAGGACAGGCCATGGAGAAATGGGAGCCTTGCTACACTGATGGGCGGGATGTAAATTGCCAAGAGCCACTCCGGAGAAGTGTCCGGTGAGTCCTGAAACATCTGAAAAACACAGCTTAGAGAGCATAGGGCACTTCCACTCATGGGGGTATAAATTGGGAAAATTAAAAATCAGCAAGACACAAGCACCCCAAAGTTTAGGGCTGCTCTGTTGACCAGGACCTCCACTTCATTCCACCTTAAATATCCCAGGAAAGAGAAAAATGGATAAAGAAGTTGTGGTCCTTATGTACAATGGAATATCACTCAGCCAGGAAATCAATGTCGTAAGGTTAGTAGCAGCATGATGAGTGGATTTAGGTATGACGATTCTAAGTGAAATAAGTCACACAGAAAAGGACACTTCTCATAAGGTATCACTGATAGAGGGAATGTAAAAACCGTTACACTTGAACTGAATTACAAAACAGAACAGAGTCACACATGCAGAAAACACACTATGGCTGCTTAACGGGAAAGATGAGGTGGGGTGATACATAAAACAAGGGTATCAAATTAGCTCAGATACCGTTCCATAAACCCAATATGTAATAGACAAGACCTACTCCTTGCTCAGAGAACTGGACTCAACACGCCCTATTCACCGCACAAGAATATATCTGACTAATAATAATCGTAAAACCTATGTATTGATATCTCTCTGTTAGTGTGTCAAGTGGGTGTAAAGCGGCATAAACACAGCAGTGAAAAGCAGCTAAACCCCATTATAAAAATAAATTACTTTGAAACACCCATGAAACAAAGACAGTGAAAGAGAGAGAAATTCTTACACAATGCGTTCAGGGGCTGTGATGCAACCTGGATTGACCATATCTAGACGCACAGCTGGATGAGACATAAGGGTGGACACTCTTGGGGCTGAGAGGTTTGGTGAGGTTGGGTGAACAAACGCAGACCCTTTAATGGAATACTGCGTGGTACCCATCGCATGGGTCCCAAATCTCCAGGTTCAAGGGCATCTTCCTACATCAAAAACATGCATGAGAAACCCAGAAGATGGTACACCGTGTGATGGGGAAAGGTTTCTAAAACGCACCTCATTTCTCAACTCCTTGTGCCCGGGTTCGCCATTCCAGCCGCTTTACTAGCAAGCTCCCTACTTGGAGCATCAGCACCTTTAACCTCCTGTTCCATGCGGGTTGCAATTTGTCCTGAGGATAAACGGGAAGACGTGGAACCAACGAGAGACTAGCTCTTGGTGTTGGGACAGGCACAGGTCACTCTATTTTCCCATCAGAAAGAAGAATTAACCACAGGCTCAGCCTGACCCCCGGAACCAGAACAGGGCCTGAAGCCATTCTGCGATTTTGCGGCCAGCTCCCATAAAAACGAGTTGTAAAATGGAGGTTCAGGGCACTGCAATTCACAAACCTGCAGAGTTATAAATGATAACTGTCGTCCACAAATATATTGAGGGAAGGCAAAGAAGAGGATTTGAAATCAAGGCAGAATTGCAGGAAACAGATTTCAGGAGGTAGATACGAATCGCCTTTAAAGCACATGAAAAGCGGCAAAACGTTGACAATGATGCCCTTGGCCAAAAAGGGCGTATGCGTTTTTTCCTGAATATATTCAGGAAAAAACGCATACGCCCTTTTTGGCCAACCAAGCAACCTGGAAAGGCAAATCAGCGCTACAAAGAAGTCTCGCTTCCCATCGGTCAAAAGAGCCATGCTGAAAAAAGTGTCAAAACCAGAAATGCAGGACAGGCCATGGAGAAATGGGAGCCTTGCTACACTGATGGGCGGGATGTAAATTGCCAAGAGCCACTCCGGAGAAGTGTCCGGTGAGTCCTGAAACATCTGGAAAACACAGCTTAGAGAGCATAGGGCACTTCCACTCATGGGGGTATAAATTGGGAAAATTGAAAATCAGCAAGACACAAGCACCCCAAAGTTTAGGGCTGCTCTGTTGACCAGGACCTCCACTTCATTCCACCTTAAATATCCCAGGAAAGAGAAAAATGGATAAAGAAGTTGTGGTCCTTATGTACAATGGAATATCACTCAGCCATGAAATCAATGTCGTAAGGTTAGTAGCAGCATGATGAGTGGATTTAGGTACGACGATTCTAAGTGAAATAAGTCACACAGAAAAGGACACTTCTCATAAGGTATCACTGATAGAGGGAATGTAAAAACCGTTACACTTGAACTGAATTACAAAACAGAACAGAGTCACACATGCAGAAAACACACTATGGCTGCTTAACGGGAAAGGTGAGGTGGGGTGATACATAAAACAAGGGTATCAAATTAGCTCAGATACCGTTCCATAAACCCAATATGTAATAGACAAGACCTACTCCTTGCTCAGAGAACTGGACTCAGCACGCCCTATTCACCGCACAAGAATATATCTGACTAATAATAATCGTAAAACCTATGTATTGATATCTGTCTGTTAGTGTGTCAAGTGGGTGTAAAGCGGCATAAACACAGCAGTGAAAAGCAGTTAAACCCCATTATAAAAATAAATTACTTTGAAACACCCATGAAACAAAGACAGTGAAAGAGAGAGAAATTCTTACACAATGCGTTCAGGGGCTGTGATGCAACCTGGATTGACCATATCTAGACGCACAGCTGGATGAGACATAAGGGTGGACACTCTTGGGGCTGAGAGGTTTGGTGAGGTTGGGTGAGCAAACGCAGACCCTTTAAAGGAATACTGCGTGGTACCCATCGCATGGGTCCCAAATCTCCAGGTTCAAGGGCATCTTCCTACATCAAAAACATGCATGAGAAACCCAGAAGATGGTACACCGTGTGATGGGGAAAGGTTTCTAAAACGCACCTCATTTCTCAACTCCTTGTGCCCGGGTTTGCCATTCCAGCCGCTTTACTAGCAAGCTCCCTACTTGGAGCATCAGCACCTTTAACCTCCTGTTCCATACAGGTTGCAATTTGTCCTGAGGATAAACGGGAAGACGTGGAACCAACGAGAGACTAGCTCTTGGTGTTGGGACAGGCACAGGTCACTCTATTCTCCCATCAGAAAGAAGAATTAACCACAGGCTCACCCTGACCCCCGGAACCAGAACAGGGCCTGAAGCCATTCTGCGATTTTGCGGCCAGCTCCCATAAAAACGAGTTGTAAAATGGAGGTTCAGGGCACTGCAATTCACAAACCTGCAGAGTTATTAATGATAACTCTCGTCCACAAATATATTGAGGGAAGGCAAAGAAGAGGATTTGAAATCAAGGCAGAATTGCAGGAAACAGATTTCAGGAGGTAGATACGAATCGCCTTTAAAGCACATGAAAAGCGGCAAAACGTTGACAATGATGCCCTTGGCCAAAAAGGGCGTATGCGTTTTTTCCTGAATATATTCAGGAAAAAACGCATACGCCCTTTGTGGCCAACCAAGCAACCTGGAAAGGCAAATCAGCGCTACAAAGAAGTCTCGCTTCCCATCGGTCAAAAGGGTCATGCTGAAAAAAGTGTCAAAACCAGAAATGCAGGACAGGCCATGGAGAAATGGGAGCCTTGCTACACTGATGGGCGGGATGTAAATTGCCAAGAGCCACTCCGGAGAAGTGTCCGGTGAGTCCTGAAACATCTGAAAAACACAGCTTAGAGAGCATAGGGCACTTCCACTCATGGGGGTATAAATTGGGAAAATTAAAAATCAGCAAGACACAAGCACCCCAAAGTTTAGGGCTGCTCTGTTGACCAGGACCTCCACTTCATTCCACCTTAAATATCCCAGGAAAGAGAAAAATGGATAAAGAAGTTGTGATCCTTATGTACAATGGAATATCACTCAGCCATGAAATCAATGTCGTAAGGTTAGTAGCAGCATGATGAGAGGATTTAGGTACAACGATTCTAAGTGAAATAAGTCACACAGAAAAGGACACTTCTCATAAGGTATCACTGATAGAGGGAATGTAAAAACCGTTACACTTGAACTGAATTACAAAACAGAACAGAGTCACACATGCAGAAAACACACTATGGCTGCTTAACGGGAAAGGTGAGGTGGGGTGATACATAAAACAAGGGTATCAAATTAGCTCAGATACCGTTCCATAAACCCAATATGTAATAGACAAGACCTACTCCTTGCTCAGAGAACTGGACTCAACACGCCCTATTCACCGCACAAGAATATATCGGACTAATAATAATCGTAAAACCTATGTATTGATATCTCTCTGTTAGTGTGTCAAGTGGGTGTAAAGCGGCATAAACACAGCAGTGAAAAGCAGCTAAACCCCATTATAAAAATAAATTACTTTGAAACACCCATGAAACAAAGACAGTGAAAGAGAGAGAAATTCTTACACAATGCGTTCAGGGGCTGTGATGCAACCTGGATTGACCATATCTAGACGCACAGCTGGATGAGACATAAGGGTGGACACTCTTGGGGCTGAGAGGTTTGGTGAGGTTGGGTGAGCAAACGCAGACCCTTTAAAGGAATACTGCGTGGTACCCATCGCATGGGTCCCAAATCTCCAGGTTCAAGGGCATCTTCCTACATCAAAAACATGCATGAGAAACCCAGAAGATGGTACACCGTGTGATGGGGAAAGGTTTCTAAAACGCACCTCATTTCTCAACTCCTTGTGCCCGGGTTCGCCATTCCAGCCGCTTTACTAGCAAGCTCCCTACTTGGAGCATCAGCACCTTTAACCTCCTGTTCCATGCGGGTTGCAATTTGTCCTGAGGATAAACGGGAAGACGTGGAACCAACGAGAGACTAGCTCTTGGTGTTGGGACAGGCACAGGTCACTCTATTTTCCCATCAGAAAGAAGAATTAACCACAGGCTCAGCCTGACCCCCGGAACCAGAACAGGGCCTGAAGCCATTCTGCGATTTTGCGGCCAGCTCCCATAAAAACGAGTTGTAAAATGGAGGTTCAGGGCACTGCAATTCACAAACCTGCAGAGTTATAAATGATAACTGTCGTCCACAAATATATTGAGGGAAGGCAAAGAAGAGGATTTGAAATCAAGGCAGAATTGCAGGAAACAGATTTCAGGAGGCAGATACGAATCGCCTTTAAAGCACATGAAAAGCGGCAAAACGTTGACAATGATGCCCTTGGCCAAAAAGGGCGTATGCGTTTTTTCCTGAATATATTCAGGAAAAAACGCATACGCCCTTTTTGGCCAACCAAGCACCCTGGAAAGGCAAATCAGCGCTACAAAGAAGTCTCGCTTCCCATCGGTCAAAAGGGCCATGCTGAAAAAAGTGTCAAAACCAGAAATGCAGGACAGGCCATGGAGAAATGGGAGCCTTGCTACACTGATGGGCGGGATGTAAATTGCCAAGAGCCACTCCGGAGAAGTGTCCGGTGAGTCCTGAAACATCTGAAAAACACAGCTTAGAGAGCATAGGGCACTTCCACTCATGGGGGTATAAATTGGGAAAATTGAAAATCAGCAAGACACAAGCACCCCAAAGTTTAGGGCTGCTCTGTTGACCAGGACCTCCACTTCATTCCACCTTAAATATCCCAGGAAAGAGAAAAATGGATAAATAAGTTGTGGTCCTTATGTACAATGGAATATCACTCAGCCATGAAATCAATGTCGTAAGGTTAGTAGCAGCATGATGAGTGGATTTAGGTACGACGATTCTAAGTGAAATAAGTCACACAGAAAAGGACACTTCTCATAAGGTATCACTGATAGAGGGAATGAAAAAACCGTTACACTTGAACTGAATTACAAAACAGAACAGAGTCACACATGCAGAAAACACACTATGGCTGCTTAACGGGAAAGGTGAGGTGGGGTGATACATAAAACAAGGGTATCAAATTAGCTCAGATACCGTTCCATAAACCCAATATGTAATAGACAAGACCTACTCCTTGCTCAGAGAACTGGACTCAACACGTCCTATTCACCGCACAAGAATATATCTGACTAATAATAATCGTAAAACCTATGTATTGATATCTCTCTGTTAGTGTGTCAAGTGGGTGTAAAGCGGCATAAACACAGCAGTGAAAAGCAGCTAAACCCCATTATAAAAATAAATTACTTTGAAACACCCATGAAACAAAGACAGTGAAAGAGAGAGAAATTCTTACACAATGCGTTCAGGGGCTGTGATGCAACCTGGATTGACCATATCTAGACGCACAGCTGGATGAGACATAAGGGTGGACACTCTTGGGGCTGAGAGGTTTGGTAAGGTTGGGTGAGCAAACGCAGACCCTTTAAAGGAATACTGCGTGGTACCCATCGCATGGGTCCCAAATCTCCAGGTTCAAGGGCATCTTCCTACATCAAAAACATGCATGAGAAACCCAGAAGATGGTACACCGTGTGATGGGGAAAGGTTTCTAAAACGCACCTCATTTCTCATCTCCTTGTGCCCGGGTTCGCCATTCCAGCTGCTTTACTAGCAAGCTCCCTACTTGGAGCATCAGCACCTTTAACCTCCTGTTCCATACAGGTTGCAATTTGTCCTGAGGATAAACCGGAAGACGTGGAACCAACGAGAGACTAGCTCTTGGTGTTGGGACAGGCACAGGTCACTCTATTTTCCCATCAGAAAGAAGAATTAACCACAGGCTCAGCCTGCCCCCCGGAACCAGAACAGGGCCTGAAGCCATTCTGCGATTTTGCCGTCAGCTCCCATAAAAACGAGTTGTAAAATGGAGGTTCAGGGCACTGCAATTCACAAACCTGCAGAGTTATAAATGATAACTCTCGTCCACAAATATATTGATGGAAGGCAAAGAAGAGGATTTGAAATCAAGGCAGAATTGCAGGAAACAGATTTCAGGAGGTAGATACGAATCGCCTTTAAAGCACATGAAAAGCGGCAAAACGTTGACAATGATGCCCTTGGCCAAAAAGGGCGTATGCGTTTTTTCCTGAATATATTCAGGAAAAAACGCATACGCCCTTTTTGGTCAACCAAGGAACCTGGAAAAGCAAATCAGCGCTACAAAGAAGTCTCGCTTCCCATCGGTCAAAAGGGCCATGCTGAAAAAAGTGTCAAAACCAGAAATGCAGGACAGGCCATGGAGAAATGGGAGCCTTGCTACACTGATGGGCGGGATGTAAATTGCCAAGAGCCACTCTGGAGAAGTGTCCGGTGAGTCCTGAAACATCTGAAAAACATAGTTTAGAGAGCATAGGGCACTTCCACTCATGGGGGTATAAATTGGGAAAATTAAAAATCAGCAAGACACAAGCACCCCAAAGTTTAGGGCTGCTCTGTTGACCAGGACCTCCACTTCATTCCACCTTAAATATCCCAGGAAAGAGAAAAATGGATAAAGAAGTTGTGGTCCTTATGTACAATGGAATATCACTCAGCCATGAAATCAATGTCGTAAGGTTAGTAGCAGCATGATGAGTGGATTTAGGTACGACGATTCTAAGTGAAATAAGTCACACAGAAAAGGACACTTCTCATAAGGTATCACTGATAGAGGGAATGTAAAAACCGTTACACTTGAACTGAATTACAAAACAGAACAGAGTCACACATGCAGAAAACACACTATGGCTGCTTAACGGGAAAGGTGAGGTGGGGTGATACATAAAACAAGGGTATCAAATTAGCTCAGATACCGTTCCATAAACCCAATATGTAATAGACAAGACCTACTCCTTGCTCAGAGAACTGGACTCAACACACCCTATTCACCGCACAAGAATATATCTGACTAATAATAATCGTAAAACCTATGTATTGATATCTGTCTGTTAGTGTGTCAAGTGGGTGTAAAGCGGCATAAACACAGCAGTGAAAAGCAGCTAAACCCCATTATAAAAATAAATTACTTTGAAACACCCATGAAACAAAGACAGTGAAAGAGAGAGAAATTCTTACACAATGCGTTCAGGGGCTGTGATGCAACCTGGATTGACCATATCTAGACCCACAGCTGGATGAGACATAAGGGTGGACACTCTTGGGGCTGAGAGGTTTGGTGAGGTTGGGTGAGCAAACGCAGACCCTTTAAAGGAATACTGCGTGGTACCCATCGCATGGGTCCCAAATCTCCAGGTTCAAGGGCATCTTCCTACATCAAAAACATGCATGAGAAACCCAGAAGATGGTACACCGTGTGATGGGGAAAGGTTTCTAAAACGCACCTCATTTCTCATCTCCTTGTGCCCGGGTTCGCCATTCCAGCCGCTTTACTAGCAAGCTCCCTACTTGGAGCATCAGCACCTTTAACCTCCTGTTCCATACAGGTTGCAATTTGTCCTGAGGATAAACGGGAAGACGTGGAACCAACGAGAGACTAGCTCTTGGTGTTGAGACAGGCACAGGTCACTCTATTTTCCCATCAGAAAGAAGAATTAACCACAGGCTCAGCCTGCCCCCTGGAACCAGAACAGGGCCTGAAGCCATTCTGCGATTTTGCGGCCAGCTCCCATAAAAACGAGTTGTAAAATGGAGGTTCAGGGCACTGCAATTCACAAACCTGCAGAGTTATAAATGATAACTCTCGTCCACAAATATATTGAGGGAAGGCAAAGAAGAGGATTTGAAATCAAGGCAGAATTGCAGGAAACAGATTTCAGGAGGTAGATACGAATCGCCTTTAAAGCACATGAAAAGCGGCAAAACGTTGACAATGATGCCCTTGGCCAAAAAGGGCGTATGCGTTTTTTCCTGAATATATTCAGGAAAAAACGCATACGCCCTTTTTGGCCAACCAAGCCACCTGGAAAGGCAAATCAGCGCTACAAAGAAGTCTCGCTTCCCATCGGTCAAAAGGCCCATGCTGAAAAAAGTGTCAAAACCAGAAATGCAGGACAGGCCATGGAGAAATGGGAGCCTTGCTACACTGATGGGCGGGATGTAAATTGCCAAGAGCCACTCCGGAGAAGTGTCCGGTGAGTCCTGAAACATCTGAAAAACACAGCTTAGAGAGCATAGGGCACTTCCACTCATGGGGGTATAAATTGGGAAAATTAAAAATCAGCAAGACACAAGCACCCCAAAGTTTAGGGCTGCTCTGTTGACCAGGACCTCCACTTCATTCCACCTTAAATATCCCAGGAAAGAGAAAAATGGATAAAGAAGTTGTGGTCCTTATGTACATTGGAATATCACTCAGCCAGGAAATCAATGTCGTAAGGTTAGTAGCAGCATGATGAGTGGATTTAGGTACGACGATTCTAAGTGAAATAAGTCACACAGAAAAGGACACTTCTCATAAGGTATCACTGATAGAGGGAATGTAAAAACCGTTACACTTGAACTGAATTACAAAACAGAACAGAGTCACACATGCAGAAAACACACTATGGCTGCTTAACGGGAAAGGTGAGGTGGGGTGATACATAAAACAAGGGTATCAAATTAGCTCAGATACCGTTCCATAAACCCAATATGTAATAGACAAGACCTACTCCTTGCTCAGAGAACTGGACTCAACACGCCCTATTCACCGCACAAGAATATATCTGACTAATAATAATCGTAAAACCTATGTATTGATATCTCTCTGTTAGTGTGTCAAGTGGGTGTAAAGCGGCATAAACACAGCAGTGAAAAGCAGCTAAACCCCATTATAAAAATAAATTACTTTGAAACACCCAAGAAACAAAGACAGTGAAAGAGAGAGAAATTCTTACACAATGCGTTCAGGGGCTGTGATGCAACCTGGATTGACCATATCTAGACGCACAGCTGGATGAGACATAAGGGTGGACACTCTTGGGGCTGAAAGGTTTGGTGAGGTTGGGTGAGCAAACGCAGACCCTTTAAAGGAATACTGCGTGGTACCCATCGCATGGGTCCCAAATCTCCAGGTTCAAGGGCATCTTCCTACATCAAAAACATGCATGAGAAACCCAGAAGATGGTACACCGTGTGATGGGGAAAGGTTTCTAAAACGCACCTCATTTCTCAACTCCTTGTGCCCGGGTTCGCCATTCCAGCCGCTTTACTAGCAAGCTCCCTACTTGGAGCATCAGCACCTTTAACCTCCTGTTCCATGCAGGTTGCAATTTGTCCTGAGGATAAACGGGAAGACGTGGAACCAACGAGAGACTAGCTCTTGGTGTTGGGACAGGCACAGGTCACTCTATTTTCCCATCAGAAAGAAGAATTAACCACAGGCTCAGCCTGACCCCCGGAACCAGAACAGGGCCTGAAGCCATTCTGCGATTTTGCGGCCAGCTCCCATAAAAACGAGTTGTAAAATGGAGGTTCAGGGCACTGCAATTCACAAACCTGCAGAGTTATAAATGATAACTCCCGTCCACAAATATATTGAGGGAAGGCAAAGAAGAGGATTTGAAATCAAGGCAGAATTGCAGGAAACAGATTTCAGGAGGTAGATACGAATCGCCTTTAAAGCACATGAAAAGCGGCAAAACGTTGACAATGATGCCCTTGGCCAAAAAGGGCGTATGTGTTTTTTCCTGAATATATTCAGGAAAAAACGCATACGCCCTTTTTGGCCAACCAAGCCACCTGGAAAGGCAAATCAGCGCTACAAAGAAGTCTCGCTTCCCATCGGTCAAAA
Source organism: Balaenoptera borealis (assembly GCF_965194805.1). Classification (NCBI taxonomy): domain Eukaryota; kingdom Metazoa; phylum Chordata; class Mammalia; order Artiodactyla; family Balaenopteridae; genus Balaenoptera; species Balaenoptera borealis. Next base: position 655,250 of record NW_028123935.1, on the reverse strand, counting down.
GGGCCATGCTGAAAAAAGTGTCAAAACCAGAAATGCAAGACAGGCCATGGAGAAATGGGAGCCTTGCTACACTGATGGGCGGGATGTAAATTGCCAAGAGCCACTCCGGAGAAGTGTCCGGTGAGTCCTGAAACATCTGAAAAACACAGCTTAGAGAGCATAGGGCACTTCCACTCATGGGGGTATAAATTGGGAAAATTAAAAATCAGCAAGACACAAGCACCCCAAAGTTTAGGGCTGCTCTGTTGACCAGGACCTCCACTTCATTCCACCTTAAATATCCCAGGAAAGAGAAAAATGGATAAAGAAGTTGTGGTCCTTATGTACAATGGAATATCACTCAGCCAGGAAATCAATGTCGTAAGGTTAGTAGCAGCATGATGAGTGGATTTAGGTACGACGATTCTAAGTGAAATAAGTCACACAGAAAAGGACACTTCTCATAAGGTATCACTGATAGAGGGAATGTAAAAACCGTTACACTTGAACTGAATTACAAAACAGAACAGAGTCACACATGCAGAAAACACACTATGGCTGCTTAACGGGAAAGGTGAGGTGGGGTGATACATAAAACAAGGGTATCAAATTAGCTCAGATACCGTTCCATAAACCCAATATGTAATAGACAAGACCTACTCCTTGCTCAGAGAACTGGACTCAACACACCCTATTCACCGCACAAGAATATATCTGACTAATAATAATCGTAAAACCTATGTATTGATATCTGTCTGTTAGTGTGTCAAGTGGGTGTAAAGCGGCATAAACACAGCAGTGAAAAGCAGCTAAACCCCATTATAAAAATAAATTACTTTGAAACACCCATGAAACAAAGACAGTGAAAGAGAGAGAAATTCTTACACAATGCGTTCAGGGGCTGTGATGCAACCTGGATTGACCATATCTAGACCCACAGCTGGATGAGACATAAGGGTGGACACTCTTGGGGCTGAGAGGTTTGGTGAGGTTGGGTGAGCAAACGCAGACCCTTTAAAGTAATACTGCGTGGTACCCATCGCATGGGTCCCAAATCTCCAGGTTCAAGGGCATCTTCCAACATCAAAAACATGCATGAGAAACCCAGAAGATGGTACACCGTGTGATGGGGAAAGGTTTCTAAAACGCACCTCATTTCTCATCTCCTTGTGCCCGGGTTCGCCATTCCAGCTGCTTTACTAGCAAGCTCCCTACTTGGAGCATCAGCACCTTTAACCTCCTGTTCCATACAGGTTGCAATTTGTCCTGAGGATAAACGGGAAGACGTGGAACCAACGAGAGACTAGCTCTTGGTGTTGGGACAGGCACAGGTCACTCTATTTTCCCATCAGAAAGAAGAATTAACCACAGGCTCAGCCTGCCCCCCTGAACCAGAACAGGGCCTGAAGCCATTCTGCGATTTTGCCGTCAGCTCCCATAAAAACGAGTTGTAAAATGGAGGTTCAGGGCACTGCAATTCACAAACCTGCAGAGTTATAAATGATAACTCTCGTCCACAAATATATTGAGGGAAGGCAAAGAAGAGGATTTGAAATCAAGGCAGAATTGCAGGAAACAGATTTCAGGAGGCAGATACGAATCGCCTTTAAAGCACATGAAAAGCGGCAAAACGTTGACAATGATGCCCTTGGCCAAAAAGGGCGTATGCGTTTTTTCCTGAATATATTCAGGAAAAAACGCATACGCCCTTTTTGGTCAACCAAGGAACCTGGAAAAGCAAATCAGCGCTACAAAGAAGTCTCGCTTCCCATCGGTCAAAAGGGCCATGCTGAAAAAAGTGTCAAAACCAGAAATGCAGGACAGGCCATGGAGAAATGGGAGCCTTGCTACACTGATGGGCGGGATGTAAATTGCCAAGAGCCACTCCGGAGAAGTGTCCGGTGAGTCCTGAAACATCTGAAAAACACAGCTTAGAGAGCATAGGGCACTTCCACTCATGGGGGTATAAATTGGGAAAATTAAAAATCAGCAAGACACAAGCACCCCAAAGTTTAGGGCTGCTCTGTTGACCAGGACCTCCACTTCATTCCACCTTAAATATCCCAGGAAAGAGAAAAATGGATAAAGAAGTTGTGGTCCTTATGTACAATGGAATATCACTCAGCCATGAAATCAATGTCGTAAGGTTAGTAGCAGCATGATGAGTGGATTTAGGTACGACGATTCTAAGTGAAAAAAGTCACACAGAAAAGGACACTTCTCATAAGGTATCACTGATAGAGGGAATGTAAAAACCGTTACACTTGAACTGAATTACAAAACAGAACAGAGTCACACATGCAGAAAACACACTATGGCTGCTTAACGGGAAAGGTGAGGTGGGGTGATACATAAAACAAGGGTATCAAATTAGCTCAGATACCGTTCCATAAACCCAATATGTAATAGACAAGACCTACTCCTTGCTCAGAGAACTGGACTCAACACACCCTATTCACCGCACAAGAATATATCTGACTAATAATAATCGTAAAACCTATGTATTGATATCTGTCTGTTAGTGTGTCAAGTGGGTGTAAAGCGGCATAAACACAGCAGTGAAAAGCAGCTAAACCCCATTATAAAAATAAATTACTTTGAAACACCCATGAAACAAAGACAGTGAAAGAGAGAGAAATTCTTACACAATGCGTTCAGGGGCTGTGATGCAACCTGGATTGACCATATCTAGACCCACAGCTGGATGAGACATAAGGGTGGACACTCTTGGGGCTGAGAGGTTTGGTGAGGTTGGGTGAGCAAACGCAGACCCTTTAAAGGAATACTGCGTGGTACCCATCGCATGGGTCCCAAATCTCCAGGTTCAAGGGCATCTTCCTACATCAAAAACATGCATGAGAAACCCAGAAGATGGTACACCGTGTGATGGGGAAAGGTTTCTAAAACGCACCTCATTTCTCATCTCCTTGTGCCCGGGTTCGCCATTCCAGCCGCTTTACTAGCAAGCTCCCTACTTGGAGCATCAGCACCTTTAACCTCCTGTTCCATACAGGTTGCAATTTGTCCTGAGGATAAACGGGAAGACGTGGAACCAACGAGAGACTAGCTCTTGGTGTTGAGACAGGCACAGGTCACTCTATTTTCCCATCAGAAAGAAGAATTAACCACAGGCTCAGCCTGCCCCCTGGAACCAGAACAGGGCCTGAAGCCATTCTGCGATTTTGCGGCCAGCTCCCATAAAAACGAGTTGTAAAATGGAGGTTCAGGGCACTGCAATTCACAAACCTGCAGAGTTATAAATGATAACTCTCGTCCACAAATATATTGAGGGAAGGCAAAGAAGAGGATTTGAAATCAAGGCAGAATTGCAGGAAACAGATTTCAGGAGGTAGATACGAATCGCCTTTAAAGCACATGAAAAGCGGCAAAACGTTGACAATGATGCCCTTGGCCAAAAAGGGCGTATGCGTTTTTTCCTGAATATATTCAGGAAAAAACGCATACGCCCTTTTTGGCCAACCAAGCCACCTGGAAAGGCAAATCAGCGCTACAAAGAAGTCTCGCTTCCCATCGGTCAAAAGGCCCATGCTGAAAAAAGTGTCAAAACCAGAAATGCAGGACAGGCCATGGAGAAATGGGAGCCTTGCTACACTGATGGGCGGGATGTAAATTGCCAAGAGCCACTCCGGAGAAGTGTCCGGTGAGTCCTGAAACATCTGAAAAACACAGCTTAGAGAGCATAGGGCACTTCCACTCATGGGGGTATAAATTGGGAAAATTGAAAATCAGCAAGACACAAGCACCCCAAAGTTTAGGGCTGCTCTGTTGACCAGGACCTCCACTTCATTCCACCTTAAATATCCCAGGAAAGAGAAAAATGGATAAAGAAGTTGTGGTCCTTATGTACAATGGAATATCACTCAGCCATGAAATCAATGTCGTAAGGTTAGTAGCAGCATGATGAGTGGATTTAGGTACGACGATTCTAAGTGAAATAAGTCACACAGAAAAGGACACTTCTCATAAGGTATCACTGATAGAGGGAATGTAAAAACCGTTACACTTGAACTGAATTACAAAACAGAACAGAGTCACACATGCAGAAAACACACTATGGCTGCTTAACGGGAAAGGTGAGGTGGGGTGATACATAAAACAAGGGTATCAAATTAGCTCAGATACCGTTCCATAAACCCAATATGTAATAGACAAGACCTACTCCTTGCTCAGAGAACTGGACTCAGCACGCCCTATTCACCGCACAAGAATATATCTGACTAATAATAATCGTAAAACCTATGTATTGATATCTGTCTGTTAGTGTGTCAAGTGGGTGTAAAGCGGCATAAACACAGCAGTGAAAAGCAGTTAAACCCCATTATAAAAATAAATTACTTTGAAACACCCATGAAACAAAGACAGTGAAAGAGAGAGAAATTCTTACACAATGCGTTCAGGGGCTGTGATGCAACCTGGATTGACCATATCTAGACGCACAGCTGGATGAGACATAAGGGTGGACACTCTTGGGGCTGAGAGGTTTGGTGAGGTTGGGTGAGCAAACGCAGACCCTTTAAAGGAATACTGCGTGGTACCCATCGCATGGGTCCCAAATCTCCAGGTTCAAGGGCATCTTCCTACATCAAAAACATGCATGAGAAACCCAGAAGATGGTACACCGTGTGATGGGGAAAGGTTTCTAAAACGCACCTCATTTCTCAACTCCTTGTGCCCGGGTTTGCCATTCCAGCCGCTTTACTAGCAAGCTCCCTACTTGGAGCATCAGCACCTTTAACCTCCTGTTCCATACAGGTTGCAATTTGTCCTGAGGATAAACGGGAAGACGTGGAACCAACGAGAGACTAGCTCTTGGTGTTGGGACAGGCACAGGTCACTCTATTCTCCCATCAGAAAGAAGAATTAACCACAGGCTCACCCTGACCCCCGGAACCAGAACAGGGCCTGAAGCCATTCTGCGATTTTGCGGCCAGCTCCCATAAAAACGAGTTGTAAAATGGAGGTTCAGGGCACTGCAATTCACAAACCTGCAGAGTTATTAATGATAACTCTCGTCCACAAATATATTGAGGGAAGGCAAAGAAGAGGATTTGAAATCAAGGCAGAATTGCAGGAAACAGATTTCAGGAGGTAGATACGAATCGCCTTTAAAGCACATGAAAAGCGGCAAAACGTTGACAATGATGCCCTTGGCCAAAAAGGGCGTATGCGTTTTTTCCTGAATATATTCAGGAAAAAACGCATACGCCCTTTGTGGCCAACCAAGCAACCTGGAAAGGCAAATCAGCGCTACAAAGAAGTCTCGCTTCCCATCGGTCAAAAGGGTCATGCTGAAAAAAGTGTCAAAACCAGAAATGCAGGACCGGCCATGGAGAAATGGGAGCCTTGCTACACTGATGGGCGGGATGTAAATTGCCAAGAGCCACTCCGGAGAAGTGTCCGGTGAGTCCTGAAACATCTGAAAAACACAGCTTAGAGAGCATAGGGCACTTCCACTCATGGGGGTATAAATTGGGAAAATTAAAAATCAGCAAGACACAAGCACCCCAAAGTTTAGGGCTGCTCTGTTGACCAGGACCTCCACTTCATTCCACCTTAAATATCCCAGGAAAGAGAAAAATGGATAAAGAAGTTGTGATCCTTATGTACAATGGAATATCACTCAGCCATGAAATCAATGTCGTAAGGTTAGTAGCAGCATGATGAGAGGATTTAGGTACAACGATTCTAAGTGAAATAAGTCACACAGAAAAGGACACTTCTCATAAGGTATCACTGATAGAGGGAATGTAAAAACCGTTACACTTGAACTGAATTACAAAACAGAACAGAGTCACACATGCAGAAAACACACTATGGCTGCTTAACGGGAAAGGTGAGGTGGGGTGATACATAAAACAAGGGTATCAAATTAGCTCAGATACCGTTCCATAAACCCAATATGTAATAGACAAGACCTACTCCTTGCTCAGAGAACTGGACTCAACACGCCCTATTCACCGCACAAGAATATATCTGACTAATAATAATCGTAAAACCTATGTATTGATATCTCTCTGTTAGTGTGTCAAGTGGGTGTAAAGCGGCATAAACACAGCAGTGAAAAGCAGCTAAACCCCATTATAAAAATAAATTACTTTGAAACACCCATGAAACAAAGACAGTGAAAGAGAGAGAAATTCTTACACAATGCGTTCAGGGGCTGTGATGCAACCTGGATTGACCATATCTAGACGCACAGCTGGATGAGACATAAGGGTGGACACTCTTGGGGCTGAGAGGTTTGGTGAGGTTGGGTGAGCAAACGCAGACCCTTTAAAGGAATACTGCGTGGTACCCATCGCATGGGTCCCAAATCTCCGGTTCAAGGGCATCTTCCTACATCAAAAACATGCATGAGAAACCCAGAAGATGGTACACCGTGTGATGGGGAAAGGTTTCTAAAACGCACCTCATTTCTCAACTCCTTGTGCCCGGGTTCGCCATTCCAGCCGCTTTACTAGCAAGCTCCCTACTTGGAGCATCAGCACCTTTAACCTCCTGTTCCATGCGGGTTGCAATTTGTCCTGAGGATAAACGGGAAGACGTGGAACCAACGAGAGACTAGCTCTTGGTGTTGGGACAGGCACAGGTCACTCTATTTTCCCATCAGAAAGAAGAATTAACCACAGGCTCAGCCTGACCCCCGGAACCAGAACAGGGCCTGAAGCCATTCTGCGATTTTGCGGCCAGCTCCCATAAAAACGAGTTGTAAAATGGAGGTTCAGGGCACTGCAATTCACAAACCTGCAGAGTTATAAATGATAACTGTCGTCCACAAATATATTGAGGGAAGGCAAAGAAGAGGATTTGAAATCAAGGCAGAATTGCAGGAAACAGATTTCAGGAGGTAGATACGAATCGCCTTTAAAGCACATGAAAAGCGGCAAAACGTTGACAATGATGCCCTTGGCCAAAAAGGGCGTATGCGTTTTTTCCTGAATATATTCAGGAAAAAACGCATACGCCCTTTTTGGCCAACCAAGCACCCTGGAAAGGCAAATCAGCGCTACAAAGAAGTCTCGCTTCCCATCGGTCAAAAGGGCCATGCTGAAAAAAGTGTCAAAACCAGAAATGCAGGACAGGCCATGGAGAAATGGGAGCCTTGCTACACTGATGGGCGGGATGTAAATTGCCAAGAGCCACTCCGGAGAAGTGTCCGGTGAGTCCTGAAACATCTGAAAAACACAGCTTAGAGAGCATAGGGCACTTCCACTCATGGGGGTATAAATTGGGAAAATTGAAAATCAGCAAGACACAAGCACCCCAAAGTTTAGGGCTGCTCTGTTGACCAGGACCTCCACTTCATTCCACCTTAAATATCCCAGGAAAGAGAAAAATGGATAAAGAAGTTGTGGTCCTTATGTACAATGGAATATCACTCAGCCATGAAATCAATGTCGTAAGGTTAGTAGCAGCATGATGAGTGGATTTAGGTACGACGATTCTAAGTGAAATAAGTCACACAGAAAAGGACACTTCTCATAAGGTATCACTGATAGAGGGAATGTAAAAACCGTTACACTTGAACTGAATTACAAAACAGAACAGAGTCACACATGCAGAAAACACACTATGGCTGCTTAACGGGAAAGGTGAGGTGGGGTGATACATAAAACAAGGGTATCAAATTAGCTCAGATACCGTTCCATAAACCCAATATGTAATAGACAAGACCTACTCCTTGCTCAGAGAACTGGACTCAGCACGCCCTATTCACCGCACAAGAATATATCTGACTAATAATAATCGTAAAACCTATGTATTGATATCTGTCTGTTAGTGTGTCAAGTGGGTGTAAAGCGGCATAAACACAGCAGTGAAAAGCAGTTAAACCCCATTATAAAAATAAATTACTTTGAAACACCCATGAAACAAAGACAGTGAAAGAGAGAGAAATTCTTACACAATGCGTTCAGGGGCTGTGATGCAACCTGGATTGACCATATCTAGACGCACAGCTGGATGAGACATAAGGGTGGACACTCTTGGGGCTGAGAGGTTTGGTGAGGTTGGGTGAGCAAACGCAGACCCTTTAAAGGAATACTGCGTGGTACCCATCGCATGGGTCCCAAATCTCCAGGTTCAAGGGCATCTTCCTACATCAAAAACATGCATGAGAAACCCAGAAGATGGTACACCGTGTGATGGGGAAAGGTTTCTAAAACGCACCTCATTTCTCAACTCCTTGTGCCCGGGTTTGCCATTCCAGCCGCTTTACTAGCAAGCTCCCTACTTGGAGCATCAGCACCTTTAACCTCCTGTTCCATACAGGTTGCAATTTGTCCTGAGGATAAACGGGAAGACGTGGAACCAACGAGAGACTAGCTCTTGGTGTTGGGACAGGCACAGGTCACTCTATTCTCCCATCAGAAAGAAGAATTAACCACAGGCTCACCCTGACCCCCGGAACCAGAACAGGGCCTGAAGCCATTCTGCGATTTTGCGGCCAGCTCCCATAAAAACGAGTTGTAAAATGGAGGTTCAGGGCACTGCAATTCACAAACCTGCAGAGTTATTAATGATAACTCTCGTCCACAAATATATTGAGGGAAGGCAAAGAAGAGGATTTGAAATCAAGGCAGAATTGCAGGAAACAGATTTCAGGAGGTAGATACGAATCGCCTTTAAAGCACATGAAAAGCGGCAAAACGTTGACAATGATGCCCTTGGCCAAAAAGGGCGTATGCGTTTTTTCCTGAATATATTCAGGAAAAAACGCATACGCCCTTTGTGGCCAACCAAGCAACCTGGAAAGGCAAATCAGCGCTACAAAGAAGTCTCGCTTCCCATCGGTCAAAAGGGTCATGCTGAAAAAAGTGTCAAAACCAGAAATGCAGGACAGGCCATGGAGAAATGGGAGCCTTGCTACACTGATGGGCGGGATGTAAATTGCCAAGAGCCACTCCGGAGAAGTGTCCGGTGAGTCCTGAAACATCTGAAAAACACAGCTTAGAGAGCATAGGGCACTTCCACTCATGGGGGTATAAATTGGGAAAATTAAAAATCAGCAAGACACAAGCACCCCAAAGTTTAGGGCTGCTCTGTTGACCAGGACCTCCACTTCATTCCACCTTAAATATCCCAGGAAAGAGAAAAATGGATAAAGAAGTTGTGATCCTTATGTACAATGGAATATCACTCAGCCATGAAATCAATGTCGTAAGGTTAGTAGCAGCATGATGAGAGGATTTAGGTACAACGATTCTAAGTGAAATAAGTCACACAGAAAAGGACACTTCTCATAAGGTATCACTGATAGAGGGAATGTAAAAACCGTTACACTTGAACTGAATTACAAAACAGAACAGAGTCACACATGCAGAAAACACACTATGGCTGCTTAACGGGAAAGGTGAGGTGGGGTGATACATAAAACAAGGGTATCAAATTAGCTCAGATACCGTTCCATAAACCCAATATGTAATAGACAAGACCTACTCCTTGCTCAGAGAACTGGACTCAACACGCCCTATTCACCGCACAAGAATATATCTGACTAATAATAATCGTAAAACCTATGTATTGATATCTCTCTGTTAGTGTGTCAAGTGGGTGTAAAGCGGCATAAACACAGCAGTGAAAAGCAGCTAAACCCCATTATAAAAATAAATTACTTTGAAACACCCATGAAACAAAGACAGTGAAAGAGAGAGAAATTCTTACACAATGCGTTCAGGGGCTGTGATGCAACCTGGATTGACCATATCTAGACGCACAGCTGGATGAGACATAAGGGTGGACACTCTTGGGGCTGAGAGGTTTGGTGAGGTTGGGTGAGCAAACGCAGACCCTTTAAAGGAATACTGCGTGGTACCCATCGCATGGGTCCCAAATCTCCGGTTCAAGGGCATCTTCCTACATCAAAAACATGCATGAGAAACCCAGAAGATGGTACACCGTGTGATGGGGAAAGGTTTCTAAAACGCACCTCATTTCTCAACTCCTTGTGCCCGGGTTCGCCATTCCAGCCGCTTTACTAGCAAGCTCCCTACTTGGAGCATCAGCACCTTTAACCTCCTGTTCCATGCGGGTTGCAATTTGTCCTGAGGATAAACGGGAAGACGTGGAACCAACGAGAGACTAGCTCTTGGTGTTGAGACAGGCACAGGTCACTCTATTTTCCCATCAGAAAGAAGAATTAACCACAGGCTCAGCCTGCCCCCTGGAACCAGAACAGGGCCTGAAGCCATTCTGCGATTTTGCGGCCAGCTCCCATAAAAACGAGTTGTAAAATGGAGGTTCAGGGCACTGCAATTCACAAACCTGCAGAGTTATAAATGATAACTCTCGTCCACAAATATATTGAGGGAAGGCAAAGAATAGGATTTGAAATCAAGGCAGAATTGCAGGAAACAGATTTCAGGAGGTAGATACGAATCGCCTTTAAAGCACATGAAAAGCGGCAAAACGTTGACAATGATGCCCTTGGCCAAAAAGGGCGTATGCGTTTTTTCCTGAATATATTCAGGAAAAAACGCATACGCCCTTTTTGGCCAACCAAGCCACCTGGAAAGGCAAATCAGCGCTACAAAGAAGTCTCGCTTCCCATCGGTCAAAAGGCCCATGCTGAAAAAAGTGTCAAAACCAGAAATGCAGGACAGGCCATGGAGAAATGGGAGCCTTGCTACACTGATGGGCGGGATGTAAATTGCCAAGAGCCACTCCGGAGAAGTGTCCGGTGAGTCCTGAAACATCTGAAAAACACAGCTTAGAGAGCATAGGGCACTTCCACTCATGGGGGTATAAATTGGGAAAATTGAAAATCAGCAAGACACAAGCACCCCAAAGTTTAGGGCTGCTCTGTTGACCAGGACCTCCACTTCATTCCACCTTAAATATCCCAGGAAAGAGAAAAATGGATAAAGAAGTTGTGGTCCTTATGTACAATGGAATATCACTCAGCCATGAAATCAATGTCGTAAGGTTAGTAGCAGCATGATGAGTGGATTTAGGTACGACGATTCTAAGTGAAATAAGTCACACAGAAAAGGACACTTCTCATAAGGTATCACTGATAGAGGGAATGTAAAAACCGTTACACTTGAACTGAATTACAAAACAGAACAGAGTCACACATGCAGAAAACACACTATGGCTGCTTAACGGGAAAGGTGAGGTGGGGTGATACATAAAACAAGGGTATCAAATTAGCTCAGATACCGTTCCATAAACCCAATATGTAATAGACAAGACCTACTCCTTGCTCAGAGAACTGGACTCAGCACGCCCTATTCACCGCACAAGAATATATCTGACTAATAATAATCGTAAAACCTATGTATTGATATCTCTCTGTTAGTGTGTCAAGTGGGTGTAAAGCGGCATAAACACAGCAGTGAAAAGCAGTTAAACCCCATTATAAAAATAAATTACTTTGAAACACCCATGAAACAAAGACAGTGAAAGAGAGAGAAATTCTTACACAATGCGTTCAGGGGCTGTGATGCAACCTGGATTGACCATATCTAGACGCACAGCTGGATGAGACATAAGGGTGGACACTCTTGGGGCTGAGAGGTTTGGTGAGGTTGGGTGAGCAAACGCAGACCCTTTAAAGGAATACTGCGTGGTACCCATCGCATGGGTCCCAAATCTCCAGGTTCAAGGGCATCTTCCTACATCAAAAACATGCATGAGAAACCCAGAAGATGGTACACCGTGTGATGGGGAAAGGTTTCTAAAACGCACCTCATTTCTCAACTCCTTGTGCCCGGGTTTGCCATTCCAGCCGCTTTACTAGCAAGCTCCCTACTTGGAGCATCAGCACCTTTAACCTCCTGTTCCATACAGGTTGCAATTTGTCCTGAGGATAAACGGGAAGACGTGGAACCAACGAGAGACTAGCTCTTGGTGTTGGGACAGGCACAGGTCACTCTATTCTCCCATCAGAAAGAAGAATTAACCACAGGCTCACCCTGACCCCCGGAACCAGAACAGGGCCTGAAGCCATTCTGCGATTTTGCGGCCAGCTCCCATAAAAACGAGTTGTAAAATGGAGGTTCAGGGCACTGCAATTCACAAACCTGCAGAGTTATAAATGATAACTGTCGTCCACAAATATATTGAGGGAAGGCAAAGAAGAGGATTTGAAATCAAGGCAGAATTGCAGGAAACAGATTTCAGGAGGTAGATACGAATCGCCTTTAAAGCACATGAAAAGCGGCAAAACGTTGACAATGATGCCCTTGGCCAAAAAGGGCGTATGCGTTTTTTCCTGAATATATTCAGGAAAAAACGCATACGCCCTTTTTGGCCAACCAAGCACCCTGGAAAGGCAAATCAGCGCTACAAAGAAGTCTCGCTTCCCATCGGTCAAAAGGGCCATGCTGAAAAAAGTGTCAAAACCAGAAATGCAGGACAGGCCATGGAGAAATGGGAGCCTTGCTACACTGATGGGCGGGATGTAAATTGCCAAGAGCCACTCCGGAGAAGTGTCCGGTGAGTCCTGAAACATCTGAAAAACACAGCTTAGAGAGCATAGGGCACTTCCACTCATGGGGGTATAAATTGGGAAAATTGAAAATCAGCAAGACACAAGCACCCCAAAGTTTAGGGCTGCTCTGTTGACCAGGACCTCCACTTCATTCCACCTTAAATATCCCAGGAAAGAGAAAAATGGATAAAGAAGTTGTGGTCCTTATGTACAATGGAATATCACTCAGCCATGAAATCAATGTCGTAAGGTTAGTAGCAGCATGATGAGTGGATTTAGGTACGACGATTCTAAGTGAAATAAGTCACACAGAAAAGGACACTTCTCATAAGGTATCACTGATAGAGGGAATGTAAAAACCGTTACACTTGAACTGAATTACAAAACAGAACAGAGTCACACATGCAGAAAACACACTATGGCTGCTTAACGGGAAAGGTGAGGTGGGGTGATACATAAAACAAGGGTATCAAATTAGCTCAGATACCGTTCCATAAACCCAATATGTAATAGACAAGACCTACTCCTTGCTCAGAGAACTGGACTCAGCACGCCCTATTCACCGCACAAGAATATATCTGACTAATAATAATCGTAAAACCTATGTATTGATATCTGTCTGTTAGTGTGTCAAGTGGGTGTAAAGCGGCATAAACACAGCAGTGAAAAGCAGTTAAACCCCATTATAAAAATAAATTACTTTGAAACACCCATGAAACAAAGACAGTGAAAGAGAGAGAAATTCTTACACAATGCGTTCAGGGGCTGTGATGCAACCTGGATTGACCATATCTAGACGCACAGCTGGATGAGACATAAGGGTGGACACTCTTGGGGCTGAGAGGTTTGGTGAGGTTGGGTGAGCAAACGCAGACCCTTTAAAGGAATACTGCGTGGTACCCATCGCATGGGTCCCAAATCTCCAGGTTCAAGGGCATCTTCCTACATCAAAAACATGCATGAGAAACCCAGAAGATGGTACACCGTGTGATGGGGAAAGGTTTCTAAAACGCACCTCATTTCTCAACTCCTTGTGCCCGGGTTTGCCATTCCAGCCGCTTTACTAGCAAGCTCCCTACTTGGAGCATCAGCACCTTTAACCTCCTGTTCCATACAGGTTGCAATTTGTCCTGAGGATAAACGGGAAGACGTGGAACCAACGAGAGACTAGCTCTTGGTGTTGGGACAGGCACAGGTCACTCTATTCTCCCATCAGAAAGAAGAATTAACCACAGGCTCACCCTGACCCCCGGAACCAGAACAGGGCCTGAAGCCATTCTGCGATTTTGCGGCCAGCTCCCATAAAAACGAGTTGTAAAATGGAGGTTCAGGGCACTGCAATTCACAAACCTGCAGAGTTATTAATGATAACTCTCGTCCACAAATATATTGAGGGAAGGCAAAGAAGAGGATTTGAAATCAAGGCAGAATTGCAGGAAACAGATTTCAGGAGGTAGATACGAATCGCCTTTAAAGCACATGAAAAGCGGCAAAACGTTGACAATGATGCCCTTGGCCAAAAAGGGCGTATGCGTTTTTTCCTGAATATATTCAGGAAAAAACGCATACGCCCTTTGTGGCCAACCAAGCAACCTGGAAAGGCAAATCAGCGCTACAAAGAAGTCTCGCTTCCCATCGGTCAAAAGGGTCATGCTGAAAAAAGTGTCAAAACCAGAAATGCAGGACAGGCCATGGAGAAATGGGAGCCTTGCTACACTGATGGGCGGGATGTAAATTGCCAAGAGCCACTCCGGAGAAGTGTCCGGTGAGTCCTGAAACATCTGAAAAACACAGCTTAGAGAGCATAGGGCACTTCCACTCATGGGGGTATAAATTGGGAAAATTAAAAATCAGCAAGACACAAGCACCCCAAAGTTTAGGGCTGCTCTGTTGACCAGGACCTCCACTTCATTCCACCTTAAATATCCCAGGAAAGAGAAAAATGGATAAAGAAGTTGTGATCCTTATGTACAATGGAATATCACTCAGCCATGAAATCAATGTCGTAAGGTTAGTAGCAGCATGATGAGAGGATTTAGGTACAACGATTCTAAGTGAAATAAGTCACACAGAAAAGGACACTTCTCATAAGGTATCACTGATAGAGGGAATGTAAAAACCGTTACACTTGAACTGAATTACAAAACAGAACAGAGTCACACATGCAGAAAACACACTATGGCTGCTTAACGGGAAAGGTGAGGTGGGGTGATACATAAAACAAGGGTATCAAATTAGCTCAGATACCGTTCCATAAACCCAATATGTAATAGACAAGACCTACTCCTTGCTCAGAGAACTGGACTCAACACGCCCTATTCACCGCACAAGAATATATCTGACTAATAATAATCGTAAAACCTATGTATTGATATCTCTCTGTTAGTGTGTCAAGTGGGTGTAAAGCGGCATAAACACAGCAGTGAAAAGCAGCTAAACCCCATTATAAAAATAAATTACTTTGAAACACCCATGAAACAAAGACAGTGAAAGAGAGAGAAATTCTTACACAATGCGTTCAGGGGCTGTGATGCAACCTGGATTGACCATATCTAGACGCACAGCTGGATGAGACATAAGGGTGGACACTCTTGGGGCTGAGAGGTTTGGTGAGGTTGGGTGAGCAAACGCAGACCCTTTAAAGGAATACTGCGTGGTACCCATCGCATGGGTCCCAAATCTCCAGGTTCAAGGGCATCTTCCTACATCAAAAACATGCATGAGAAACCCAGAAGATGGTACACCGTGTGATGGGGAAAGGTTTCTAAAACGCACCTCATTTCTCAACTCCTTGTGCCCGGGTTCGCCATTCCAGCCGCTTTACTAGCAAGCTCCCTACTTGGAGCATCAGCACCTTTAACCTCCTGTTCCATGCGGGTTGCAATTTGTCCTGAGGATAAACGGGAAGACGTGGAACCAACGAGAGACTAGCTCTTGGTGTTGGGACAGGCACAGGTCACTCTATTTTCCCATCAGAAAGAAGAATTAACCACAGGCTCAGCCTGACCCCCGGAACCAGAACAGGGCCTGAAGCCATTCTGCGATTTTGCGGCCAGCTCCCATAAAAACGAGTTGTAAAATGGAGGTTCAGGGCACTGCAATTCACAAACCTGCAGAGTTATAAATGATAACTGTCGTCCACAAATATATTGAGGGAAGGCAAAGAAGAGGATTTGAAATCAAGGCAGAATTGCAGGAAACAGATTTCAGGAGGTAGATACGAATCGCCTTTAAAGCACATGAAAAGCGGCAAAACGTTGACAATGATGCCCTTGGCCAAAAAGGGCGTATGCGTTTTTTCCTGAATATATTCAGGAAAAAACGCATACGCCCTTTTTGGCCAACCAAGCACCCTGGAAAGGCAAATCAGCGCTACAAAGAAGTCTCGCTTCCCATCGGTCAAAAGGGCCATGCTGAAAAAAGTGTCAAAACCAGAAATGCAGGACAGGCCATGGAGAAATGGGAGCCTTGCTACACTGATGGGCGGGATGTAAATTGCCAAGAGCCACTCCGGAGAAGTGTCCGGTGAGTCCTGAAACATCTGAAAAACACAGCTTAGAGAGCATAGGGCACTTCCACTCATGGGGGTATAAATTGGGAAAATTGAAAATCAGCAAGACACAAGCACCCCAAAGTTTAGGGCTGCTCTGTTGACCAGGACCTCCACTTCATTCCACCTTAAATATCCCAGGAAAGAGAAAAATGGATAAAGAAGTTGTGGTCCTTATGTACAATGGAATATCACTCAGCCATGAAATCAATGTCGTAAGGTTAGTAGCAGCATGATGAGTGGATTTAGGTACGACGATTCTAAGTGAAATAAGTCACACAGAAAAGGACACTTCTCATAAGGTATCACTGATAGAGGGAATGTAAAAACCGTTACACTTGAACTGAATTACAAAACAGAACAGAGTCACACATGCAGAAAACACACTATGGCTGCTTAACGGGAAAGGTGAGGTGGGGTGATACATAAAACAAGGGTATCAAATTAGCTCAGATACCGTTCCATAAACCCAATATGTAATAGACAAGACCTACTCCTTGCTCAGAGAACTGGACTCAACACGTCCTATTCACCGCACAAGAATATATCTGACTAATAATAATCGTAAAACCTATGTATTGATATCTCTCTGTTAGTGTGTCAAGTGGGTGTAAAGCGGCATAAACACAGCAGTGAAAAGCAGCTAAACCCCATTATAAAAATAAATTACTTTGAAACACCCATGAAACAAAGACAGTGAAAGAGAGAGAAATTCTTACACAATGCGTTCAGGGGCTGTGATGCAACCTGGATTGACCATATCTAGACGCACAGCTGGATGAGACATAAGGGTGGACACTCTTGGGGCTGAGAGGTTTGGTAAGGTTGGGTGAGCAAACGCAGACCCTTTAAAGGAATACTGCGTGGTACCCATCGCATGGGTCCCAAATCTCCAGGTTCAAGGGCATCTTCCTACATCAAAAACATGCATGAGAAACCCAGAAGATGGTACACCGTGTGATGGGGAAAGGTTTCTAAAACGCACCTCATATCTCATCTCCTTGTGCCCGGGTTCGCCATTCCAGCTGCTTTACTAGCAAGCTCCCTACTTGGAGCATCAGCACCTTTAACCTCCTGTTCCATACAGGTTGCAATTTGTCCTGAGGATAAACCGGAAGACGTGGAACCAACGAGAGACTAGCTCTTGGTGTTGGGACAGGCACAGGTCACTCTATTTTCCCATCAGAAAGAAGAATTAACCACAGGCTCAGCCTGCCCCCTGGAACCAGAACAGGGCCTGAAGCCATTCTGCGATTTTGCCGTCAGCTCCCATAAAAACGAGTTGTAAAATGGAGGTTCAGGGCACTGCAATTCACAAACCTGCAGAGTTATAAATGATAACTCTCGTCCACAAATATATTGATGGAAGGCAAAGAAGAGGATTTGAAATCAAGGCAGAATTGCAGGAAACAGATTTCAGGAGGCAGATACGAATCGCCTTTAAAGCACATGAAAAGCGGCAAAACGTTGACAATGATGCCCTTGGCCAAAAAGGGCGTATGCGTTTTTTCCTGAATATATTCAGGAAAAAACGCATACGCCCTTTTTTGCCAACCAAGGAACCTGGAAAAGCAAATCAGCGCTACAAAGAAGTCTCGCTTCCCATCGGTCAAAAGGGCCATGCTGAAAAAAGTGTCAAAACCAGAAATGCAGGACAGGCCATGGAGAAATGGGAGCCTTGCTACACTGATGGGCGGGATGTAAATTGCCAAGAGCCACTCTGGAGAAGTGTCCGGTGAGTCCTGAAACATCTGAAAAACACAGCTTAGAGAGCATAGGGCACTTCCACTCATGGGGGTATAAATTGGGAAAATTAAAAATCAGCAAGACACAAGCACCCCAAAGTTTAGGGCTGCTCTGTTGACCAGGACCTCCACTTCATTCCACCTTAAATATCCCAGGAAAGAGAAAAATGGATAAAGAAGTTGTGGTCCTTATGTACAATGGAATATCACTCAGCCATGAAATCAATGTCGTAAGGTTAGTAGCAGCATGATGAGTGGATTTAGGTACGACGATTCTAAGTGAAATAAGTCACACAGAAAAGGACACTTCTCATAAGGTATCACTGATAGAGGGAATGTAAAAACCGTTACACTTGAACTGAATTACAAAACAGAACAGAGTCACACATGCAGAAAACACACTATGGCTGCTTAACGGGAAAGGTGAGGTGGGGTGATACATAAAACAAGGGTATCAAATTAGCTCAGATACCGTTCCATAAACCCAATATGTAATAGACAAGACCTACTCCTTGCTCAGAGAACTGGACTCAACACACCCTATTCACCGCACAAGAATATATCTGACTAATAATAATCGTAAAACCTATGTATTGATATCTGTCTGTTAGTGTGTCAAGTGGGTGTAAAGCGGCATAAACACAGCAGTGAAAAGCAGCTAAACCCCATTATAAAAATAAATTACTTTGAAACACCCATGAAACAAAGACAGTGAAAGAGA
Source organism: Balaenoptera borealis (assembly GCF_965194805.1). Lineage (NCBI taxonomy): Eukaryota > Metazoa > Chordata > Mammalia > Artiodactyla > Balaenopteridae > Balaenoptera > Balaenoptera borealis. The sequence continues at coordinate 636,801 of NW_028123935.1, read as the reverse complement.
GAGAAATTCTTACACAATGCGTTCAGGGGCTGTGATGCAACCTGGATTGACCATATCTAGACCCACAGCTGGATGAGACATAAGGGTGGACACTCTTGGGGCTGAGAGGTTTGGTGAGGTTGGGTGAGCAAACGCAGACCCTTTAAAGGAATACTGCGTGGTACCCATCGCATGGGTCCCAAATCTCCAGGTTCAAGGGCATCTTCCTACATCAAAAACATGCATGAGAAACCCAGAAGATGGTACACCGTGTGATGGGGAAAGGTTTCTAAAACGCACCTCATTTCTCATCTCCTTGTGCCCGGGTTCGCCATTCCAGCCGCTTTACTAGCAAGCTCCCTACTTGGAGCATCAGCACCTTTAACCTCCTGTTCCATACAGGTTGCAATTTGTCCTGAGGATAAACGGGAAGACGTGGAACCAACGAGAGACTAGCTCTTGGTGTTGAGACAGGCACAGGTCACTCTATTTTCCCATCAGAAAGAAGAATTAACCACAGGCTCAGCCTGCCCCCTGGAACCAGAACAGGGCCTGAAGCCATTCTGCGATTTTGCGGCCAGCTCCCATAAAAACGAGTTGTAAAATGGAGGTTCAGGGCACTGCAATTCACAAACCTGCAGAGTTATAAATGATAACTCTCGTCCACAAATATATTGAGGGAAGGCAAAGAAGAGGATTTGAAATCAAGGCAGAATTGCAGGAAACAGATTTCAGGAGGTAGATACGAATCGCCTTTAAAGCACATGAAAAGCGGCAAAACGTTGACAATGATGCCCTTGGCCAAAAAGGGCGTATGCGTTTTTTCCTGAATATATTCAGGAAAAAACGCATACGCCCTTTTTGGCCAACCAAGCCACCTGGAAAGGCAAATCAGCGCTACAAAGAAGTCTCGCTTCCCATCGGTCAAAAGGCCCATGCTGAAAAAAGTGTCAAAACCAGAAATGCAGGACAGGCCATGGAGAAATGGGAGCCTTGCTACACTGATGGGCGGGATGTAAATTGCCAAGAGCCACTCCGGAGAAGTGTCCGGTGAGTCCTGAAACATCTGAAAAACACAGCTTAGAGAGCATAGGGCACTTCCACTCATGGGGGTATAAATTGGGAAAATTAAAAATCAGCAAGACACAAGCACCCCAAAGTTTAGGGCTGCTCTGTTGACCAGGACCTCCACTTCATTCCACCTTAAATATCCCAGGAAAGAGAAAAATGGATAAAGAAGTTGTGGTCCTTATGTACATTGGAATATCACTCAGCCAGGAAATCAATGTCGTAAGGTTAGTAGCAGCATGATGAGTGGATTTAGGTACGACGATTCTAAGTGAAATAAGTCACACAGAAAAGGACACTTCTCATAAGGTATCACTGATAGAGGGAATGTAAAAACCGTTACACTTGAACTGAATTACAAAACAGAACAGAGTCACACATGCAGAAAACACACTATGGCTGCTTAACGGGAAAGGTGAGGTGGGGTGATACATAAAACAAGGGTATCAAATTAGCTCAGATACCGTTCCATAAACCCAATATGTAATAGACAAGACCTACTCCTTGCTCAGAGAACTGGACTCAACACGCCCTATTCACCGCACAAGAATATATCTGACTAATAATAATCGTAAAACCTATGTATTGATATCTGTCTGTTAGTGTGTCAAGTGGGTGTAAAGCGGCATAAACACAGCAGTGAAAAGCAGCTAAACCCCATTATAAAAATAAATTACTTTGAAACACCCATGAAACAAAGACAGTGAAAGAGAGAGAAATTCTTACACAATGCGTTCAGGGGCTGTGATGCAACCTGGATTGACCATATCTAGACCCACAGCTGGATGAGACATAAGGGTGGACACTCTTGGGGCTGAGAGGTTTGGTGAGGTTGGGTGAGCAAACGCAGACCCTTTAAAGTAATACTGCGTGGTACCCATCGCATGGGTCCCAAATCTCCAGGTTCAAGGGCATCTTCCTACATCAAAAACATGCATGAGAAACCCAGAAGATGGTACACCGTGTGATGGGGAAAGGTTTCTAAAACGCACCTCATTTCTCATCTCCTTGTGCCCGGGTTCGCCATTCCAGCTGCTTTACTAGCAAGCTCCCTACTTGGAGCATCAGCACCTTTAACCTCCTGTTCCATACAGGTTGCAATTTGTCCTGAGGATAAACGGGAAGACGTGGAACCAACGAGAGACTAGCTCTTGGTGTTGGGACAGGCACAGGTCACTCTATTTTCCCATCAGAAAGAAGAATTAACCACAGGCTCAGCCTGCCCCCCGGAACCAGAACAGGGCCTGAAGCCATTCTGCGATTTTGCCGTCAGCTCCCATAAAAACGAGTTGTAAAATGGAGGTTCAGGGCACTGCAATTCACAAACCTGCAGAGTTATAAATGATAACTCTCGTCCACAAATATATTGAGGGAAGGCAAAGAAGAGGATTTGAAATCAAGGCAGAATTGCAGGAAACAGATTTCAGGAGGCAGATACGAATCGCCTTTAAAGCACATGAAAAGCGGCAAAACGTTGACAATGATGCCCTTGGCCAAAAAGGGCGTATGCGTTTTTTCCTGAATATATTCAGGAAAAAACGCATACGCCCTTTTTGGTCAACCAAGGAACCTGGAAAAGCAAATCAGCGCTACAAAGAAGTCTCGCTTCCCATCGGTCAAAAGGGCCATGCTGAAAAAAGTGTCAAAACCAGAAATGCAGGACAGGCCATGGAGAAATGGGAGCCTTGCTACACTGATGGGCGGGATGTAAATTGCCAAGAGCCACTCTGGAGAAGTGTCCGGTGAGTCCTGAAACATCTGAAAAACACAGCTTAGAGAGCATAGGGCACTTCCACTCATGGGGGTATAAATTGGGAAAATTAAAAATCAGCAAGACACAAGCACCCCAAAGTTTAGGGCTGCTCTGTTGACCAGGACCTCCACTTCATTCCACCTTAAATATCCCAGGAAAGAGAAAAATGGATAAAGAAGTTGTGGTCCTTATGTACAATGGAATATCACTCAGCCATGAAATCAATGTCGTAAGGTTAGTAGCAGCATGATGAGTGGATTTAGGTACGACGATTCTAAGTGAAATAAGTCACACAGAAAAGGACACTTCTCATAAGGTATCACTGATAGAGGGAATGTAAAAACCGTTACACTTGAACTGAATTACAAAACAGAACAGAGTCACACATGCAGAAAACACACTATGGCTGCTTAACGGGAAAGGTGAGGTGGGGTGATACATAAAACAAGGGTATCAAATTAGCTCAGATACCGTTCCATAAACCCAATATGTAATAGACAAGACCTACTCCTTGCTCAGAGAACTGGACTCAACACACCCTATTCACCGCACAAGAATATATCTGACTAATAATAATCGTAAAACCTATGTATTGATATCTGTCTGTTAGTGTGTCAAGTGGGTGTAAAGCGGCATAAACACAGCAGTGAAAAGCAGCTAAACCCCATTATAAAAATAAATTACTTTGAAACACCCATGAAACAAAGACAGTGAAAGAGAGAGAAATTCTTACACAATGCGTTCAGGGGCTGTGATGCAACCTGGATTGACCATATCTAGACCCACAGCTGGATGAGACATAAGGGTGGACACTCTTGGGGCTGAGAGGTTTGGTGAGGTTGGGTGAGCAAACGCAGACCCTTTAAAGGAATACTGCGTGGTACCCATCGCATGGGTCCCAAATCTCCAGGTTCAAGGGCATCTTCCTACATCAAAAACATGCATGAGAAACCCAGAAGATGGTACACCGTGTGATGGGGAAAGGTTTCTAAAACGCACCTCATTTCTCATCTCCTTGTGCCCGGGTTCGCCATTCCAGCCGCTTTACTAGCAAGCTCCCTACTTGGAGCATCAGCACCTTTAACCTCCTGTTCCATACAGGTTGCAATTTGTCCTGAGGATAAACGGGAAGACGTGGAACCAACGAGAGACTAGCTCTTGGTGTTGAGACAGGCACAGGTCACTCTATTTTCCCATCAGGAAGAAGAATTAACCACAGGCTCAGCCTGCCCCCTGGAACCAGAACAGGGCCTGAAGCCATTCTGCGATTTTGCGGCCAGCTCCCATAAAAACGAGTTGTAAAATGGAGGTTCAGGGCACTGCAATTCACAAACCTGCAGAGTTATAAATGATAACTCTCGTCCACAAATATATTGAGGGAAGGCAAAGAAGAGGATTTGAAATCAAGGCAGAATTGCAGGAAACAGATTTCAGGAGGTAGATACGAATCGCCTTTAAAGCACATGAAAAGCGGCAAAACGTTGACAATGATGCCCTTGGCCAAAAAGGGCGTATGCGTTTTTTCCTGAATATATTCAGGAAAAAACGCATACGCCCTTTTTGGCCAACCAAGCCACCTGGAAAGGCAAATCAGCGCTACAAAGAAGTCTCGCTTCCCATCGGTCAAAAGGCCCATGCTGAAAAAAGTGTCAAAACCAGAAATGCAGGACAGGCCATGGAGAAATGGGAGCCTTGCTACACTGATGGGCGGGATGTAAATTGCCAAGAGCCACTCCGGAGAAGTGTCCGGTGAGTCCTGAAACATCTGAAAAACACAGCTTAGAGAGCATAGGGCACTTCCACTCATGGGGGTATAAATTGGGAAAATTAAAAATCAGCAAGACACAAGCACCCCAAAGTTTAGGGCTGCTCTGTTGACCAGGACCTCCACTTCATTCCACCTTAAATATCCCAGGAAAGAGAAATATGGATAAAGAAGTTGTGGTCCTTATGTACATTGGAATATCACTCAGCCAGGAAATCAATGTCGTAAGGTTAGTAGCAGCATGATGAGTGGATTTAGGTACGACGATTCTAAGTGAAATAAGTCACACAGAAAAGGACACTTCTCATAAGGTATCACTGATAGAGGGAATGTAAAAACCGTTACACTTGAACTGAATTACAAAACAGAACAGAGTCACACATGCAGAAAACACACTATGGCTGCTTAACGGGAAAGGTGAGGTGGGGTGATACATAAAACAAGGGTATCAAATTAGCTCAGATACCGTTCCATAAACCCAATATGTAATAGACAAGACCTACTCCTTGCTCAGAGAACTGGACTCAACACGCCCTATTCACCGCACAAGAATATATCTGACTAATAATAATCGTAAAACCTATGTATTGATATCTCTCTGTTAGTGTGTCAAGTGGGTGTAAAGCGGCATAAACACAGCAGTGAAAAGCAGCTAAACCCCATTATAAAAATAAATTACTTTGAAACACCCAAGAAACAAAGACAGTGAAAGAGAGAGAAATTCTTACACAATGCGTTCAGGGGCTGTGATGCAACCTGGATTGACCATATCTAGACGCACAGCTGGATGAGACATAAGGGTGGACACTCTTGGGGCTGAAAGGTTTGGTGAGGTTGGGTGAGCAAACGCAGACCCTTTAAAGGAATACTGCGTGGTACCCATCGCATGGGTCCCAAATCTCCAGGTTCAAGGGCATCTTCCTACATCAAAAACATGCATGAGAAACCCAGAAGATGGTACACCGTGTGATGGGGAAAGGTTTCTAAAACGCACCTCATTTCTCAACTCCTTGTGCCCGGGTTCGCCATTCCAGCCGCTTTACTAGCAAGCTCCCTACTTGGAGCATCAGCACCTTTAACCTCCTGTTCCATGCAGGTTGCAATTTGTCCTGAGGATAAACGGGAAGACGTGGAACCAACGAGAGACTAGCTCTTGGTGTTGGGACAGGCACAGGTCACTCTATTTTCCCATCAGAAAGAAGAATTAACCACAGGCTCAGCCTGACCCCCGGAACCAGAACAGGGCCTGAAGCCATTCTGCGATTTTGCGGCCAGCTCCCATAAAAACGAGTTGTAAAATGGAGGTTCAGGGCACTGCAATTCACAAACCTGCAGAGTTATAAATGATAACTCCCGTCCACAAATATATTGAGGGAAGGCAAAGAAGAGGATTTGAAATCAAGGCAGAATTGCAGGAAACAGATTTCAGGAGGTAGATACGAATCGCCTTTAAAGCACATGAAAAGCGGCAAAACGTTGACAATGATGCCCTTGGCCAAAAAGGGCGTATGTGTTTTTTCCTGAATATATTCAGGAAAAAACGCATACGCCCTTTTTGGCCAACCAAGCCACCTGGAAAGGCAAATCAGCGCTACAAAGAAGTCTCGCTTCCCATCGGTCAAAAGGGCCATGCTGAAAAAAGTGTCAAAACCAGAAATGCAGGACAGGCCATGGAGAAATGGGAGCCTTGCTACACTGATGGGCGGGATGTAAATTGCCAAGAGCCACTCCGGAGAAGTGTCCGGTGAGTCCTGAAACATCTGAAAAACACAGCTTAGAGAGCATAGGGCACTTCCACTCATGGGGGTATAAATTGGGAAAATTAAAAATCAGCAAGACACAAGCACCCCAAAGTTTAGGGCTGCTCTGTTGACCAGGACCTCCACTTCATTCCACCTTAAATATCCCAGGAAAGAGAAAAATGGATAAAGAAGTTGTGGTCCTTATGTACAATGGAATATCACTCAGCCAGGAAATCAATGTCGTAAGGTTAGTAGCAGCATGATGAGTGGATTTAGGTACGACGATTCTAAGTGAAATAAGTCACACAGAAAAGGACACTTCTCATAAGGTATCACTGATAGAGGGAATGTAAAAACCGTTACACTTGAACTGAATTACAAAACAGAACAGAGTCACACATGCAGAAAACACACTATGGCTGCTTAACGGGAAAGGTGAGGTGGGGTGATACATAAAACAAGGGTATCAAATTAGCTCAGATACCGTTCCATAAACCCAATATGTAATAGACAAGACCTACTCCTTGCTCAGAGAACTGGACTCAACACGCCCTATTCACCGCACAAGAATATATCTGACTAATAATAATCATAAAACCTATGTATTGATATCTCTCTGTTAGTGTGTCAAGTGGGTGTAAAGCGGCATAAACACAGCAGTGAAAAGCAGCTAAACCCCATTATAAAAATAAATTACTTTGAAACACCCAAGAAACAAAGACAGTGAAAGAGAGAGAAATTCTTACACAATGCGTTCAGGGGCTGTGATGCAACCTGGATTGACCATATCTAGACGCACAGCTGGATGAGACATAAGGGTGGACACTCTTGGGGCTGAAAGGTTTGGTGAGGTTGGGTGAGCAAACGCAGACCCTTTAAAGGAATACTGCGTGGTACCCATCGCATGGGTCCCAAATCTCCAGGTTCAAGGGCATCTTCCTACATCAAAAACATGCATGAGAAACCCAGAAGATGGTACACCGTGTGATGGGGAAAGGTTTCTAAAACGCACCTCATTTCTCAACTCCTTGTGCCCGGGTTCGCCATTCCAGCCGCTTTACTAGCAAGCTCCCTACTTGGAGCATCAGCACCTTTAACCTCCTGTTCCATGCAGGTTGCAATTTGTCCTGAGGATAAACGGGAAGACGTGGAACCAACGAGAGACTAGCTCTTGGTGTTGGGACAGGCACAGGTCACTCTATTTTCCCATCAGAAAGAAGAATTAACCACAGGCTCAGCCTGACCCCCGGAACCAGAACAGGGCCTGAAGCCATTCTGCGATTTTGCGGCCAGCTCCCATAAAAACGAGTTGTAAAATGGAGGTTCAGGGCACTGCAATTCACAAACCTGCAGAGTTATAAATGATAACTCCCGTCCACAAATATATTGAGGGAAGGCAAAGAAGAGGATTTGAAATCAAGGCAGAATTGCAGGAAACAGATTTCAGGAGGTAGATACGAATCGCCTTTAAAGCACATGAAAAGCGGCAAAACGTTGACAATGATGCCCTTGGCCAAAAAGGGCGTATGTGTTTTTTCCTGAATATATTCAGGAAAAAACGCATACGCCCTTTTTGGCCAACCAAGCCACCTGGAAAGGCAAATCAGCGCTACAAAGAAGTCTCGCTTCCCATCGGTCAAAAGGGCCATGCTGAAAAAAGTGTCAAAACCAGAAATGCAGGACAGGCCATGGAGAAATGGGAGCCTTGCTACACTGATGGGCGGGATGTAAATTGCCAAGAGCCACTCCGGAGAAGTGTCCGGTGAGTCCTGAAACATCTGAAAAACACAGCTTAGAGAGCATAGGGCACTTCCACTCATGGGGGTATAAATTGGGAAAATTAAAAATCAGCAAGACACAAGCACCCCAAAGTTTAGGGCTGCTCTGTTGACCAGGACCTCCACTTCATTCCACCTTAAATATCCCAGGAAAGAGAAAAATGGATAAAGAAGTTGTGGTCCTTATGTACAATGGAATATCACTCAGCCAGGAAATCAATGTCGTAAGGTTAGTAGCAGCATGATGAGTGGATTTAGGTACGACGATTCTAAGTGAAATAAGTCACACAGAAAAGGACACTTCTCATAAGGTATCACTGATAGAGGGAATGTCAAAACCGTTACACTTGAACTGAATTACAAAACAGAACAGAGTCACACATGCAGAAAACACACTATGGCTGCTTAACGGGAAAGGTGAGGTGGGGTGATACATAAAACAAGGGTATCAAATTAGCTCAGATACCGTTCCATAAACCCAATATGTAATAGACAAGACCTACTCCTTGCTCAGAGAACTGGACTCAACACACCCTATTCACTGCACAAGAATATATCTGACTAATAATAATCGTAAAACCTATGTATTGATATCTGTCTGTTAGTGTGTCAAGTGGGTGTAAAGCGGCATAAACACAGCAGTGAAAAGCAGCTAAACCCCATTATAAAAATAAATTACTTTGAAACACCCATGAAACAAAGACAGTGAAAGAGAGAGAAATTCTTACACAATGCGTTCAGGGGCTGTGATGCAACCTGGATTGACCATATCTAGACCCACAGCTGGATGAGACATAAGGGTGGACACTCTTGGGGCTGAGAGGTTTGGTGAGGTTGGGTGAGCAAACGCAGACCCTTTAAAGGAATACTGCGTGGTACCCATCGCATGGGTCCCAAATCTCCAGGTTCAAGGGCATCTTCCTACATCAAAAACATGCATGAGAAACCCAGAAGATGGTACACCGTGTGATGGGGAAAGGTTTCTAAAACGCACCTCATTTCTCATCTCCTTGTGCCCGGGTTCGCCATTCCAGCCGCTTTACTAGCAAGCTCCCTACTTGGAGCATCAGCACCTTTAACCTCCTGTTCCATGCGGGTTGCAATTTGTCCTGAGGATAAACGGGAAGACGTGGAACCAACGAGAGACTAGCTCTTGGTGTTGAGACAGGCACAGGTCACTCTATTTTCCCATCAGAAAGAAGAATTAACCACAGGCTCAGCCTGCCCCCTGGATCCAGAACAGGGCCTGAAGCCATTCTGCGATTTTGCGGCCAGCTCCCATAAAAACGAGTTGTAAAATGGAGGTTCAGGGCACTGCAATTCACAAACCTGCAGAGTTATAAATGATAACTGTCGTCCACAAATATATTGAGGGAAGGCAAAGAAGAGGATTTGAAATCAAGGCAGAATTGCAGGAAACAGATTTCAGGAGGTAGATACGAATCGCCTTTAAAGCACATGAAAAGCGGCAAAACGTTGACAATGATGCCCTTGGCCAAAAAGGGCGTATGCGTTTTTTCCTGAATATATTCAGGAAAAAACGCATACGCCCTTTTTGGCCAACCAAGCCACCTGGAAAGGCAAATCAGCGCTACAAAGAAGTCTCGCTTCCCATCGGTCAAAAGGCCCATGCTGAAAAAAGTGTCAAAACCAGAAATGCAGGACAGGCCATGGAGAAATGGGAGCCTTGCTACACTGATGGGCGGGATGTAAATTGCCAAGAGCCACTCCGGAGAAGTGTCCGGTGAGTCCTGAAACATCTGAAAAACACAGCTTAGAGAGCATAGGGCACTTCCACTCATGGGGGTATAAATTGGGAAAATTGAAAATCAGCAAGACACAAGCACCCCAAAGTTTAGGGCTGCTCTGTTGACCAGGACCTCCACTTCATTCCACCTTAAATATCCCAGGAAAGAGAAAAATGGATAAAGAAGTTGTGGTCCTTATGTACAATGGAATATCACTCAGCCATGAAATCAATGTCGTAAGGTTAGTAGCAGCATGATGAGTGGATTTAGGTACGACGATTCTAAGTGAAATAAGTCACACAGAAAAGGACACTTCTCATAAGGTATCACTGATAGAGGGAATGTAAAAACCGTTACACTTGAACTGAATTACAAAACAGAACAGAGTCACACATGCAGAAAACACACTATGGCTGCTTAACGGGAAAGGTGAGGTGGGGTGATACATAAAACAAGGGTATCAAATTAGCTCAGATACCGTTCCATAAACCCAATATGTAATAGACAAGACCTACTCCTTGCTCAGAGAACTGGACTCAGCACGCCCTATTCACCGCACAAGAATATATCTGACTAATAATAATCGTAAAACCTATGTATTGATATCTGTCTGTTAGTGTGTCAAGTGGGTGTAAAGCGGCATAAACACAGCAGTGAAAAGCAGTTAAACCCCATTATAAAAATAAATTACTTTGAAACACCCATGAAACAAAGACAGTGAAAGAGAGAGAAATTCTTACACAATGCGTTCAGGGGCTGTGATGCAACCTGGATTGACCATATCTAGACGCACAGCTGGATGAGACATAAGGGTGGACACTCTTGGGGCTGAGAGGTTTGGTGAGGTTGGGTGAGCAAACGCAGACCCTTTAAAGGAATACTGCGTGGTACCCATCGCATGGGTCCCAAATCTCCAGGTTCAAGGGCATCTTCCTACATCAAAAACATGCATGAGAAACCCAGAAGATGGTACACCGTGTGATGGGGAAAGGTTTCTAAAACGCACCTCATTTCTCAACTCCTTGTGCCCGGGTTTGCCATTCCAGCCGCTTTACTAGCAAGCTCCCTACTTGGAGCATCAGCACCTTTAACCTCCTGTTCCATACAGGTTGCAATTTGTCCTGAGGATAAACGGGAAGACGTGGAACCAACGAGAGACTAGCTCTTGGTGTTGGGACAGGCACAGGTCACTCTATTCTCCCATCAGAAAGAAGAATTAACCACAGGCTCACCCTGACCCCCGGAACCAGAACAGGGCCTGAAGCCATTCTGCGATTTTGCGGCCAGCTCCCAGAAAAACGAGTTGTAAAATGGAGGTTCAGGGCACTGCAATTCACAAACCTGCAGAGTTATTAATGATAACTCTCGTCCACAAATATATTGAGGGAAGGCAAAGAAGAGGATTTGAAATCAAGGCAGAATTGCAGGAAACAGATTTCAGGAGGTAGATACGAATCGCCTTTAAAGCACATGAAAAGCGGCAAAACGTTGACAATGATGCCCTTGGCCAAAAAGGGCGTATGCGTTTTTTCCTGAATATATTCAGGAAAAAACGCATACGCCCTTTGTGGCCAACCAAGCAACCTGGAAAGGCAAATCAGCGCTACAAAGAAGTCTCGCTTCCCATCGGTCAAAAGGGTCATGCTGAAAAAAGTGTCAAAACCAGAAATGCAGGACAGGCCATGGAGAAATGGGAGCCTTGCTACACTGATGGGCGGGATGTAAATTGCCAAGAGCCACTCCGGAGAAGTGTCCGGTGAGTCCTGAAACATCTGAAAAACACAGCTTAGAGAGCATAGGGCACTTCCACTCATGGGGGTATAAATTGGGAAAATTAAAAATCAGCAAGACACAAGCACCCCAAAGTTTAGGGCTGCTCTGTTGACCAGGACCTCCACTTCATTCCACCTTAAATATCCCAGGAAAGAGAAAAATGGATAAAGAAGTTGTGGTCCTTATGTACAATGGAATATCACTCAGCCAGGAAATCAATGTCGTAAGGTTAGTAGCAGCATGATGAGAGGATTTAGGTACAACGATTCTAAGTGAAATAAGTCACACAGAAAAGGACACTTCTCATAAGGTATCACTGATAGAGGGAATGTAAAAACCGTTACACTTGAACTGAATTACAAAACAGAACAGAGTCACACATGCAGAAAACACACTATGGCTGCTTAACGGGAAAGGTGAGGTGGGGTGATACATAAAACAAGGGTATCAAATTAGCTCAGATACCGTTCCATAAACCCAATATGTAATAGACAAGACCTACTCCTTGCTCAGAGAACTGGACTCAACACGCCCTATTCACGGCACAAGAATATATCTGACTAATAATAATCGTAAAACCTATGTATTGATATCTGTCTGTTAGTGTGTCAAGTGGGTGTAAAGCGGCATAAACACAGCAGTGAAAAGCAGCTAAACCCCATTATAAAAATAAATTACTTTGAAACACCCATGAAACAAAGACAGTGAAAGAGAGAGAAATTCTTACACAATGCGTTCAGGGGCTGTGATGCAACCTGGATTGACCATATCTAGACGCACAGCTGGATGAGACATAAGGGTGGACACTCTTGGGGCTGAGAGGTTTGGTGAGGTTGGGTGAGCAAACGCAGACCCTTTAAAGGAATACTGCGTGGTACCCATCGCATGGGTCCCAAATCTCCGGTTCAAGGGCATCTTCCTACATCAAAAACATGCATGAGAAACCCAGAAGATGGTACACCGTGTGATGGGGAAAGGTTTCTAAAACGCACCTCATTTCTCAACTCCTTGTGCCCGGGTTCGCCATTCCAGCCGCTTTACTAGCAAGCTCCCTACTTGGAGCATCAGCACCTTTAACCTCCTGTTCCATGCGGGTTGCAATTTGTCCTGAGGATAAACGGGAAGACGTGGAACCAACGAGAGACTAGCTCTTGGTGTTGGGACAGGCACAGGTCACTCTATTTTCCCATCAGAAAGAAGAATTAACCACAGGCTCAGCCTGACCCCTGGAACCAGAACAGGGCCTGAAGCCATTCTGCGATTTTGCGGCCAGCTCCCATAAAAACGAGTTGTAAAATGGAGGTTCAGGGCACTGCAATTCACAAACCTGCAGAGTTATAAATGATAACTGTCGTCCACAAATATATTGAGGGAAGGCAAAGAAGAGGATTTGAAATCAAGGCAGAATTGCAGGAAACAGATTTCAGGAGGTAGATACGAATCGCCTTTAAAGCACATGAAAAGCGGCAAAACGTTGACAATGATGCCCTTGGCCAAAAAGGGCGTATGCGTTTTTTCCTGAATATATTCAGGAAAAAACGCATACGCCCTTTTTGGCCAACCAAGCACCCTGGAAAGGCAAATCAGCGCTACAAAGAAGTCTCGCTTCCCATCGGTCAAAAGGGCCATGCTGAAAAAAGTGTCAAAACCAGAAATGCAGGACAGGCCATGGAGAAATGGGAGCCTTGCTACACTGATGGGCGGGATGTAAATTGCCAAGAGCCACTCCGGAGAAGTGTCCGGTGAGTCCTGAAACATCTGAAAAACACAGCTTAGAGAGCATAGGGCACTTCCACTCATGGGGGTATAAATTGGGAAAATTGAAAATCAGCAAGACACAAGCACCCCAAAGTTTAGGGCTGCTCTGTTGACCAGGACCTCCACTTCATTCCACCTTAAATATCCCAGGAAAGAGAAAAATGGATAAAGAAGTTTTGGTCCTTATGTACAATGGAATATCACTCAGCCATGAAATCAATGTCGTAAGGTTAGTAGCAGCATGATGAGTGGATTTAGGTACGACGATTCTAAGTGAAATAAGTCACACAGAAAAGGACACTTCTCATAAGGTATCACTGATAGAGGGAATGTAAAAACCGTTACACTTGAACTGAATTACAAAACAGAACAGAGTCACACATGCAGAAAACACACTATGGCTGCTTAACGGGAAAGGTGAGGTGGGGTGATACATAAAACAAGGGTATCAAATTAGCTCAGATACCGTTCCATAAACCCAATATGTAATAGACAAGACCTACTCCTTGCTCAGAGAACTGGACTCAACACGTCCTATTCACCGCACAAGAATATATCTGACTAATAATAATCGTAAAACCTATGTATTGATATCTCTCTGTTAGTGTGTCAAGTGGGTGTAAAGCGGCATAAACACAGCAGTGAAAAGCAGCTAAACCCCATTATAAAACTAAATTACTTTGAAACACCCATGAAACAAAGACAGTGAAAGAGAGAGAAATTCTTACACAATGCGTTCAGGGGCTGTGATGCAACCTGGATTGACCATATCTAGACGCACAGCTGGATGAGACATAAGGGTGGACACTCTTGGGGCTGAGAGGTTTGGTAAGGTTGGGTGAGCAAACGCAGACCCTTTAAAGGAATACTGCGTGGTACCCATCGCATGGGTCCCAAATCTCCAGGTTCAAGGGCATCTTCCTACATCAAAAACATGCATGAGAAACCCAGAAGATGGTACACCGTGTGATGGGGAAAGGTTTCTAAAACGCACCTCATATCTCATCTCCTTGTGCCCGGGTTCGCCATTCCAGCTGCTTTACTAGCAAGCTCCCTACTTGGAGCATCAGCACCTTTAACCTCCTGTTCCATACAGGTTGCAATTTGTCCTGAGGATAAACCGGAAGACGTGGAACCAACGAGAGACTAGCTCTTGGTGTTGGGACAGGCACAGGTCACTCTATTTTCCCATCAGAAAGAAGAATTAACCACAGGCTCAGCCTGCCCCCCGGAACCAGAACAGGGCCTGAAGCCATTCTGCGATTTTGCCGTCAGCTCCCATAAAAACGAGTTGTAAAATGGAGGTTCAGGGCACTGCAATTCACAAACCTGCAGAGTTATAAATGATAACTCTCGTCCACAAATATATTGATGGAAGGCAAAGAAGAGGATTTGAAATCAAGGCAGAATTGCAGGAAACAGATTTCAGGAGGCAGATACGAATCGCCTTTAAAGCACATGAAAAGCGGCAAAACGTTGACAATGATGCCCTTGGCCAAAAAGGGCGTATGCGTTTTTTCCTGAATATATTCAGGAAAAAACGCATACGCCCTTTTTGGCCAACCAAGGAACCTGGAAAAGCAAATCAGCGCTACAAAGAAGTCTCGCTTCCCATCGGTCAAAAGGGCCATGCTGAAAAAAGTGTCAAAACCAGAAATGCAGGACAGGCCATGGAGAAATGGGAGCCTTGCTACACTGATGGGCGGGATGTAAATTGCCAAGAGCCACTCTGGAGAAGTGTCCGGTGAGTCCTGAAACATCTGAAAAACACAGCTTAGAGAGCATAGGGCACTTCCACTCATGGGGGTATAAATTGGGAAAATTAAAAATCAGCAAGACACAAGCACCCCAAAGTTTAGGGCTGCTCTGTTGACCAGGACCTCCACTTCATTCCACCTTAAATATCCCAGGAAAGAGAAAAATGGATAAAGAAGTTGTGGTCCTTATGTACAATGGAATATCACTCAGCCATGAAATCAATGTCGTAAGGTTAGTAGCAGCATGATGAGTGGATTTAGGTACGACGATTCTAAGTGAAATAAGTCACACAGAAAAGGACACTTCTCATAAGGTATCACTGATAGAGGGAATGTAAAAACCGTTACACTTGAACTGAATTACAAAACAGAACAGAGTCACACATGCAGAAAACACACTATGGCTGCTTAACGGGAAAGGTGAGGTGGGGTGATACATAAAACAAGGGTATCAAATTAGCTCAGATACCGTTCCATAAACCCAATATGTAATAGACAAGACCTACTCCTTGCTCAGAGAACTGGACTCAACACACCCTATTCACCGCACAAGAATATATCTGACTAATAATAATCGTAAAACCTATGTATTGATATCTGTCTGTTAGTGTGTCAAGTGGGTGTAAAGCGGCATAAACACAGCAGTGAAAAGCAGCTAAACCCCATTATAAAAATAAATTACTTTGAAACACCCATGAAACAAAGACAGTGAAAGAGAGAGAAATTCTTACACAATGCGTTCAGGGGCTGTGATGCAACCTGGATTGACCATATCTAGACCCACAGCTGGATGAGACATAAGGGTGGACACTCTTGGGGCTGAGAGGTTTGGTGAGGTTGGGTGAGCAAACGCAGACCCTTTAAAGGAATACTGCGTGGTACCCATCGCATGGGTCCCAAATCTCCAGGTTCAAGGGCATCTTCCTACATCAAAAACATGCATGAGAAACCCAGAAGATGGTACACCGTGTGATGGGGAAAGGTTTCTAAAACGCACCTCATTTCTCATCT
Organism: Balaenoptera borealis; assembly: GCF_965194805.1. Classification (NCBI taxonomy): domain Eukaryota; kingdom Metazoa; phylum Chordata; class Mammalia; order Artiodactyla; family Balaenopteridae; genus Balaenoptera; species Balaenoptera borealis. The sequence goes on along the minus strand of NW_028123935.1, from coordinate 620,669 downwards.
CCTTGTGCCCGGGTTCGCCATTCCAGCCGCTTTACTAGCAAGCTCCCTACTTGGAGCATCAGCACCTTTAACCTCCTGTTCCATACAGGTTGCAATTTGTCCTGAGGATAAACGGGAAGACGTGGAACCAACGAGAGACTAGCTCTTGGTGTTGAGACAGGCACAGGTCACTCTATTTTCCCATCAGAAAGAAGAATTAACCACAGGCTCAGCCTGCCCCCTGGAACCAGAACAGGGCCTGAAGCCATTCTGCGATTTTGCGGCCAGCTCCCATAAAAACGAGTTGTAAAATGGAGGTTCAGGGCACTGCAATTCACAAACCTGCAGAGTTATAAATGATAACTCTCGTCCACAAATATATTGAGGGAAGGCAAAGAAGAGGATTTGAAATCAAGGCAGAATTGCAGGAAACAGATTTCAGGAGGTAGATACGAATCGCCTTTAAAGCACATGAAAAGCGGCAAAACGTTGACAATGATGCCCTTGGCCAAAAAGGGCGTATGCGTTTTTTCCTGAATATATTCAGGAAAAAACGCATACGCCCTTTTTGGCCAACCAAGCCACCTGGAAAGGCAAATCAGCGCTACAAAGAAGTCTCGCTTCCCATCGGTCAAAAGGCCCATGCTGAAAAAAGTGTCAAAACCAGAAATGCAGGACAGGCCATGGAGAAATGGGAGCCTTGCTACACTGATGGGCGGGATGTAAATTGCCAAGAGCCACTCCGGAGAAGTGTCCGGTGAGTCCTGAAACATCTGAAAAACACAGCTTAGAGAGCATAGGGCACTTCCACTCATGGGGGTATAAATTGGGAAAATTAAAAATCAGCAAGACACAAGCACCCCAAAGTTTAGGGCTGCTCTGTTGACCAGGACCTCCACTTCATTCCACCTTAAATATCCCAGGAAAGAGAAAAATGGATAAAGAAGTTGTGGTCCTTATGTACATTGGAATATCACTCAGCCAGGAAATCAATGTCGTAAGGTTAGTAGCAGCATGATGAGTGGATTTAGGTACGACGATTCTAAGTGAAATAAGTCACACAGAAAAGGACACTTCTCATAAGGTATCACTGATAGAGGGAATGTAAAAACCGTTACACTTGAACTGAATTACAAAACAGAACAGAGTCACACATGCAGAAAACACACTATGGCTGCTTAACGGGAAAGGTGAGGTGGGGTGATACATAAAACAAGGGTATCAAATTAGCTCAGATACCGTTCCATAAACCCAATATGTAATAGACAAGACCTACTCCTTGCTCAGAGAACTGGACTCAACACGCCCTATTCACCGCACAAGAATATATCTGACTAATAATAATCGTAAAACCTATGTATTGATATCTCTCTGTTAGTGTGTCAAGTGGGTGTAAAGCGGCATAAACACAGCAGTGAAAAGCAGCTAAACCCCATTATAAAAATAAATTACTTTGAAACACCCATGAAACAAAGACAGTGAAAGAGAGATAAATTCTTACACAATGCGTTCAGGGGCTGTGATGCAACCTGGATTGACCATATCTAGACCCACAGCTGGATGAGACATAAGGGTGGACACTCTTGGGGCTGAGAGGTTTGGTGAGGTTGGGTGAGCAAACGCAGACCCTTTAAAGTAATACTGCGTGGTACCCATCGCATGGGTCCCAAATCTCCAGGTTCAAGGGCATCTTCCTACATCAAAAACATGCATGAGAAACCCAGAAGATGGTACACCGTGTGATGGGGAAAGGTTTCTAAAACGTACCTCATTTCTCATCTCCTTGTGCCCGGGTTCGCCATTCCAGCTGCTTTACTAGCAAGCTCCCTACTTGGAGCATCAGCACCTTTAACCTCCTGTTCCATACAGGTTGCAATTTGTCCTGAGGATAAACGGGAAGACGTGGAACCAACGAGAGACTAGCTCTTGGTGTTGGGACAGGCACAGGTCACTCTATTTTCCCATCAGAAAGAAGAATTAACCACAGGCTCAGCCTGCCCCCCGGAACCAGAACAGGGCCTGAAGCCATTCTGCGATTTTGCCATCAGCTCCCATAAAAACGAGTTGTAAAATGGAGGTTCAGGGCACTGCAATTCACAAACCTGCAGAGTTATAAATGATAACTCTCGTCCACAAATATATTGAGGGAAGGCAAAGAAGAGGATTTGAAATCAAGGCAGAATTGCAGGAAACAGATTTCAGGAGGCAGATACGAATCGCCTTTAAAGCACATGAAAAGCGGCAAAACGTTGACAATGATGCCCTTGGCCAAAAAGGGCGTATGCGTTTTTTCCTGAATATATTCAGGAAAAAACGCATACGCCCTTTTTGGTCAACCAAGGAACCTGGAAAAGCAAATCAGCGCTACAAAGAAGTCTCGCTTCCCATCGGTCAAAAGGGCCATGCTGAAAAAAGTGTCAAAACCAGAAATGCAGGACAGGCCATGGAGAAATGGGAGCCTTGCTACACTGATGGGCGGGATGTAAATTGCCAAGAGCCACTCTGGAGAAGTGTCCGGTGAGTCCTGAAACATCTGAAAAACACAGCTTAGAGAGCATAGGGCACTTCCACTCATGGGGGTATAAATTGGGAAAATTAAAAATCAGCAAGACACAAGCACCCCAAAGTTTAGGGCTGCTCTGTTGACCAGGACCTCCACTTCATTCCACCTTAAATATCCCAGGAAAGAGAAAAATGGATAAAGAAGTTGTGGTCCTTATGTACAATGGAATATCACTCAGCCATGAAATCAATGTCGTAAGGTTAGTAGCAGCATGATGAGTGGATTTAGGTACGACGATTCTAAGTGAAATAAGTCACACAGAAAAGGACACTTCTCATAAGGTATCACTGATAGAGGGAATGTAAAAACCGTTACACTTGAACTGAATTACAAAACAGAACAGAGTCACACATGCAGAAAACACACTATGGCTGCTTAACGGGAAAGGTGAGGTGGGGTGATACATAAAACAAGGGTATCAAATTAGCTCAGATACCGTTCCATAAACCCAATATGTAATAGACAAGACCTACTCCTTGCTCAGAGAACTGGACTCAACACACCCTATTCACCGCACAAGAATATATCTGACTAATAATAATCGTAAAACCTATGTATTGATATCTGTCTGTTAGTGTGTCAAGTGGGTGTAAAGCGGCATAAACACAGCAGTGAAAAGCAGCTAAACCCCATTATAAAAATAAATTACTTTGAAACACCCATGAAACAAAGACAGTGAAAGAGAGAGAAATTCTTACACAATGCGTTCAGGGGCTGTGATGCAACCTGGATTGACCATATCTAGACCCACAGCTGGATGAGACATAAGGGTGGACACTCTTGGGGCTGAGAGGTTTGGTGAGGTTGGGTGAGCAAACGCAGACCCTTTAAAGGAATACTGCGTGGTACCCATCGCATGGGTCCCAAATCTCCAGGTTCAAGGGCATCTTCCTACATCAAAAACATGCATGAGAAACCCAGAAGATGGTACACCGTGTGATGGGGAAAGGTTTCTAAAACGCACCTCATTTCTCATCTCCTTGTGCCCGGGTTCGCCATTCCAGCCGCTTTACTAGCAAGCTCCCTACTTGGAGCATCAGCACCTTTAACCTCCTGTTCCATACAGGTTGCAATTTGTCCTGAGGATAAACGGGAAGACGTGGAACCAACGAGAGACTAGCTCTTGGTGTTGAGACAGGCACAGGTCACTCTATTTTCCCATCAGAAAGAAGAATTAACCACAGGCTCAGCCTGCCCCCTGGAACCAGAACAGGGCCTGAAGCCATTCTGCGATTTTGCGGCCAGCTCCCATAAAAACGAGTTGTAAAATGGAGGTTCAGGGCACTGCAATTCACAAACCTGCAGAGTTATAAATGATAACTCTCGTCCACAAATATATTGAGGGAAGGCAAAGAAGAGGATTTGAAATCAAGGCAGAATTGCAGGAAACAGATTTCAGGAGGTAGATACGAATCGCCTTTAAAGCACATGAAAAGCGGCAAAACGTTGACAATGATGCCCTTGGCCAAAAAGGGCGTATGCGTTTTTTCCTGAATATATTCAGGAAAAAACGCATACGCCCTTTTTGGCCAACCAAGCCACCTGGAAAGGCAAATCAGCGCTACAAAGAAGTCTCGCTTCCCATCGGTCAAAAGGCCCATGCTGAAAAAAGTGTCAAAACCAGAAATGCAGGACAGGCCATGGAGAAATGGGAGCCTTGCTACACTGATGGGCGGGATGTAAATTGCCAAGAGCCACTCCGGAGAAGTGTCCGGTGAGTCCTGAAACATCTGAAAAACACAGCTTAGAGAGCATAGGGCACTTCCACTCATGGGGGTATAAATTGGGAAAATTAAAAATCAGCAAGACACAAGCACCCCAAAGTTTAGGGCTGCTCTGTTGACCAGGACCTCCACTTCATTCCACCTTAAATATCCCAGGAAAGAGAAAAATGGATAAAGAAGTTGTGGTCCTTATGTACATTGGAATATCACTCAGCCAGGAAATCAATGTCGTAAGGTTAGTAGCAGCATGATGAGTGGATTTAGGTACGACGATTCTAAGTGAAATAAGTCACACAGAAAAGGACACTTCTCATAAGGTATCACTGATAGAGGGAATGTAAAAACCGTTACACTTGAACTGAATTACAAAACAGAACAGAGTCACACATGCAGAAAACACACTATGGCTGCTTAACGGGAAAGGTGAGGTGGGGTGATACATAAAACAAGGGTATCAAATTAGCTCAGATACCGTTCCATAAACCCAATATGTAATAGACAAGACCTACTCCTTGCTCAGAGAACTGGACTCAACACGCCCTATTCACCGCACAAGAATATATCTGACTAATAATAATCGTAAAACCTATGTATTGATATCTCTCTGTTAGTGTGTCAAGTGGGTGTAAAGCGGCATAAACACAGCAGTGAAAAGCAGCTAAACCCCATTATAAAAATAAATTACTTTGAAACACCCAAGAAACAAAGACAGTGAAAGAGAGAGAAATTCTTACACAATGCGTTCAGGGGCTGTGATGCAACCTGGATTGACCATATCTAGACGCACAGCTGGATGAGACATAAGGGTGGACACTCTTGGGGCTGAAAGGTTTGGTGAGGTTGGGTGAGCAAACGCAGACCCTTTAAAGGAATACTGCGTGGTACCCATCGCATGGGTCCCAAATCTCCAGGTTCAAGGGCATCTTCCTACATCAAAAACATGCATGAGAAACCCAGAAGATGGTACACCGTGTGATGGGGAAAGGTTTCTAAAACGCACCTCATTTCTCAACTCCTTGTGCCCGGGTTCGCCATTCCAGCCGCTTTACTAGCAAGCTCCCTACTTGGAGCATCAGCACCTTTAACCTCCTGTTCCATGCAGGTTGCAATTTGTCCTGAGGATAAACGGGAAGACGTGGAACCAACGAGAGACTAGCTCTTGGTGTTGGGACAGGCACAGGTCACTCTATTTTCCCATCAGAAAGAAGAATTAACCACAGGCTCAGCCTGACCCCCGGAACCAGAACAGGGCCTGAAGCCATTCTGCGATTTTGCGGCCAGCTCCCATAAAAACGAGTTGTAAAATGGAGGTTCAGGGCACTGCAATTCACAAACCTGCAGAGTTATAAATGATAACTCCCGTCCACAAATATATTGAGGGAAGGCAAAGAAGAGGATTTGAAATCAAGGCAGAATTGCAGGAAACAGATTTCAGGAGGTAGATACGAATCGCCTTTAAAGCACATGAAAAGCGGCAAAACGTTGACAATGATGCCCTTGGCCAAAAAGGGCGTATGTGTTTTTTCCTGAATATATTCAGGAAAAAACGCATACGCCCTTTTTGGCCAACCAAGCCACCTGGAAAGGCAAATCAGCGCTACAAAGAAGTCTCGCTTCCCATCGGTCAAAAGGGCCATGCTGAAAAAAGTGTCAAAACCAGAAATGCAGGACAGGCCATGGAGAAATGGGAGCCTTGCTACACTGATGGGCGGGATGTAAATTGCCAAGAGCCACTCCGGAGAAGTGTCCGGTGAGTCCTGAAACATCTGAAAAACACAGCTTAGAGAGCATAGGGCACTTCCACTCATGGGGGTATAAATTGGGAAAATTAAAAATCAGCAAGACACAAGCACCCCAAAGTTTAGGGCTGCTCTGTTGACCAGGACCTCCACTTCATTCCACCTTAAATATCCCAGGAAAGAGAAAAATGGATAAAGAAGTTGTGGTCCTTATGTACAATGGAATATCACTCAGCCAGGAAATCAATGTCGTAAGGTTAGTAGCAGCATGATGAGTGGATTTAGGTACGACGATTCTAAGTGAAATAAGTCACACAGAAAAGGACACTTCTCATAAGGTATCACTGATAGAGGGAATGTAAAAACCGTTACACTTGAACTGAATTACAAAACAGAACAGAGTCACACATGCAGAAAACACACTATGGCTGCTTAACGGGAAAGGTGAGGTGGGGTGATACATAAAACAAGGGTATCAAATTAGCTCAGATACCGTTCCATAAACCCAATATGTAATAGACAAGACCTACTCCTTGCTCAGAGAACTGGACTCAACACACCCTATTCACCGCACAAGAATATATCTGACTAATAATAATCGTAAAACCTATGTATTGATATCTGTCTGTTAGTGTGTCAAGTGGGTGTAAAGCGGCATAAACACAGCAGTGAAAAGCAGCTAAACCCCATTATAAAAATAAATTACTTTGAAACACCCATGAAACAAAGACAGTGAAAGAGAGAGAAATTCTTACACAATGCGTTCAGGGGCTGTGATGCAACCTGGATTGACCATATCTAGACCCACAGCTGGATGAGACATAAGGGTGGACACTCTTGGGGCTGAGAGGTTTGGTGAGGTTGGGTGAGCAAACGCAGACACTTTAAAGGAATACTGCGTGGTACCCATCGCATGGGTCCCAAATCTCCAGGTTCAAGGGCATCTTCCTACATCAAAAACATGCATGAGAAACCCAGAAGATGGTACACCGTGTGATGGGGAAAGGTTTCTAAAACGCACCTCATTTCTCATCTCCTTGTGCCCGGGTTCGCCATTCCAGCCGCTTTACTAGCAAGCTCCCTACTTGGAGCATCAGCACCTTTAACCTCCTGTTCCATACAGGTTGCAATTTGTCCTGAGGATAAACGGGAAGACGTGGAACCAACGAGAGACTAGCTCTTGGTGTTGAGACAGGCACAGGTCACTCTATTTTCCCATCAGAAAGAAGAATTAACCACAGGCTCAGCCTGCCCCCTGGAACCAGAACAGGGCCTGAAGCCATTCTGCGATTTTGCGGCCAGCTCCCATAAAAACGAGTTGTAAAATGGAGGTTCAGGGCACTGCAATTCACAAACCTGCAGAGTTATAAATGATAACTCTCGTCCACAAATATATTGAGGGAAGGCAAAGAAGAGGATTTGAAATCAAGGCAGAATTGCAGGAAACAGATTTCAGGAGGTAGATACGAATCGCCTTTAAAGCACATGAAAAGCGGCAAAACGTTGACAATGATGCCCTTGGCCAAAAAGGGCGTATGCGTTTTTTCCTGAATATATTCAGGAAAAAACGCATACGCCCTTTTTGGCCAACCAAGCCACCTGGAAAGGCAAATCAGCGCTACAAAGAAGTCTCGCTTCCCATCGGTCAAAAGGCCCATGCTGAAAAAAGTGTCAAAACCAGAAATGCAGGACAGGCCATGGAGAAATGGGAGCCTTGCTACACTGATGGGCGGGATGTAAATTGCCAAGAGCCACTCCGGAGAAGTGTCCGGTGAGTCCTGAAACATCTGAAAAACACAGCTTAGAGAGCATAGGGCACTTCCACTCATGGGGGTATAAATTGGGAAAATTAAAAATCAGCAAGACACAAGCACCCCAAAGTTTAGGGCTGCTCTGTTGACCAGGACCTCCACTTCATTCCACCTTAAATATCCCAGGAAAGAGAAAAATGGATAAAGAAGTTGTGGTCCTTATGTACATTGGAATATCACTCAGCCAGGAAATCAATGTCGTAAGGTTAGTAGCAGCATGATGAGTGGATTTAGGTACGACGATTCTAAGTGAAATAAGTCACACAGAAAAGGACACTTCTCATAAGGTATCACTGATAGAGGGAATGTAAAAACCGTTACACTTGAACTGAATTACAAAACAGAACAGAGTCACACATGCAGAAAACACACTATGGCTGCTTAACGGGAAAGGTGAGGTGGGGTGATACATAAAACAAGGGTATCAAATTAGCTCAGATACCGTTCCATAAACCCAATATGTAATAGACAAGACCTACTCCTTGCTCAGAGAACTGGACTCAACACGCCCTATTCACCGCACAAGAATATATCTGACTAATAATAATCGTAAAACCTATGTATTGATATCTCTCTGTTAGTGTGTCAAGTGGGTGTAAAGCGGCATAAACACAGCAGTGAAAAGCAGCTAAACCCCATTATAAAAATAAATTACTTTGAAACACCCAAGAAACAAAGACAGTGAAAGAGAGAGAAATTCTTACACAATGCGTTCAGGGGCTGTGATGCAACCTGGATTGACCATATCTAGACGCACAGCTGGATGAGACATAAGGGTGGACACTCTTGGGGCTGAAAGGTTTGGTGAGGTTGGGTGAGCAAACGCAGACCCTTTAAAGGAATACTGCGTGGTACCCATCGCATGGGTCCCAAATCTCCAGGTTCAAGGGCATCTTCCTACATCAAAAACATGCATGAGAAACCCAGAAGATGGTACACCGTGTGATGGGGAAAGGTTTCTAAAACGCACCTCATTTCTCAACTCCTTGTGCCCGGGTTCGCCATTCCAGCCGCTTTACTAGCAAGCTCCCTACTTGGAGCATCAGCACCTTTAACCTCCTGTTCCATGCAGGTTGCAATTTGTCCTGAGGATAAACGGGAAGACGTGGAACCAACGAGAGACTAGCTCTTGGTGTTGGGACAGGCACAGGTCACTCTATTTTCCCATCAGAAAGAAGAATTAACCACAGGCTCAGCCTGACCCCCGGAACCAGAACAGGGCCTGAAGCCATTCTGCGATTTTGCGGCCAGCTCCCATAAAAACGAGTTGTAAAATGGAGGTTCAGGGCACTGCAATTCACAAACCTGCAGAGTTATAAATGATAACTCCCGTCCACAAATATATTGAGGGAAGGCAAAGAAGAGGATTTGAAATCAAGGCAGAATTGCAGGAAACAGATTTCAGGAGGTAGATACGAATCGCCTTTAAAGCACATGAAAAGCGGCAAAACGTTGACAATGATGCCCTTGGCCAAAAAGGGCGTATGTGTTTTTTCCTGAATATATTCAGGAAAAAACGCATACGCCCTTTTTGGCCAACCAAGCCACCTGGAAAGGCAAATCAGCGCTACAAAGAAGTCTCGCTTCCCATCGGTCAAAAGGGCCATGCTGAAAAAAGTGTCAAAACCAGAAATGCAGGACAGGCCATGGAGAAATGGGAGCCTTGCTACACTGATGGGCGGGATGTAAATTGCCAAGAGCCACTCCGGAGAAGTGTCCGGTGAGTCCTGAAACATCTGAAAAACACAGCTTAGAGAGCATAGGGCACTTCCACTCATGGGGGTATAAATTGGGAAAATTAAAAATCAGCAAGACACAAGCACCCCAAAGTTTAGGGCTGCTCTGTTGACCAGGACCTCCACTTCATTCCACCTTAAATATCCCAGGAAAGAGAAAAATGGATAAAGAAGTTGTGGTCCTTATGTACATTGGAATATCACTCAGCCAGGAAATCAATGTCGTAAGGTTAGTAGCAGCATGATGAGTGGATTTAGGTACGACGATTCTAAGTGAAATAAGTCACACAGAAAAGGACACTTCTCATAAGGTATCACTGATAGAGGGAATGTCAAAACCGTTACACTTGAACTGAATTACAAAACAGAACAGAGTCACACATGCAGAAAACACACTATGGCTGCTTAACGGGAAAGGTGAGGTGGGGTGATACATAAAACAAGGGTATCAAATTAGCTCAGATACCGTTCCATAAACCCAATATGTAATAGACAAGACCTACTCCTTGCTCAGAGAACTGGACTCAACACGCCCTATTCACCGCACAAGAATATATCTGACTAATAATAATCGTAAAACCTATGTATTGATATCTCTCTGTTAGTGTGTCAAGTGGGTGTAAAGCGGCATAAACACAGCAGTGAAAAGCAGCTAAACCCCATTATAAAAATAAATTACTTTGAAACACCCAAGAAACAAAGACAGTGAAAGAGAGAGAAATTCTTACACAATGCGTTCAGGGGCTGTGATGCAACCTGGATTGACCATATCTAGACGCACAGCTGGATGAGACATAAGGGTGGACACTCTTGGGGCTGAAAGGTTTGGTGAGGTTGGGTGAGCAAACGCAGACCCTTTAAAGGAATACTGCGTGGTACCCATCGCATGGGTCCCAAATCTCCAGGTTCAAGGGCATCTTCCTACATCAAAAACATGCATGAGAAACCCAGAAGATGGTACACCGTGTGATGGGGAAAGGTTTCTAAAACGCACCTCATTTCTCATCTCCTTGTGCCCGGGTTCGCCATTCCAGCCGCTTTACTAGCAAGCTCCCTACTTGGAGCATCAGCACCTTTAACCTCCTGTTCCATACAGGTTGCAATTTGTCCTGAGGATAAACGGGAAGACGTGGAACCAACGAGAGACTAGCTCTTGGTGTTGAGACAGGCACAGGTCACTCTATTTTCCCATCAGAAAGAAGAATTAACCACAGGCTCAGCCTGCCCCCTGGAACCAGAACAGGGCCTGAAGCCATTCTGCGATTTTGCGGCCAGCTCCCATAAAAACGAGTTGTAAAATGGAGGTTCAGGGCACTGCAATTCACAAACCTGCAGAGTTATAAATGATAACTCTCGTCCACAAATATATTGAGGGAAGGCAAAGAAGAGGATTTGAAATCAAGGCAGAATTGCAGGAAACAGATTTCAGGAGGTAGATACGAATCGCCTTTAAAGCACATGAAAAGCGGCAAAACGTTGACAATGATGCCCTTGGCCAAAAAGGGCGTATGCGTTTTTTCCTGAATATATTCAGGAAAAAACGCATACGCCCTTTTTGGCCAACCAAGCCACCTGGAAAGGCAAATCAGCGCTACAAAGAAGTCTCGCTTCCCATCGGTCAAAAGGCCCATGCTGAAAAAAGTGTCAAAACCAGAAATGCAGGACAGGCCATGGAGAAATGGGAGCCTTGCTACACTGATGGGCGGGATGTAAATTGCCAAGAGCCACTCCGGAGAAGTGTCCGGTGAGTCCTGAAACATCTGAAAAACACAGCTTAGAGAGCATAGGGCACTTCCACTCATGGGGGTATAAATTGGGAAAATTAAAAATCAGCAAGACACAAGCACCCCAAAGTTTAGGGCTGCTCTGTTGACCAGGACCTCCACTTCATTCCACCTTAAATATCCCAGGAAACAGAAAAATGGATAAAGAAGTTGTGGTCCTTATGTACATTGGAATATCACTCAGCCAGGAAATCAATGTCGTAAGGTTAGTAGCAGCATGATGAGTGGATTTAGGTACGACGATTCTAAGTGAAATAAGTCACACAGAAAAGGACACTTCTCATAAGGTATCACTGATAGAGGGAATGTAAAAACCGTTACACTTGAACTGAATTACAAAACAGAACAGAGTCACACATGCAGAAAACACACTATGGCTGCTTAACGGGAAAGGTGAGGTGGGGTGATACATAAAACAAGGGTATCAAATTAGCTCAGATACCGTTCCATAAACCCAATATGTAATAGACAAGACCTACTCCTTGCTCAGAGAACTGGACTCAACACGCCCTATTCACCGCACAAGAATATATCTGACTAATAATAATCGTAAAACCTATGTATTGATATCTCTCTGTTAGTGTGTCAAGTGGGTGTAAAGCGGCATAAACACAGCAGTGAAAAGCAGCTAAACCCCATTATAAAAATAAATTACTTTGAAACACCCAAGAAACAAAGACAGTGAAAGAGAGAGAAATTCTTACACAATGCGTTCAGGGGCTGTGATGCAACCTGGATTGACCATATCTAGACGCACAGCTGGATGAGACATAAGGGTGGACACTCTTGGGGCTGAAAGGTTTGGTGAGGTTGGGTGAGCAAACGCAGACCCTTTAAAGGAATACTGCGTGGTACCCATCGCATGGGTCCCAAATCTCCAGGTTCAAGGGCATCTTCCTACATCAAAAACATGCATGAGAAACCCAGAAGATGGTACACCGTGTGATGGGGAAAGGTTTCTAAAACGCACCTCATTTCTCAACTCCTTGTGCCCGGGTTCGCCATTCCAGCCGCTTTACTAGCAAGCTCCCTACTTGGAGCATCAGCACCTTTAACCTCCTGTTCCATGCAGGTTGCAATTTGTCCTGAGGATAAACGGGAAGACGTGGAACCAACGAGAGACTAGCTCTTGGTGTTGGGACAGGCACAGGTCACTCTATTTTCCCATCAGAAAGAAGAATTAACCACAGGCTCAGCCTGACCCCCGGAACCAGAACAGGGCCTGAAGCCATTCTGCGATTTTGCGGCCAGCTCCCATAAAAACGAGTTGTAAAATGGAGGTTCAGGGCACTGCAATTCACAAACCTGCAGAGTTATAAATGATAACTCCCGTCCACAAATATATTGAGGGAAGGCAAAGAAGAGGATTTGAAATCAAGGCAGAATTGCAGGAAACAGATTTCAGGAGGTAGATACGAATCGCCTTTAAAGCACATGAAAAGCGGCAAAACGTTGACAATGATGCCCTTGGCCAAAAAGGGCGTATGTGTTTTTTCCTGAATATATTCAGGAAAAAACGCATACGCCCTTTTTGGCCAACCAAGCCACCTGGAAAGGCAAATCAGCGCTACAAAGAAGTCTCGCTTCCCATCGGTCAAAAGGGCCATGCTGAAAAAAGTGTCAAAACCAGAAATGCAGGACAGGCCATGGAGAAATGGGAGCCTTGCTACACTGATGGGCGGGATGTAAATTGCCAAGAGCCACTCCGGAGAAGTGTCCGGTGAGTCCTGAAACATCTGAAAAACACAGCTTAGAGAGCATAGGGCACTTCCACTCATGGGGGTATAAATTGGGAAAATTAAAAATCAGCAAGACACAAGCACCCCAAAGTTTAGGGCTGCTCTGTTGACCAGGACCTCCACTTCATTCCACCTTAAATATCCCAGGAAAGAGAAAAATGGATAAAGAAGTTGTGGTCCTTATGTACAATGGAATATCACTCAGCCATGAAATCAATGTCGTAAGGTTAGTAGCAGCATGATGAGTGGATTTAGGTACGACGATTCTAAGTGAAATAAGTCACACAGAAAAGGACACTTCTCATAAGGTATCACTGATAGAGGGAATGTAAAAACCGTTACACTTGAACTGAATTACAAAACAGAACAGAGTCACACATGCAGAAAACACACTATGGCTGCTTAACGGGAAAGGTGAGGTGGGGTGATACATAAAACAAGGGTATCAAATTAGCTCAGATACCGTTCCATAAACCCAATATGTAATAGACAAGACCTACTCCTTGCTCAGAGAACTGGACTCAACACGCCCTATTCACCGCACAAGAATATATCTGACTAATAATAATCGTAAAACCTATGTATTGATATCTCTCTGTTAGTGTGTCAAGTGGGTGTAAAGCGGCATAAACACAGCAGTGAAAAGCAGCTAAACCCCATTATAAAAATAAATTACTTTGAAACACCCATGAAACAAAGACAGTGAAAGAGAGAGAAATTCTTACACAATGCGTTCAGGGGCTGTGATGCAACCTGGATTGACCATATCTAGACGCACAGCTGGATGAGACATAAGGGTGGACACTCTTGGGGCTGAGAGGTTTGGTGAGGTTGGGTGAGCAAACGCAGACCCTTTAAAGGAATACTGCGTGGTACCCATCGCATGGGTCCCAAATCTCCAGGTTCAAGGGCATCTTCCTACATCAAAAACATGCATGAGAAACCCAGAAGATGGTACACCGTGTGATGGGGAAAGGTTTCTAAAACGCACCTCATTTCTCAACTCCTTGTGCCCGGGTTCGCCATTCCAGCCGCTTTACTAGCAAGCTCCCTACTTGGAGCATCAGCACCTTTAACCTCCTGTTCCATGCAGGTTGCAATTTGTCCTGAGGATAAACGGGAAGACGTGGAACCAACGAGAGACTAGCTCTTGGTGTTGGGACAGGCACAGGTCACTCTATTTTCCCATCAGAAAGAAGAATTAACCACAGGCTCAGCCTGACCCCCGGAACCAGAACAGGGCCTGAAGCCATTCTGCGATTTTGCGGCCAGCTCCCATAAAAACGAGTTGTAAAATGGAGGTTCAGGGCACTGCAATTCACAAACCTGCAGAGTTATTAATGATAACTCTCGTCCACAAATATATTGAGGGAAGGCAAAGAAGAGGATTTGAAATCAAGGCAGAATTGCAGGAAACAGATTTGAGGAGGTAGATACGAATCGCCTTTAAAGCACATGAAAAGCGGCAAAACGTTGACAATGATGCCCTTGGCCAAAAAGGGCGTATGCGTTTTTTCCTGAATATATTCAGGAAAAAACGCATACGCCCTTTTTGGCCAACCAAGCAACCTGGAAAGGCAAATCAGCGCTACAAAGAAGTCTTGCTTCCCATCGGTCAAAAGGGCCATGCTGAAAAAAGTGTCAAAACCAGAAATGCAGGACAGGCCATGGAGAAATGGGAGCCTTGCTACACTGATGGGCGGGATGTAAATTGCCAAGAGCCACTCCGGAGAAGTGTCCGGTGAGTCCTGAAACATCTGAAAAACACAGCTTAGAGAGCATAGGGCACTTCCACTCATGGGGGTATAAATTGGGAAAATTAAAAATCAGCAAGACACAAGCACCCCAAAGTTTAGGGCTGCTCTGTTGACCAGGACCTCCACTTCATTCCACCTTAAATATCCCAGGAAAGAGAAAAATGGATAAAGAAGTTGTGGTCCTTATGTACAATGGAATATCACTCAGCCAGGAAATCAATGTCGTAAGGTTAGTAGCAGCATGATGAGTGGATTTAGGTACGACGATTCTAAGTGAAATAAGTCACACAGAAAAGGACACTTCTCATAAGGTATCACTGATAGAGGGAATGTAAAAACCGTTACACTTGAACTGAATTACAAAACAGAACAGAGTCACACATGCAGAAAACACACTATGGCTGCTTAACGGGAAAGGTGAGGTGGGGTGATACATAAAACAAGGGTATAAAATTAGCTCAGATACCTTTCCATAAACCCAATATGTAATAGACAAGACCTACTCCTTGCTCAGAGAACTGGACTCAACATGCCCTATTCACCGCACAAGAATATATCTGACTAATAATAATCGTAAAACCTATGTATTGATATCTCTCTGTTAGTGTGTCAAGTGGGTGTAAAGCGGCATAAACACAGCAGTGAAAAGCAGCTAAACCCCATTATAAAAATAAATTACTTTGAAACACCCATGAAACAAAGACAGTGAAAGAGAGAGAAATTCTTACACAATGCGTTCAGGGGCTGTGATGCAACCTGGATTGACCATATCTAGACCCACAGCTGGATGAGACATAAGGGTGGACACTCTTGGGGCTGAGAGGTTTGGTGAGGTTGGGTGAGCAAACGCAGACCCTTTAAAGGAATACTGCGTGGTACCCATCGCATGGGTCCCAAATCTCCAGGTTCAAGGGCATCTTCCTACATCAAAAACATGCATGAGAAACCCAGAAGATGGTACACCGTGTGATGGGGAAAGGTTTCTAAAACGCACCTCATTTCTCATCTCCTTGTGCCCGGGTTCGCCATTCCAGCCGCTTTACTAGCAAGCTCCCTACTTGGAGCATCAGCACCTTTAACCTCCTGTTCCATACAGGTTGCAATTTGTCCTGAGGATAAACGGGAAGACGTGGAACCAACGAGAGACTAGCTCTTGGTGTTGAGACAGGCACAGGTCACTCTATTTTCCCATCAGAAAGAAGAATTAACCACAGGCTCAGCCTGCCCCCCGGAACCAGAACAGGGCCTGAAGCCATTCTGCGATTTTGCGGCCAGCTCCCATAAAAACGAGTTGTAAAATGGAGGTTCAGGGCACTGCAATTCACAAACCTGCAGAGTTATAAATGATAACTGTCGTCCACAAATATATTGAGGGAAGGCAAAGAAGAGGATTTGAAATCAAGGCAGAATTGCAGGAAACAGATTTCAGGAGGTAGAAACGAATCGCCTTTAAAGCACATGAAAAGCGGAAAAACGTTGACAATGATGCCCTTGGCCAAAAAGGGCGTATGCGTTTTTTCCTGAATATATTCAGGAAAAAACGAATACGCCCTTTTTGGCCAACCAAGGAACCTGGAAAGGCAAATCAGCGCTACAAAGAAGTCTCGCTTCCCATCGGTCAAAAGGGCCATGCTGAAAAAAGTGTCAAAACCAGAAATGCAGGACAGGCCATGGAGAAATGGGAGCCTTGCTACACTGATGGGCGGGATGTAAATTGCCAAGAGCCACTCTGGAGAAGTGTCCGGTGAGTCCTGAAACATCTGAAAAACACAGCTTAGAGAGCATAGGGCACTTCCACTTATGGGGGTATAAATTGGGAAAATTAAAAATCAGCAAGACACAAGCACCCCAAAGTTGAGGGCTGCTCTGTTGACCAGGACCTCCACTTCATTCCACCTTAAATATCCCAGGAAAGAGAAAAATGGATAAAGAAGTTGTGGTCCTTATGTACAATGGAATATCACTCAGCCAGGAAATCAATGTCGTAAGGTTAGTAGCAGCATGATGAGTGGATTTAGGTACGACGATTCTAAGTGAAATAAGTCACACAGAAAAGGACACTTCTCATAAGGTATCACTGATAGAGGGAATGTAAAAACCGTTACACTTGAACTGAATTACAAAACAGAACAGAGTCACACATGCAGAAAACACACTATGGCTGCTTAACGGGAAAGGTGAGGTGGGGTGATACATAAAACAAGGGTATCAAATTAGCTCAGATACCGTTCCATAAACCCAATATGTAATAGACAAGACCTACTCCTTGCTCAGAGAACTGGACTCAACACGCCCTATTCACCGCACAAGAATATATCTGACTATTAATAATCGTAAAACCTATGTATTGATATCTGTTAGTGTGTCAAGTGGGTGTAAAGCGGCATAAACACAGCAGTGAAAAGCAGCTAAACCCCATTATAAAAATAAATTACTTTGAAACACCCATGAAACAAAGACAGTGAAAGAGAGAGAAATTCTTACACAATGCGTTCAGGGGCTGTGATGCAACCTGGATTGACCATATCTAGACGCACAGCTGGATGAGACATAAGGGTGGACACTCTTGGGGCTGAGAGGTTTGGTGAGGTTGGGTGAGCAAACGCAGACCCTTTAAAGGAATACTGCGTGGTACCCATCGCATGGGTCCCAAATCTCCAGGTTCAAGGGCATCTTCCTACATCAAAAACATGCATGAGAAACCCAGAAGATGGTACACCGTGTGATGGGGAAAGGTTTCTAAAACGCACCTCATTTCTCATCTCCTTGTGCCCGGGTTCGCCATTCCAGCCGCTTTACTAGCAAGCTCCCTACTTGGAGCATCAGCACCTTTAACCTCCTGTTCCATACAGGTTGCAATTTGTCCTGAGGATAAACGGGAAGACGTGGAACCAACCAGAGACTAGCTCTTGGTGTTGGGACAGGCACAGGTCACTCTATTTTCCCATCAGAAAGAAGAATTAACCACAGGCTCAGCCTGCCCCCCGGAACCAGAACAGGGCCTGAAGCCATTCTGCGATTTTGCGGCCAGCTCCCATAAAAACGAGTTGTAAAATGGAGGTTCAGGGCACTGCAATTCACAAACCTGCAGAGTTATAAATGATAACTCTCTTCCACAAATATATTGAGGGAAGGCAAAGAAGAGGATTTGAAATCAAGGCAGAATTGCAGGAAACAGATTTCAGGAGGTAGATACGAATCGCCTTTAAAGCACATGAGAAGCGGCAAAACGTTGACAATGATGCCCTTGGCCAAAAAGGGCGTATGCGTTTTTTCCTGAATATATTCAGGAAAAAACGCATACGCCCTTTTTGGCCAACCAAGCAACCTGGAAAGGCAAATCAGCGCTACAAACAAGTCTCGCTTCCCATCGGTCAAAAGGGCCATGCTGAAAAAAGTGTCAAAACCAGAAATGCAGGACAGGCCATGGAGAAATGGGAGCCTTGCTACACTGATGGGCGGGATGTAAATTGCCAAGAGCCACTCCGGAGAAGTGTCCGGTGAGTCCTGAAACATCTGAAAAACACAGCTTAGAGAGCATAGGGCACTTCCACTCATGGGGGTATAAATTGGGAAAATTAAAAATCAGCAAGACACAAGCACCCCAAAGTTGAGGGCTGCTCTGTTGACCAGGACCTCCATTTCATTCCACCTTAAATATCCCAGGAAAGAGAAAAATGGATAAAGAAGTTGTGGTCCTTATGTACAATGGAATATCACTCAGCCATGAAATCAATGTCGTAAGGTTAGTAGCAGCATGATGAGTGGATTTAGGTACGACGATTCTAAGTGAAATAAGTCACACAGAAAAGGACACTTCTCATAAGGTATCACTGATAGAGGGAATGTAAAAACCGTTACACTTGAACTGAATTACAAAACAGAACAGAGTCACACATGCAGAAAACACACTATGGCTGCTTAACGGGAAAGGTGAGGTGGGGTGATACATAAAACAAGGGTATCAAATTAGCTCAGATACCGTTCCATAAACCCAATATGTAATAGACAAGACCTACTCCTTGCTCAGAGAACTGGACTCAACACGCCCTATTCACCGCACAAGAATATATCTGACTAATAATAATCGTAAAACCTATGTATTGATATCTCTCTGTTAGTGTGTCAAGTGGGTGTAAAGCGGCATAAACACAGCAGTGAAAAGCAGCTAAACCCCATTATAAAAATAAATTACTTTGAAACACCCAAGAAACAAAGACAGTGAAAGAGAGAGAAATTCTTACACAATGCGTTCAGGGGCTGTGATGCAACCTGGATTGACCATATCTAGACGCACAGCTGGATGAGACATAAGGGTGGACACTCTTGGGGCTGAAAGGTTTGGTGAGGTTGGGTGAGCAAACGCAGACCCTTTAAAGGAATACTGCGTGGTACCCATCGCATGGGTCCCAAATCTCCAGGTTCAAGGGCATCTTCCTACATCAAAAACATGCATGAGAAACCCAGAAGATGGTACACCGTGTGATGGGGAAAGGTTTCTAAAACGCACCTCATTTCTCAACTCCTTGTGCCCGGGTTCGCCATTCCAGCCGCTTTACTAGCAAGCTCCCTACTTGGAGCATCAGCACCTTTAACCTCCTGTTCCATGCAGGTTGCAATTTGTCCTGAGGATAAACGGGAAGACGTGGAACCAACGAGAGACTAGCTCTTGGTGTTGGGACAGGCACAGGTCACTCTATTTTCCCATCAGAAAGAAGAATTAACCACAGGCTCAGCCTGACCCCCGGAACCAGAACAGGGCCTGAAGCCATTCTGCGATTTTGCGGCCAGCTCCCATAAAAACGAGTTGTAAAATGGAGGTTCAGGGCACTGCAATTCACAAACCTGCAGAGTTATAAATGATAACTCCCGTCCACAAATATATTGAGGGAAGGCAAAGAAGAGGATTTGAAATCAAGGCAGAATTGCAGGAAACAGATTTCAGGAGGTAGATACGAATCGCCTTTAAAGCACATGAAAAGCGGCAAAACGTTGACAATGATGCCCTTGGCCAAAAAGGGCGTATGTGTTTTTTCCTGAATATATTCAGGAAAAAACGCATACGCCCTTTTTGGCCAACCAAGCCACCTGGAAAGGCAAATCAGCGCTACAAAGAAGTCTCGCTTCCCATCGGTCAAAAGGGCCATGCTGAAAAAAGTGTCAAAACCAGAAATGCAGGACAGGCCATGGAGAAATGGGAGCCTTGCTACACTGATGGGCGGGATGTAAATTGCCAAGAGCCACTCCGGAGAAGTGTCCGGTGAGTCCTGAAACATCTGAAAAACACAGCTTAGAGAGCATAGGGCACTTCCACTCATGGGGGTATAAATTGGGAAAATTAAAAATCAGCAAGACACAAGCACCCCAAAGTTTAGGGCTGCTCTGTTGACCAGGACCTCCACTTCATTCCACCTTAAATATCCCAGGAAAGAGAAAAATGGATAAAGAAGTTGTGGTCCTTATGTACAATGGAATATCACTCAGCCAGGAAATCAATGTCGTAAGGTTAGTAGCAGCATGATGAGTGGATTTAGGTACGACGATTCTAAGTGAAATAAGTCACACAGAAAAGGACACTTCTCATAAGGTATCACTGATAGAGGGAATGTAAAAACCGTTACACTTGAACTGAATTACAAAACAGAACAGAGTCACACATGCAGAAAACACACTATGGCTGCTTAACGGGAAAGGTGAGGTGGGGTGATACATAAAACAAGGGTATCAAATTAGCTCAGATACCGTTCCATAAACCCAATATGTAATAGACAAGACCTACTCCTTGCTCAGAGAACTGGACTCAACACACCCTATTCACCGCACAAGAATATATCTGA